>NW_026652283.1:9616306-9874071 GCF_009828535.3 Hylobates moloch | reverse complement strand
AAGTGTGAGTTTTCCAACTTTGTTCTCCTTTTTAAAGATTGTTTTGGGTATTTGGATTCCCTTGTAATTTCACTCGAATTTGAGGATTAGTTTTCCTCTTTCTGAAAATAAGTCTGTAGAAATTTTTGATAGGAATTTTAATGAATCTTTAGATTGCTTTGGGTAGTATTGATATCTTAACAATATCAAGTCATCTTATCCATGAACATGGGATGTCTTTCTACTTACTCGTGTCTTCCTTAATGTCTTTCAACAATGTTTCACCATTTTTTCTATATAAGTATTTTGCTTCTTTGGTGAAATTTATTCCTAGTTGTTTCATTATTTTGGAATTGTTTTCTTAATTTCTTAATTTCTATATTCACTGTTCAGATTGCTGGTGTGTAGAAACACAACAGAGTTTTATGTGTTGATCTTCTACCTACAACTGGAGTTTTAAGATTTTTATAGTATACAGATGTTCTTTTCTTAATTTTTTTTTAAATTTTTGACCTCTTAAGCCTTACAAAATTTCTTATAAACTTTACTCCACATATGTCATATAGGTATCTCCTCACCCCATTATAGTTTTTGTTAATACATCCTCCAAAATGTTGAAAAAAGTTCTATGTTTAGTAAACGTCTGAAAACTATATATCTGAGAATATTGTTATTTAACCTGAACATTTAGATGTGCTGTCAAATATAAATAAATAACTTATTGCATTTAAGTTGAAATGCTGTTAAAATCACTTTATTTATGCCATTGCAGAGAGAAACAAAATAGTCACCTGTCCATTAATATTATGAGATGCACTGGGCATTAATATTGAATAAAGAAAAGAACTACATATGAAGGAAAAAAACAATTAAGTCCATTTAGGTTTGTTTACATTTTCAGTGAATAATGGAAAACAAATTGTTAAACCATAATTATTATGTTGCCATATTTTATGATTTCATGTGACTGGCATTGTCTTAGTCCGTTTTGCTGCTATAAAAAAAATCTGAGATGAGGTAATTTATAAATAACAGAAATTTATTTTATCATAGTGCTGAAGGCTAGAAAGTCCAAGACTAAGGCATTGGCAGGTTTGGTGTCTGGTGAGGGCCTCATCACGGCTTCCAACATGGAACCTTGAATGCTGTATCTTTTCATAGTAGAAGAGGGGAAAGGTTAAAAGACCTATTTAGTTCCCTTCAGGCCTTTTAATCCCATCACAATGGGAAACCCATCATAATCATCTCCTAAAAGGTCCCACCTCTTAATATTGTTGCATTAGGGATTACATTTCCACATGAATTTTGAAGACAATACAAACATTCGAACTATGGCAATCATAAAATGTGAAATTTGGCCAAATATTATGGATAGGAAATTGTAATTAAGACACATTAATAAAGGCTCTATAGCAAAACAACTATATAAGAGAATCATGATTTATTGAATGGAATGCCAAAAAAATCAATAATAATAGTACCTAAAATTTTTTGAGTATATATGGTAAGAAATATTCTAAGTATTTTAAATGCAAGACTTTATTTAATTATAATATTTCTATGAGATAGATAGCACTATGGTCAATGTTTTACACATTGGAGAAAGAAAAGATTCGGCACAATGTAAATCACACAATCATTAAAACTGAGAATGAGCTTCAACTCCAGCTGTCTGGCACCAGAGCTGAAGCTCTTAACTGTTATATATATTTCAAGCCTTGTCCAAACTTTGTTATTTAGCAAATAAATTATTTGTCTCCATGGATCCCAAATATTCTATTTCTTCGCCATTTTCATACAGACAAGACTATTCCCAATATGCTATTATAATAAAGTGTTTTATGCTTGAATTATTGTCTCTATATAGTTCTCCATTAATTAATACTGTTCCTCTTCTTAAAGAGACATGCATATTTCTCATTCATGGGATCCCTTCTCAACAGGGATTATATTGCTCTGTTTTCATGAGGTTCACATGTACCCCCATAAATCTGTACAACTATTATATGTCCATAATAATTAAATTTTAAAAAATTAAAAATACAACAAACAAGATTACTAAATGAATTTTTAACAAATAGAAGATTATTTCACCCAACAAAAAGATAGGGGAACGTTAGCAAAAGGAATGGTGGTGAAATTTAGTATATTTAACTATTTAATTTCAGGTAGAAAGCAAAAATCGAGGAAGACTGGGTTATGATTGTGACAAGGAAAGGTAATGTTTTGTATAGAGTGATGACAGGAGATAACAAACTTCTGTATGTCTTGTGAGGAATTAGAAGGAGAATAGTCTGGCCAGGCACAGTGGCTCACACTTGTAATCTCAACACTTTGGGAGGCCAAGGCAGGAGGATCGCTAGAGGCCAGGAGTTCAAGACCAGCCTAAGCAACAAAGTGAAACTTTGTCTCAAAAAAAAAAAAAAAAAGAAAGAGAATAATCTGAAAGTTACAAGAGAGGGAAAGAAAAACACCCACCCCAGGTTTAGACCCGCTTTTTTGAGGATGTGAGAGAGAAAACAGCTGCCACAGGATTTAATTGTAGAGTATTAAAATGAAAAGATCCATGGACATGAGTGATGAATGAACTGGGAGGGGCACCAAATTATATACTTATTTTTATTAATCCTTAGCTTAAATCTAATATTTCTTCTGTCTTGAACGTAAGTAACAAGCACATACCATACCAGCAGTATCTGTAATATTTTCACTTTGGGAAGTCAAAAATCTTTGTAGTTACAGGTACCTCCTATTATCATTCACTTTCACCACCGATCTTTCTGCCAGATATTTTTGTTATGTCAATTAAAAAGCAAATAAATTCCTATATTATATTAAAAATATATTTCATACTGCAGGAAAAAGGCATATATATATGGATTCCTTATAAATTTCAAATATTTTTACTTCATGCACTTAAAAACATTATTCTGAAATTATAGCACGCACCAGACTGGCAAAGTAGCCCATTGAACAAAGAAGTTCCAGAACCTCAAGTTCAAATGAAGAAGATAAAGTGAACTGTTAGTGAAATGAATGAGAATATAAGGCTTCTGCTAATGGTTTACTAGGGATCCCAATGGATATAGTGAAGAGTTTAGAATGGGGTGGGAGATAAAGTCAGCAACTATTCAAAATTTAAGTTGTCAGAAAATAGGACAGTATGGCAGTATTCTGTTCTTGATTTATAAATATGAAGAGTGTAGTCATTTCCTTTGATCAGTAATAATAAGAGGCATAATTCAAGGACAAATGCCTGTAAACGATGTAAGGTTCTAAAGAATGGTACACAGTATTTCAACAAAGAAAAGAAAATGAAATTTAAGAAACATCTGCCTAAGTAGGTTTGTGTTTGTTCACTTCTCATAGAAAGACATACAGGAAATGATGTCATAAGTTTCCCAGTATTTCTTCTGTTTTCTAGTAGAGACAGAAATAATCAATAAACTAACATTCTATATTAAAATGTTTCTGCAATGGAAATACATGTTAAAGTCTGTCAGCTAGGATCCCTCTTTAACTTCTCAACGCTAAGATAAAATCCAAAGGGCAAATAACACATAAACACACACACACACACACACACACACACACACACACACACACAAAACATATTCAATGGTGTCAAATAAATTGAGATCATTTGGGTTTTATTTATAGCAAGGAAAGATAAAAGAAGCTGGCATTTTAGTAAGTATAGGCCCTTAGGTAACTCTGGTCATATCCTATAGCATATTTTCATTTACATTTGAATATAGGCATAATAACTTTCTTAAATTGATCAGTATTCCACACTGCTGAAGAAAAGAACTGATGTAGGGGAAAAGACCGTGATTCAGAAGGCAAGCTTGGATTCTATATCTGGATTTGCCAAGAAATTTTAATATGTCAGTTATTAATCACCCACCTACATGATGTATTTTCATTTTCATCTTTTCTGGACATTACAAATTGATCCCAGAGTAGTTCTATTTCCAAATAATAACCTTGAACCTACTTTATTTCCCTCCTCAAAATTTTATCATTCAAAAAGTTTAATTAAAATAATGAAATATTGCCTTCCCTGAGATGTAAACATGGTGCAAGCTTGTCTGTCAGTTGGATGCAAATCAATTTCTTTACTCTAGTGAAGTCCTGCTCAGAATTTTACCTCTTTTGTGGCTTTGGTCATGACAAGCACAGTGCGTATTTTTGAGTTGTATAATCTAATATTTCTTCAGAAACTAAATTCACAGAGAAGCATGAAAGAAACCCCAAATTTCACTTAATAGAATAACAACAGCCATTTACTTTCTCATAAAAATCTGCAAGATTAATTTTTATCTCTTTATTTTGTCTAAAACCCTGAACATATGATACATTATCTCATTAAATACTTTGTATTGTTGTGTTTGATAAGCAATATTTAATATTGCCTTAAAATTTAATATTAGTTTCAAAATAAAATTTCTGGAAACCGTGTATTGCTGTGTGCCTTTTTCTATTATTTCAAATGTGTTCTACTATGCCCAGTGACATGTTTCAATATGTCCCGATAAAACAGTGTGTTTCCAAAGTGTGTATAATTAACATACTAATATTTATAATACACCTGCTGCCAAAAAATAGAGCTAAGAAAATTCAGAGCATGTATTCTTATTGCTCAGTTCAGATTGAAGAGTCTTGTATATCTATCAGGCTTTTTAGTTCTAAAAATATCACTTTCTTGCTCTTTGTCCTCCTCACAGTTCAGACTGATCTGTTTCCACTCTAAAGATAAGTGACCAGTATTTTGACTATTTTTTCTATGTACGGAAGCTACATTCAGGTACAAAGCAAGAACACTCTAAGAAACCCTAACATCTAAACCAGAATTTTCTGTGTCCCATTACTGACAACACTACAATGTCATGTTTATTTCCCTCATTGTACCTTCTGTTGAGAAGACAAACACTACAGAGCTTTTTGAGGATATTGGGAATTACCTAAATAATGTATTTCTCAATGCCCTAGTGAATGGAGTGTCCTTTCGGCCCTCTTAAGTCATATAATGGGGAGAAGGTGAAGTTCACATACGATAAAGTCACCTTAATACTCCTATCTTCCTACACCTTTAGATTCTTTCCTCTACATTCCACCAGTTATGCCATTTAAGCCTCATTTAATGTTAGTAATAATTTGTTTAAAGCTTTAGTCAACCAAGCAAGTAAATTGGCTACACAAGCTAACACATTAAACCTAGAATCTGTAATAGCGATAACTATGTCAATATACTAACTAGGATGGATAGTCATCCAGCAAATTAAATTCTAGCCATATTTTCCAAGTAATCGATACCTTCTTGGAGTTCCTGGTCAACAGCTCAGATTGATAAATCCAAAATATACAGAGCTTAAAATGAGAAAGACTGTGCAAATTTAAGAAATCAGATCCATTCCCATTTGCATCCTAGAGCCTTTCAGTCATCACTGCACCAAAGGAAATTACTGGCCCCAATCACTGAAGTCTTTAGGCAGCTCTAGCCCAGAGCAGGACTGGCTATCTTCTTCATCTGCATCACAGCTAACAAAAAGGAGAGATAAAGACAACTATATCATGGTCTAAGAGGCAGACAGATACATTGTTCTTCACTGGTCAGCTGAAAGTCAATTCATCATCAGTGATATTCAAAAATCACAAGTCTCTGCTGTCATGCCAAGTGCAATAGAGACAATATATATTATTTTAATTGCTGGTGAATTGACCATAGGGATTTGGGGAAATGGATTCATTGTACTAGTTAACTGCATTGACTGGCTCCAAAGAAGAGATGTTTCCTTGATTGACATCATCCTGATCAGCTTGGCCATCTCCAGAATCTGTCTGCTGTGTGTAATACCATTAGATGGCTTCTTTATGCTGCTCTTTCCAGGTACATATGGCAATAGCGTGCTAGTAAGAATTATGGATATTGTCTGGACATTTGCCAATCATTCAAGTCTCTGGTTTACTTCTTGCCTCAGTATCTTCTATTTACTCAAGATAGCCAATATATCCCACCCATTTTTCTTCTGGCTGAAGCTAAAGATCAACAAAGTCATCCTTGCGATTCTTCTGGGGTCCTTTCTTATCTCCTTAATTATTAGCGTTCCAATGAATGATGATATGTGGTATCACCTTTTCAAGGTCAGTCATAAAGAAAACATTACTTGGGAATTCAAAGTGAGTAAAAGTCCAGGTACTTTCAAACAGTTAACCCTGAACCTGGGGGCGATGGTTCCCTTTATCCTTTGCCTGATCTCATTTTTCTTGTTACTTTTCTCCCTAGTTAGACACACCAAGCAGATTCAACTGCATGCTACAGGGTTCAGAGACCCAAGTACAGAGGCCCACATGAGGGCCATAAAGGCAGTGATCATCTTTCTGCTCCTCCTCATCGTGTACTACCCAGTCTTTCTTGTTATGACTTCTATCACTCTGATCCCTCAGGGAAAATTAGTGTTGATGATTGGTGACATAGTAACTGTCATTTTCCCATCGAGCCATTCATTCATTCTAATCATGGGAAACAGCAAGTTGAGGGAAGCTTTTCTGAAGATGTTAAAATTTGTGAAGGGTTTCCTTAGAAGAAGAAAGCCTTTTGTTCCATAGAGACCCCTAAACAGTATCCTGACTACAAGGAGAAAGAAATCAACAAAAGGCATTCTCCCTTCTCCTGTTTTCATTCATTTTCTCTTATATGCTATTGGAAGTCATTAATATCTATCATGATTCTGAAGATTTGTTTTGTGTTCCTTGACATTTTTGTCTTGTTTAATTGGTAATCTAATGTTATCATTGCACCACATATTCTTTGTTGTTGCAGAAAAAAATGAATCTAAATCCCACACGAACATTTCATCATTTTATGTCATTGACTAAATACAAAAAGGTTCTACTTCTTTTCTGACAAATACTGGCAAAGGCCTTGAAGTCAGTGAGTAGAAGAATGTCAGGCAAACAGGTTTTGGGGAATATATTTTAGAACTCATCAACACTTGCTATAAAATCAATCATGCAAAACAACTCTCTACTTTGAAATGAAGGCCGGTCCTTATCTTCACCACCCTTTCCTCTCCATTTCTGGAAGGGTTTGTCTTGATCAAGAAGGGAGAAAAACAGTCTTCAATGAGATTCTATCTAAGATGATATATGATGTGGGAAAAGGAGTATAATCTCAAGAATGAAAGTTTGACAGGGAGAGGAGCCACAGTTATGTATAGCAGAACCACCTTGAGAAAGAAGGTTGAGGGTCCAAGTAGTCAGCGTGCTCATAAGTACTCTAGCTGGTGATGGCAATTTTAGAAGTCGGTTCCCAAAGATTCTTTGGAATGTTTTCTCTAGCCTTCTAACTCAGAAATCTCTGACATGTTTTTTTCCCTCTGCATCATTTTCTTTTCTATTTTGTTTCCAGTAATATTTTATAGGTAACTAGGTTTCTTTAAGTTATTAAGTTTATGCTTTCCTGTTACACATTACACACATGTAAGAAATAGAAAAAATCCTGCATGTGTTGTATACATTGTAGAACTATTTAAATACAAGAAGCCCTAGGGTATTGTGATTTGTATTACCTACATTCAAATGTATTTTGGGCTAAGTTGTACTTTCCCTCACCCCAAAACAAATAAATCTAATTTAATAGTAGAATTAGTCCTATTCCTTGGAAATACTGGTAGGTAAAAAAAAAAATTATTATTGTTATTATTGGGAGACGGAGTCTCACTGTATCGCCCAGGTTGGAGTGCAGTGGCACGATCTTGGCTCACTGCAAACTCTGCCTCCCAGTTCAAGTGATCCCCCTGCCTCAGTCTCCCAAGTAGTTACTTTTTTATGTGTTTGCCCTATCTAGAAATATGACTATAATATGCACTGTGAGATTACAAATCTTATAAAAGAAGTTGATTGGAACTAGAATAATGTAAAATTTAAATTTCCTTAATTTTAGATTACAATGCTTATTATACAAGAGACAATGTTTCAGGAAGTGAATTGTCTTCAAGGGTATTTCTCACATTAAAAAAAAACTAAAGATAACAAACCTTTACCTGGCATATTTCACTTCTAAGGAACAATTGAAAAGAGAGCAAATTCTTAGTAAATATTACCATGTGCCTGCCTAAAAAAAAAGTCATTTCTAATTAGATTTGTATCATATCCTTCCCTAATTAGCCGTTTAAATAAAAACAAGAATTATTATCCTCTGACTAAATGTTAACTATCTACAATTTAATTGTACTAATTACTTCCAAAGTGAAAATTTGTTTGCATCTGGGAGAACTGATTTATGGCTTATTTATAACTTACATGATGAAAATGAAGTTTTATTTACGCAGTTGGGTTTTTATTAAACATTTATCTCTTTTTTTGTGACTCCCTATTCAAAACTCAATTTAAAGGTCCAAATATAGAGCTACAGCAAGAAGCCTGTTGCAAATTCATGATATAAAATCTCTTTGAATTTGCATGGGAGCAATTTCAGCCAAACATTTCAGTTATCACTCACTAAAGGGTAATAATTATAATTTTTCCAGGCTGTAAATAACTAGTCAAGCTGCTCATTAGTTGGTTTCATCTTCAGGAATGTAGAGACAATCCTATTTCAGAGGAGAGCTGAACACTTCTGGAATGATAACAAAGTCGAAATAACAGCAGATGAAAACATTATTGCATGATTCGAAGAATTGATTTATCATGCTTTAACAGGTCACCTGTAAATTAGCTCATCTACAGTGATATTTAAAATCAGATTGTTCTCTCTACAAACATGTTCAGTCCTGCAGATAACATCTTTATAATCCTAATAACTGGAGAATTCATACTAGGAATATTGGGGAATGGATACATTGCACTAGTCAACTGGATTGACTGGATTAAGAAGAAAAAGATCTCCACAATTGACTACATCCTCACAAATTTAGTTATTGCTAGAATTTGTTTGATCAGTGTAATGGTTGTAAATGGCATCGTAATAGTACTTAACCCAGATGTTTATACAATAAGTAAACTACAGATAGCCATTTCTACCTTCTGGACATTTGCCAACTACTTAAATATGTGGATTACCACCTGCCTTAATGTCTTCTATTTTCTCAAGATAGCCAATTCCTCTCACCCACTTTTTCTCTGGCTGAAGTGGAAAATTGATATGGTGGTTCGCTGGATCCTGCTGGGATGTTTTGCCATTTCCTTGTTGGTCAGCCTTATAGCAGCAATAGTACTGAGTCGTGATTATAGGTTTCATGCAATTGCCCAACATAAAAGAAACATTACTGAAATGTTCCATGTGAGTAAAATGCCATACTTTGAACCCTTGACTCTCTTTAACCTGTTTGCAATTGTCCCATTTATTGTGTCACTGATATCATTTTTCCTTTTAGTGAGATCTTTATGGAGACACACCAAACAAATAAAACTCTATGCTACCAGCAGTAGAGACCCCAGCACTGAAGCTCATGTGAGAGCCATTAAAACTATGACTTCATTTATCTTCTTTTTTTTCCTATACTATATTACTTCTCTTTTGGTGACCTTTAGCTATCTTATTACAAAATACAAGTTAGCTGTGGAGTTTGGAGAGATTGTAGCAATTCTCTATCTTTCGGGTCACTCACTTATTTTAATTATTTTAAACAACAAACTGAGGCAGGCATCTGTCAGAATGCTGATGTGTATAAAAATTGCCTGCGTGATATGAAATCTTAGTTTCATAAATGGAATTTAAAATCAAATCCTCTTCTCTATTAAAAAATATAATTTTCTTATAAGTCTATTCTCATTTTTCTCCAGTTATCTCATTTATTTTGGATGCATATCTTGAAGTATTATCAGGACCTAGTAGCAAACTAATGAATACATATTTTATGTCTCTTTACAACCCAGAAATGCTCATCTTTATACTCCCTTTCCTCGAAGAAATTCAGAGCTCATGCTTCTCTTCTTGTCTCCTCAATGCAAATGTTAGGCATGTATTGCCTAGTTAAAGCCTTTTTAGATTTTACTTTGGCTCATGGTAAAGTGAACCTGAGCTATGCTAACTGGTTTCTTATTTTTCTCTGTCATACATTTTTATTGCCACTCCTTAATTGTGCTTCTTTCGTGGCTCTGCTGAGTCACTCCCATTTGGCTTATTGACTAGGAACTCAGATGTTCTCTGGTCTGTCTTTGGTTTTCCCGAATGATGATTTCCATGGTCCCCTAGGTAATATTTTCTGGTTGACCTTATTCTGATGTTTTCTATTTATTTTCCTTGAAATTAAATTTCCTCTCAAACAACTTGCTTTTCACGCAGCACCTGGGAGGGAATCGAACCCACTCAAGTGCCACCCACCAAGGGGTGTTCCTAAGCCCTCTTCACAATCTGGATAAAAGAATGGGGATAACAAATATCAGTCAGACTGCTCACTCAGGTTCTTTGCTCTAACCAGACCCTGCAAAGGTTTTTACTCAGGACTTAACAAAAGAAAGAAATTGGGAAGAAAATAGCGTATACCATGGAATAAGCACATACTGTCACTGGAAGAAGCAACGAATGTTTACAAAAAATACAAAGTAATTTTTATTTAAAAAAAGAAGGAAAATAAGTCACTAAAATTTTTAATTTTGCTGTGAACATGAAATCCATCCTCACTATAATATTATTGAAACGTTTGTCTGGCATGTCTCAGGTTGTGTATGTTCTAATATGGCTGTACATTATTGCTTTTACTCCCATTACTTTCTATGTTTTATTCTGATGTATTTCAATCTACTAATTTCCTTTTATTACAACTAAAATATAATTATCAGAAAATTATCAATTGTTTGTCTTATTATCATGTAAAACTCCCTCTGTAAAGTACTAATATTTATAGCCCTAAGTATATAAATTTTATGAACTATATTTCTAATATGCTAGCTGTGTATGTTACTCTTTGTTTTACAAGACACAAGAATTCATGTTCTCTTGATAAAATATATTAATGTATTCTACAAAATACCTGTAGATTTTATACTAGGATGAACTTTATATTTTTCCAAAGGTTTAGATGAAATAAATGTTTTATTGAATTAGTACTTTTGGGAAAGTTTTACCCCGTTAGGGTTAAGTTTTTTTCTTCCATATTTTGTTTCCTGCCTCTCCAATGTTTCAGGCATCTCCAGTGACCACAGTGACAGGGGTTCAAAGTAGTAAGCTTTTGACAAAATGCTCTCTTTTTTTAATTATTATTATACTTTAAGTTTTAGGGTACATGTGCACAACGTGCAGGTTTGTTACATATGTATACATGTGCCATGTTGTTGTGCTGCACCCATTAACTTGTCATTTAGCATTAGGTATATCTCTTAATGCTATCCCTCCTCCCTCCCCACACCCCACAACAGTCCCTGGTGTGTGATGTTCCCCTTCCTGAGTCCATGTGTTCTCATCGTTCAATTCCGACCTATGAGTGAGAACATGCGGTGTTTGGTTTTTGCTGCACTATTCACAATAGCAAAGACTTGGAACCAACCCAAATGTCCAACAATGGTAGACTGGATTAAGAAAATGTGGCACATATACACCATGGAATACTATGCAGCCATAAAAAATGATGAGTTCATGTCCTTCGTAGGGACATGGATGAAGCTGGAAACCATCATTCTCAGCAAACTATCACAAGGACAAAATGCTCTCTTGTAGAACTTTTCTTCTTAACTATGTATTCACATAACTTCATGCTATGCAACATTGGTATGCATAAAATCTACATTTATTTCCAAAACTAAACAAAAAAAAGTCTAAAAATTATTTGAGCAAATATATCATAATAGTTCCCGTGAGCACTTCATTTACCAGGATAAACTGTGGGGTAGAAATGATGAGTCTAGCCCGGGCACAGTGGCTCACACCTGTAATCCCAGAACTTTGGGAGGCCAAGGTGAGTGGATCACCTGAGGTCGGGAGTTCAAGACCAGCCTGATCAACATGGAGAAACCCGGAATCTACTAAAAATACAAAATTAGCCAGGCCCATGCCTGTAATCCCAGCTACTTGGCAGGCTGAGGCAGGAGAATCCCTTGAACCTGGGAGGTGGAGGTTGCAGTGAGCCAAAATTGCACTCCAGCCTGAGCAATAAGAGCGAAACTCCATCTCAACAAAAAAAAAAAAAAGAAAAAAAAAGAAATGATGAGTCTAGGTGAGGGATCATTTCCAAGATCGTCCCATCATAGACGATGTTCCAGTTGCCTGTGAACATGGCTACATAATCATGCAGATTGTCCAAAAATTAAGGCTACATCTCCAGAATGATGGTTTGTCCTTTAAGGAAGGATAAGAGAATACATGCATTCCCAGGAAGGTGTGAGTACCCAAGAACTATTCTATGGAAGCCCATATAGTAAAGCACTTCTCAGTAACTCTAAATTAGAGAAGCTATTTCAAACTAAGAATTCATCTCTAGAGATGTGGAAAGTTTAATCTTCAGTCTCCTGCTAGAAGGGTTGAGGATCTAGATACTCATGCAATTTGTGTGGAGGACAGTGGAGAGAATGAAATACAGAATTTTACTATCTTCTCTCTCATGCATACAACTATTCTTGAGAACATTTTTAAATTTTTTTGAAATCTTTATGAAAGTATAATTGGTATAAAAAGAACTGCATATATTTAATGTATACAATTTCAAACACCCATGATATCTTCATCACAAACAAGGTAACAGACATATCTAATACCTCTCAAAGTTTCCTTGAGAACATTTTAAGTGAAAATGAAAAATTTTAAGATAATCAATAGTCTTTTTTATTATAGGTCCTCTACCTTATTATATATAGCATTGCTAAGTAACCATTAAATGTCATTTGGTCAATAAGACAATGTGTTGTATTAAGAGACACTATGCCATATAATTGTTCATCTGAACAGCCAAAATAATGACCTAAAGTTTCTTTGGAATCAAATAATCTACATTTAGTGTTAACTTTTTAAGTTTCCTGAAAATATGTAATTCTCACTATGGAACCAAACTTCGGATTCTTTACTAATTATCAATATTAACATTCAGCAAAATAAAGATTCTTCAAGAAATTTCAGTTTTTGCCAGTTTCATACTTGCCACCAAATTCTTGATATTCAGGTTGCCAGAATGGAACACTCAATCTAATTTGAACTTCGGTACTTCCTGAAAGCACTGATCTTAAGTAATTAGGGACATACACTAAAAAATCATTCATTTTTTTACCTGTAATTCAAGTTTAACTGGGTGTGCTGAATTTTTAATTGCTAAATCTAGCAACCCTATTGAGGTTACTAGTATACATCACAAATTAATGAATCCAAAATGCGTACACCTTAGCCTCAGAAAGACAATGCAGGACCATGAAAGGGAATTGGCCCAGTTTGCATCTTAGTGAACAGTAGCTCAGCCTAAAATAACCATATGTGGAAAATTACAACCTGCTGAGTAGGTAAATGGGCATACAGTGGCCAGGCCAAGGATCGCCAACCATATTGTTTGTCAAGACTGATTAGGATTTAATGAAGATAGCTCCAGTCTTCATTTATCATTCCAGTCTCCATCGCAAAACAGACTACAACAAAGAGGGAAAGAAAACTCCATCAAAATCTAAGAAGCAGGTGTGGATGTCAAACTCCATCAGGTCAACTAGAAACTAATTGCATATTTCTCTATTTAAACATGACAGATAAAGTGCAGACTACTTTACTGTTCTTAGCAGTTGGAGAGTTTTCAGTGGGGATCTTAGGGAATGCATTCATTGGATTGGTAAACTGCATGGACTGGATCAAGAAGAGGAAAATTGCCTCCATTGATTTAATCCTCACGAGTCTGGCCATATCCAGAATTTGTCTATTGTGCGTAATAGTATTAGACTGTTTTATATTGGTGCTATATCCAGATGTCTATGCCACCGGTAAAGAAATGAGAATCATTGACTTCTTCTGGATACTGACCAATCATTTAAGTATCTGGTTTGCAACCTGCCTCAGCATTTACTATTTCTTCAAGATAGCTAATTTCTTTCACCCACTTTTCCTCTGGATGAAGTGGAGAATTGACAGGGTGATTTCCTGGATTCTATTGGGGTGCATGGTTCTCTCTGTGTTTATTAGCCTTCCAGCCACTGAGAATTTGAATGCTGATTTCAGGTTTTGTGTGAAGGCAAAGAGGAAAACAAACTTAACTTGGAGTTGCAGAGTAAATAAAACTCAACATGCTTCTACCAAGTTATTTCTCAACCTGGCAACGCTGCTCCCCTTTTGTGTGTGCCTAATGTCCTTTTTCTTCTTGATCCTCTCCCTGTGGAGACATATCAGGCGAATGCAGCTCAGTGCCACAGGGTGCAGAGACCCCAGCACAGAAGCCCATGTGAGAGCCCTGAAAGCTGTCATTTCCTTCCTTCTCCTCTTTATTGCCTACTACTTGTCCTTTCTCATCGCCACCTCCAGCTACTTTATGCCAGAAACGGAATTAGCTGTGATTTTTGGTGAGTCCATAGCTCTAATGTACCCCTCAAGCCATTCATTTATCCTAATACTGGGGAACAATAAATTAAGACATGCATCTCTAAAGGTGATTTGGAAAGTAATGTCTATTCTAAAAGGAAGAAAATTCCAACAACATAAACAGATCTGAAGAGAAACTATGCTTTTCTAAGACAAACAAAGATAAGATGTTTCTAAATTAACTTCAGTACTTGCATTAATGTTTTATGCAATTAATTACTCCTAAAACTTAATTAGTGTATCTGTAATTGTAATGTAGGGAATCTTATGTACAGCTGGCTGGATCTCTATCTCTGTCTCTGTTTCTGACTCTGTCTCTGTCTCCCTGTTTCTCTCTTCTCTCACTCTTCCTTTCTTTAGAGTTGCTGTTTTTTAAAACATGTTTCAGAACAAATAGAAATTAATATCCTAATATCAACTATCAAGAGTACAGGGCATTTTCATAGTTCTAAACCCTGTTTCCAGATGCAAAGTTGTGTGACTAATTCAAAACAACTGTAATAGCATCTTGCTGTTATTTGCATCTTTATGAAAAGCAACTAGTTCCTTCTCATAGTCCTCGTTAGATGGTTCTTCTCGGATCATCCAACAAAGCTCTACTTTTGGCAAAGACTCAATAAAGTGACAGTTCTTAATAGATGCTGTGGAATTCTATGAATAATCTTATAATCATAGAAAAGGTATATATTATGGCTAAATATATTGTCACAGTAAGTTCAAAGATTATTTGAGAATTGCAGATCAACGAATGAAGGACAATCTACAAGTAAAAGAGGGAAAAATTATGTAGAAAATGAAATAAGAAGCCTAAATTGAACTATTAATTATTTATCGAAGAAAATTTCTCCACAAAAGACGTATCTCCACGGACTGCACCAGGCAATGATTGTCAAGATGTTGTGACAAGACATTCAATCAAAAGCTAATATATGGTTATGCTAAAATGTCAAAACTCTCAAAGGATATATTGCCTCAATGTAGATCATCTCTACATCCCAGGGAAATATTGTTTGGATTGTATATAAGACATCTTTTTTAAAGGGTTCAACGATTCTATTTCAGTAATTTGTTGAACAACAGAACATCTGTAAGGATATAGAATACATTAACAAACACTATCAAGCAACCTGAGCTGATATTTATGAAAGACTCCATAAAAGGAAGAGAGAACACATTCTCTTTTCAGGCATATATTGAATATTCTCCAGACAATACCATATGTCACGCCACAAAGGGAAATATGTATTTGGGACATACCATCAAAAGCACATCGTTTATATTGTGGCAAAGATATTTTAGAGTGATCAACCCTGTACTAACCAGCCTAGAGTAGCCAGGAACTTTGTGTACAAAAAAGAAAATATTTATAAATAAAGAGACAGTAAATGTTCTCATCAATAAATTTGGTAAAAATCAAAATTAGTTTTACACTAGTTTTATATGATCATTTTTCCTCTCTGCCTCTAAAAGTGAAATAGATACACATTGATTTAATTGCTAAATTTACAAAGATGTTTTGGGTGCCTTGTAATATAAAAAGACAAATGAAAATTAGATGCATAGGCTAAAGCTTTTTTTTTTTAATACTGTCTCAAAGAATACCTTTCCCCATACCCTAACTGAGCCAAGGCCCAGTTTGTGTTAATTTATTAGGCATGGAAACAAAAGAAACTTGAAGGCTGATTGGAATCTTGAAAAGAGTCAAAAAGTTTAAAAAATGATCAATAAAAAAATTCATAGTAGGCTAAGCTTGATTTATTACTGAGGAAAGATAATTTTTTAAATAAGCTTAATGTAACCTAAGCATACAGTGTCTATAAAGTCGATAGTAATGTACAGCAATATCCTAGGCCTTCGCATTCACTCACCACCCACACATTGACTCACCCAGAGCAACTTCCAGTCCTGCAAACTTCATTCATGGTAAGTTCTTGATGGTAAGTTCTCCATTCACGGTAAGGCCATGTCCCCACCCAAATCTCACCTTGAATTGTGATAATCCCCATGTGTCAAGGGCAGGTCCAGGTAGAAGTAATTGAATCATGGGGGTGGTTACCTTCATACTGTTCTTGTAATAGTGAGTGAGTTCACATGAGATCTGATGGTTTTATAAAGGACTTTGCCCCCTTTTGCTCAGCACTTCTCTTGCCTGCCACCATGTAAGATGTGCCTTTGTTCTTCCTTCACCTTCCGCCATAATTGTGAGGCCTCTTCAGCCACCTGAAACCGTGAGTCCATTAAGCCTCTTTTTCCTTATAAATTACCCAGTCACAGGCATGTCTATTAGCAATGTGAGAACAGACTAATATAATAAATTGGTACCAGGTCGTGGGGCACTGCTGTAAAGATACCGAAAGTGTGGAAGCAACTTTGGAAATGGGTAACAGGCAGAGGTTGGAACAGTTTGGAGGGCTCAGAAGAAGATAGGAAAATGTGAGAAAGTTTGGAACTTCCTAGAGACTTGGAGGGCTCAGAAGACAAGAAGATGTGGGAGAGTTTGGAACTTCCTAGAGGCTTGTTGAATGGTTTTGACCAAAATGCTGATAGCGATATGGACAATTAGGTCCAGGTTGAGCTAGTCTCAGATGAAGATGAGGAACTTGTTGGGAACTGGAGAAAAGCTCACTCTTGCTGTGCAAAGAGACTGGCGGCATTTTGCCTCGCAATAGAGTTCTGTGGAATTTTGACTTTGAGAGAGATGATTAAGGGTATCTGGCAGAAGAAATTTCTAAGAGGCAAAATGGTTCAAGAGGAAGCAGAGAATAAAAGTTTGGAAAATTTGCAGCCTGACAATGCAGTAAAAAAGAAAAACCCATTTTCTGGGAAGAAATTCAAGCCTGCTACAGAAATTTGTGTAAGTGATGAGAAGCCCAATGTTAATCACCAAGACAATGGGGAAAATGTCTTCAGGGCATGTCAGAGACCTTTGCAGCAGCCCCTCCCATCTCAGGCCCAGAGGCCTAGGAGGAAAAAAATGGTTTCAGGGGCTGGCCCCAGGGCCCCCCGTTGTGTGCAGCCTAGGGACTTGGTGCCCTGCATCCCAGCTGCTCCAGCCATGGCTAAAAGGGGCCAAGGTACAGCTCAGGCCATGGCTTCAGGGGGTGCAAGCCCCAAGTCTTGACAGCTTCCATGTAGTGTTGAGTCTGCAGGTGCACAGAAGTCAATAATTGAGGTTTGGGAACCTCCACCTAGATTTCAGAGAATGCATGGAAATGCGTGGATATCCAGGCAGAGGTGTGCTGCAGGGCCTGGGACCTCATGGAGAACTTCTGCTAGGGCAGTGCAGAAGGGAAATGTGGGGTTGGAGACCTCACACAGAGTCCCCACTTGGGCACTGCCTAGTGGAGCTGTGAGAAGAGGGTCACCATCCTCTACACCCCAAAATGGTAGATCCACCAACAACTTGCACCATGTACCTGGAAAAACTGCAGACACTCAACACCAGCCTGTGAAAGCAGTCAGGAGAGAGGCTGTACCTTGCAAACCCACAGAGGCGGAGCTGCCCAGGGCTGTGGCAGCCCACCTTTTGCATCAGCATAACCTGGATTTGAGACATGGAGTAAAAAGAGATCATTTTGGAGCTTTAAGATTTGACTGCCCCATTGGATTTTGGACCTGCATGGGGCCTGTAGCCCCTTCACTTTGGGCAATTTCTCCCATTTGGAATGGGTGTATTTACCCAATGCCTGTACTGCCACTGTATGTGGAAAGTAACTAACTTGCTTTTAATTTTACAGGTTCCTAGGTGGAAGAGACTTGCCTTGTCTCAGATGAGACTTTGAACTGTTGACTTTTGAGTGAATACTGAAATGACTTAAGACTTTGGGGGACTGCTGGGAAGGTGTGATTGGTTTTGAAATGTGAGGACATGAGATTTGGGAGGGGGCGGGATGATATGATTTGTCTGTGTCCCCACCCAAATCTTACTTCGAATTGTAATAATCCCCATGTGTTAAGGCCAGGCTCAGGTGGAGGTAATTGAATCATTGGGGCAGTTACCCTTATGCTGCTCTCGTGATAATGAGCAAGTTCTCACAAGATCCGATAGTTTTATACGAGGCTTTTCCCCCTTTTGCTCGGCACTTCTCTTGTCTGCCATCATGTAAGACATGTCTCTGTTCCTCCTTCACCTTCCACCTTGATTGTGAGGACTCCTCAGCCATGTGAAACTGTGAGTCTATTGAATCTCTTTTTCTTTATAAATTACCCAGTCTCAGGTATGTCTTTTTTAGCAATGTAAGAACAGACTAATACAGTTCTCTATATAGGTGTATTGTTTTTTAATCTTTTATACTATATTTTTACTATACCTTTTGTATGCTTAGTATGCACAAATACCACTCTGTTACAAATGCCTACAGTTTTCAGTGCAGTGGCATGCTGTACAAGTTTGTAGTCCAGGAGCAATAGGCTGCACCATATAGCCTAGGTGTGTAGTAGGCTATGCCATCTAGGTTTGTGTGAGTACACTAAATCATGTTCACACAATGATAAAATCACCTAACAAGGCTGGGCGCAGTGGCTCACGCTTGTAATCCCAGCACTTTGGGAGGCCGAGGTGGGCGGATCACGAGGTCAGGAGATCGAGACCACGGTGAAACCCCGTCTCTACTAAAAATACAAAAAAATTAGCCGGGCGTGGTGGCGGGCGCCTGTAGTCCCAGCTACTCGGAGAGGCTGAGGCAGGAGAATGGCATGAACCCAGAAGGCGGAGCTTGCAGTGAGCCGAGATTGCGCCACTGCACTCCAGCCTGGGCGACAGAGCGAGACTCCGTCTCAAAAAAAAAAAAAATCACCTAACAACATATTTTTCAGGCGTATCTCCATCATTAAACAATGCATTACTGTATTTTATTTTATAGAAGTATCCAGGTAGTAGAGAGAGGTGAGTACAGTTATTCACAAGGAAGTAAAATTCAGACTTGCCTAATAAACATAAGAAACAATAATATATGACACATAAAGTTAAGGAATCGTACACTAAAGCTAGGAGATGCCATTTTCTAAATGCAAAATCAGCAGGGGTGATGTATTTGGTGAAGAGTGTCAGTTAATACAAACAACTTGGAAAAAGATTTGGCAGTAGGTACTAAAGCTGAACATGCCCATATTCTATGACCTAGCAATTTTTGTTCCAGGAATAGACACAACAGTAATGTAAGATATGTGCACTAAAAAATGTGTATAATTATTAGCAGTATGATTTGAAATAGCCCAAATTAGAAATAACCCATATGCCTGTCAGCAGGAAAATAGATGAGTAAATTGTAATATAGTCATAGAATGGAATATTACATAGCAATGAAAATAATAACACTATTCCCACCATACTAACAGAAAATGCTGAGTGAAAGAAAGTGAACTCAGAAGAGTAAATATTATAGTGTTACATTTTACATAAAGTTTGAAACAGTAAAACTAATCAACATGAAAGATATGTGTGTATAGGCAGTGGAGAGTAGTATCTGAGAAACAGTACAAGGGATTCCTTTGGAGTGTTGTAATATAATGTAAAATATTAGTGTATGACTTAGTGAGCTGGACTGCATTCATAGATGTGTTTGCTGTATAAATATCTGTAAATCTACATAATTATAATTTGTACATTTTTCTAGAGGTATATTACATTTTAACAATAAATATTTACTTAAAAATTATTAATTACATAATATACATTTGTGTACACTATATAATTTTTTTAAAACTTTGTTAGTAAGAATATAGGAAGCAGCCATTCTTTTATACTTTTGGGGAGTTCAAATTGATGCAATTTTTGGAAGACGAGTTGCACAAACTATCCCACATATAAAGTGTGCCTGGTGTTTTATCCAGAAATCTCAGTCTTAGAATTTATCCTGCAACTATTATTGCATAATAGGTAAATAAATGAATAAGACATTTTATTGCAGCACTGCTTATAATAGCAAAATACTGGTAACAATATAAATGTTTATCAAATTTGTTAAATAACTTATAGATCACAATACAAAAAATATATAATTCAGTTATTAAAAAGAATTCAGGAGATATAAAATGTGTGGTATGCATATGGAATTATATCCTAACTATATTATTAAATAAAAACAAAGATTAGTATGATCCCATTTCTACATAAAAGGAATATATATACACATACATATAATGATTTTTTCACTCAGCATTTTGTTGAATGTAGTAGTAGTGTGTTCATTTTCATTTTTATTAATAGCAGTGATCATTTTTCTTTCATTTTCATTAATATAGATTGGTGCAAAACTAAGTGCAGTTTTGCCGTTACTTACTTTTGCACCAACCTAATATATGCATATATATATGAGAGACAGATTTGTGTTCAGAAAATATTTCAAATTACAGACAAAAATGTTATTAGTGATTTATTTCTGGAAATGAAATTGTGGTGGAAGTCAGTAAGACTTTTTCTTCTTATGCTCCTATATTGTTTAAACATTAATGAAAACTTTAAACATTTTTAAAATACTGTTAAAAATGAAGACTCTAGCCAGCAAGCTGTAGTCTAATACAATGAAAAAGAACTGCCCTGCAATTTGCCTTAAGCCTTAACTTCCTACTTCCTCATTTGCTTCTGCCAGGTTCAGATCTTGGCCTTTAAGCATCACTTGAAGTCTAGTTTTTGCTCCAGTAAACACTTGACACCTTCCTTTCTATCATCCAATAATTAATTTGTTTAGCCTTTAATTCCACATGGCTCTATGAGGCTTTGACCTTTACCTGCTTTCACCTGATAATTGACCTTCATTTTACTCCTTAAAGCCTTCTTCCAAATGTAACTTTTACCTTCACCCCCTGCTCTTTAGAATTAATGAGTCATGATCTTGATTTTAATATTCACATGCCCAAACTTCAGACTGACAATATATGCCCAAAGTATTTTGTAAGCCCTTTTAGCCATCTTATTATTTAATCTAATCCTGACAACCTTGCAAAATAGTTACTATTATCATTCCAGTGTTGTAAGTAAATAAATTGAGGTATAGATTATATTTATCTCTATTACAAAGTAGCAGTAATCAAAACATTATGGTGCTGGCATAATAACAAGCATATAGACTAATGGGACAGAATAGAATCCAGAAAGAAATTCATGCATTTATATTCAACTAATCTTTGACAAGGCTTTCAAGAACACACAATGGGGAAAAGGATAGTCTCTTCAATAAATGCTGTTGGGAGAACTGGATAGCCACATGCAGAAGAATGAAAGTAGACACTTATCTCACACCATCTATAAAAATGCACTCAAAATGAACTAAAGGTGAGATCAGAAACTGTAATACTACTTTTAAAAAAAACATAGAGGCCAGGCGCAGTGGTTCATGCCTATAATTCCAGCACTTTGGAAGGTCGAGGCGAATGGATCACAGGATCAGCAGTTCAAGACCAGCCTGGCCAACATGGTGAAACTTGGTCTCTACTAAAAATACAAAAATTAGCCTGGTGTGGTGGCACACACCTGTAGTCCCAGTTACTCGGGAGGCTGAGGCAGAAGAATTGCATGAACCCAAGAGATAGAGGTTGCAGTGATCCAAGATCACACCACTGCACTCTAGCCTGGGTGACAGAGCAAGACTCTGTCTCAAAAAAAAAAAAAAAAAAAAAAAAACCATAGAACAAAACTTCTTGACACTGGTCTGGGCAATGACTTTTTGGATATGATCCCAAAAACACAGACGACAAAAGCAAAAATAAGGAAGTGAGCCTACATCAAAATAAAGATTTCTGCACAGCAAAGGAAAGTAATCAACAAAGTGAAGGAAACAGCCTACAGAAAGGGATAAAATATTTGCAAACCATGTATCTGATTAAGAATTAATATCCCAAATACATAAGGAACTCAAACAACTACCTAGCAAAAAACAACCCAATAACCCGATTAAACAATGGGCAAAGGACCTGAATAGACATTTCTAAAAATAAAACATACAAATGGCCAACAGATCAATGAAAAGGTGCTCAACATCACAAAGCATTAGGGGAATGCACATCAAAACTGCAGTGAGATATCACCTTTTAACTATCAGAATGACTATTATCAAAAGACAAAATATAAGTTTGAGCAAGGACGTGGAGAAAAGGGAACCCTTGTACACTGTTGGTGGAATTGTCAATTAGTACAGCCATTATGGAAAACCATATGGATGTCCTTCAAAGATTTTTGAAAAAGAAGTACCATATAATCCACCAATCCCATTTTTGAGTATACATGCAAAGGAAATCAAATCAGTGTGTTAAAGATATATCTGTAGTCCCATGTTAATTGCTGTTCTAGTCATAATAGCCAAGATATGGAAACAACCTAAGTGTCCATGGATGAATGATTTTTTCG
The DNA here is from genome assembly GCF_009828535.3 of Hylobates moloch. Taxonomy (NCBI): domain Eukaryota; kingdom Metazoa; phylum Chordata; class Mammalia; order Primates; family Hylobatidae; genus Hylobates; species Hylobates moloch. Next base: position 9,851,266 of record NW_026652283.1, on the reverse strand, counting down.
AAAATGGTAAACACACACACACACACACACACACACACACAGGAATAGTATTCAACTTATGAAAAGAAGAAAATTCTACCTTTTGCAACAGCATAGATGAACCTGGAGGACATTCTGTTAAGCAAAATAAGCCAGACACAAAAAGACAAATACTGCATGATCTCACTTAAATGTGGAATCTAAGAGTCAAACTAAAAAATCAGAGAGTAGAATGATAGAAGAAATGAAGAGATATTGGTCAAAGGAACAAAGTTTCAGTTATGTGGATGAACAAGTTCTAGAGATCTAACATACATTGTGGTGACTATAGTTAATAATACTGTTTTGTATACTTGAAATTTGCTAATGGAGTAGAATAGTCTTATCACAAAACAAACAAAAGGTAACTATGTGAGATGATAGATATATTAATTAGCTTCATTGTGGCAATCATTTCACAATATATGTATATCAAAACATTAAGTTGTATATGTTAAAAATACATAATTTTTATCAGTAATACCTCAATAAAGCTGGGGAAAAAAAGCTGGAATATTTGGATTCATCAAAAGACATCATAAACACACACACAAAAAAAGATACAAAATGGGAGCATTTTTTTTTTTTTTTGAAACGAAGTTTTGCTCTTTTATCCACCTGGTAGAGCCAGAATTATGGTGGAGAAAGAGAAGCACTTGCCCTGGGTACAAAATTTCAGGGGGTATCAAAAAACTCAGGAATCAACAACAATGCTATGTATTTGTTTATTATTTTTATCAATAATTTTAATGCAACATTAAGAATCAAAATTAACACAGAAAAATTCATAATCAGCAAAATGTTGAAATTTTAAATAAATACCCGTGCCATACTATATTAGATACTACAAATATTTTCATACTATCTATATTGAAACTAGAGGCAAAAGGGAAAATATATTCTCCTATATACATGTTTTTATACATTTTTAATGACTTTTTTTCTAGAACATTAAAGTAATGGGAAAATATACTGAAAAATTGAAAAGTAGGTATATTGAAACTTACAAAATTATTTTTAAGTTTAAATATTTTTTTAACATCACAAAAACATAATTTGTTATAATTTTAATTTCCTGGCTTTCATGGAAGCAAATACATCATAATATTTTTAAGATGTCTTTCTCTGATTGTCTTGTTTTCAGTTAAGAGAATTGCCATGTTTGGATTCCTCAAGGATCTACAACTAGAAATACCATTTGACCCAGTGATCCCATTACTGGGTATATGCCCAAAAGATTATAAATCATGCTACTATAAATACACACATATGTTTATTGCGGCACTATTCACAATAGCAAAGACTTGGAACCAACCCAAATGTCCATCAATGATTGACTGGATTAAGAAAATGTGGCACATATACACCATGGAATACCATGCAGCCATAAAAAAGGATGAGTTCATGTCCTTTGTAGGGACATGGATGAAGCTGGAAACCATCATTCTGAGCAAACTATCGCAAGGACAGAAAACCAAACACCGCATGTTCTTATTCATAGGTGGGAACTGAACAATGAGAACACTTGGACATAGGGCGAGGAACATCACACACCGGGGCCTGTTGTGGGGTGGGGGGAGTGGGGAGGGATAGCATTAGGAGAAATACCTAATGTAAATGTTGAGTTAATGAGTGCAGCAAACCAACACGGCACATGTATACATATGCAACAAACCTGCATGTTGTGCACATGTGCCCTAGAACTTAAATTTAAAAAAAAAGATCACAGAATGCTATTCTAAAATATGTACATGAAGTATAAAACAGACTAGTTCCTTTTTTCTAATACTTCTATGAGCATCTCAGAATGACTCCGTGAAACTCTTTTGGTTTAATTTTCAGCTGGATAGAGAATCGTTAAATAAACTCTTAAAGCATCAAAAAAAAAAAAAAAGAAAGAAAGAAAATCGCCATGTTTGATGATTTCACTTGACCAAATGATTAAAGAATTTTTAGTTAACTTCAGTTTATTGAAACTTATTTTACAAGTTGCCACTGGGACACATGCTGAAAGCTGCCCTTTCTCTTATGGGTTTGTTTATTTCTTTATTTTTATTTTTATTTTACATGAGGGGCAGTGGGTGAGGTGCGGGGTGGCTGTGAAAGAGTGATTCCCCTTCCCCAACCCTGCAGCCTCTGACTGCAACTCCCCTGACATGGACAGCACCCTGCCTTCAGCTGACAATTTCTGATCATTCCCACTCCCTTCCCAGATTCTGTCCCAGCCTCTCTCTGCTGAGTTGCTTCTCCATTTCAGAAAATCTCCTGGGGAAGTTTAGTCTGTCTTGGCTAGGTAGCCCACAACTGCTCCATAGAAAACATGCACCTTTCATCTACCGCGGCTAGGCATGCGGTTTCTTCTCAAATGCCGCCTTCTACTCTGCTGCTGCAAAAGGGTTGTTCAGCCAACCACTCACTTGAGGATATTTTTCTCAGGGGTAATTTTGACAATGATTAACATCCTCAAATTCCAGAGAGCCACATTAAGCTCTTGAGCCCCTCTTACTAAACTGTCAGTGAGGGGGAAGCTTTTTCTTCAACTCATCTCCATGGGGAGAGAGGAAAATTGTCACAGCATTCTCACCACTTTTTCCCCAAAGAACTTCTCTCTCTCATCACCAGTATGCTTGGTATATATTACCTGAAAGTAGGTATGGCACATTAGTTTTAAATAGGTTTTCAGCCACATGGTTTGCAAGTCCTGCTTAGGACACCTAGTACTTTGTTTGAAAGGTAAGCAGAGTTAGTTTTAACCATCTAGGGATTTCATAAAACCGAGAGTCTCGTTTTAATATTATTACACAAATATGCTTGTACTTTACCTCTATAGAAACATGGCAAAGAGAACCACCTAAGAGGACCCACATTTCCTCGTAGACGCTATACAACTTGGAATGCCAAACTATAGCCTGTATCCATCCTTCTACCATAAATTCTTGAGCATTTTAGGAGTTAAAATTTCAACAAGCATCACCTGTTGTCTTTCTGAAAATTCTCTGGGCATTACCACAGACTGAATTATTTAGACTTTAGGAAACGTACTTCAGTAGGAAGAGAAGTTTGCATCCCATGACACAATCAAACCCAGAGATAAGCAACGTGATATCCTGGGATTTACTAGAGGTTTAGAAGATCAAAGAAGCCAAACTATTATAAAATTGACGGCAAGGGAATCAGGTTAGAAACTGGCCTATGGGAATTGTAACAACCTGCATTGATGTGACATAGATATTAGAACTAAGAACTGAAACCACCTGCATTAATATGACCTATTTATTCTGAGAAAATTTAGTCTGGGAAAAATAAACCTGTAATACCAATAAATCATTTCACTTCGAGCTTCAGGAAATTCCTGAAAATCAACTTTTCTTAGGCAACAGTCTGTTCACCTGGACAAATAGCTTATTTAAAAACATTTATGGGCCAGGTGCAGTTGCTCATGCCTATAATCCCAGCACTTTGGGAGACTGAGGCAGGAGAAGGAATGGTTGAGGCCAGAAGTTCAAGACTAGCCTGGGCAACATAACAAAACCTCAAATCCTCATCTTTAAAAAAAAATAAGAAATAAAATAGCCAGGCATGGTGGCACATGCCTGTAGTCTTAGCTACCTAGCCCTCAGGAGGCTGAGGTGGGAGGATAACTTGAGCCCAGGAGTTCGAGGCTGCAGTGAGCTATGGTCGTGCCACTGCACTCCATCAGTCTGGGTGAAAGAATGAGACCTTGTCTCAAAAACCAACCAACAAACAAACAAACAAGATTAGCATCAGGACCCTCACTTTGATATGTCCACCAGTTCTAAATTATTATGACATGAAATTTGCCCAAGTCCAATCACTTCTCTATCCTGAAAGACCTTTCTTAAATCATTTGAGCCCATCTTTTAATACCTCCCACCCTGAATTCTTTCTTCTAAGATACTGCTAGAACTCTCTTAAGATGAAAAGATTCTTTCATTTTGGAAAGGTCAGTAGACAGAACCTTTCAGTGATTCTTTGTCGAAAGTTTAATTTCCTCGATGCTTTCTCCTTAGGACCCGGACAAAATTACTTTTAGTACAAAGTTTAAATATTTTCCGATTCTACATTGTAATTTCTTCCATTTAGTCTAAACTTTTCCTTTTTAAAAATGTATACATCAGGAAATAGAATAAAGGGAAAGATTGTTTTGACTCTTTTTTTTATTATTATACTTTAAGTTTTAGGGTACATGTGCACAACGTGCAGGTTTGTTACATATGTATACATGTGCCATGTTGGTGTGCTGCACCCAGTAACTCATCATTTAACACTAGGTATATCTCCAAATGCTATCCCTCCCGCCTCCCCCCACCCCACAACAGGCCCCAGTGTGTGATGTTCCCCTCCCTGTGTCCATGTGTTCTCATTGTCCAACTCCCACCAATGAGTGAGAACATGCGGTGTTTGGTTTTTTGTCCTTGCGATAGTTTGCTGAGAATGATGGTTTCCAGCTTCATCCATGTCCCTACAAAGGACATGAACTCATCCTTTTTTATGGCTGCATGGTATTCCATGGTGTATATGTGCCACATTTTCTTAATCCAGTCTATCATTGTTGGACATTTGGGTTAGTTCCAAGTCTTTGCTATTGTGAATAGTGCCCCAATAAACATACGTGTGCATGTGTCTTTATAGCAGCATGATTTATAATCCTTTGGGTATATACCCAGTAATGGGATTGCTGGGTCAAATGGTATTTCTAGTTCTAGATCCCTGAGGAATCGCCACATTGACTTCCACAATGGTTGAACTAGTTTACAGTCCCACCAACAGTGTAAAAGTGTTCCTATTTCTCTAGATCCTCTCCAGCACCTGTTGTTTCCTTTTTAATGATCGCCATTCTACCTGGTGTGAGATGGTATCTCATTGTGGTTTTGATTGCATTTCTCTGATGGCCAGTGATGATGAGCATTTTTTCATGTGACTTTTGCCTGCATAAATGTCTTCTTTTGAGAAGTGTCTGTTCATATCCTTTGCCCACTTTTTGATGGGTTTTTTTTCTTATAAATTTGTTGGAGTTCATTGTAGATTCTGGATATTAGCCCTTTGTCAGATGAGTAGATTGCAAAAATTTTCTCCCATTCTGTAGGTTGCCTGTTCACTCTGAAGGTGGTTTCTTTTGCTGTGCAGAAGCTCTTTAGTTTAATTAGATCCCATTTGTCAATTTTGGCTTTTGTTGCCATTCTGTTTCTTCCCTTAAAATAACATTAAAGAAGGAGGTAAGAGTCAAAACAATCGCTTTTGTTAGGCAAGGACTTCATGTCTAAAACACCAAAAGCGATCGTTTTGACTCTTACCTCCTTTAATGTTATGTTAGGGGAAGAAACAGTAATAATTCAAGAGTATATTCAGGACACCCTGGTGTTATCCAACAGCAAAGTGAGCAGTGGTTTACTATGGAATTGAAAGATATGGGACAAATATACATTGCTAAGAGCAACAAATAAGACAACAACCAAGATCGAAATTTCTACTCACCACTGTATCCAAGAGAAAGCTGTTGTTGAAAAGATTTGCAGAGGTGTGGGTGGTCAGCCTGAGTTTAGATAACATTAAAGAGCTTCCTTATGATGTCTTTCCTTCTGCTAATAAGCTGTTTCCTTAGCTCTGCCTTCTAGTGCTACATATTTCTCAGACTCCTCTTTTCCAGGTGGGCATTCTTTTCTCTTTTTTGGTCATCCACTGGCTTAAACTCAGTTGTTTTCTTACTGGTACTGTAACTGGTCCTAAATTTACTGTAAATTTATATTTACAGTAGTGGCTACAGTCACCCCTATTAAAAATTTATTTTGTCTCAGAATGGCTCATAGGACCATGCCTTCACCACTTTTCTGGGAACAAGCACTGTTTCCACTTCTCTTGTTTTTTGTTATTTGCTTTTGCTCACCACACCTCAACTTGGAGTGTAGAAGTCTATAAGAGGGCACTTAAAAATAGTTTCATGAGCAAGTATTTAAAGTGATAGATAGCTCAGTTACAATGATTTGATCTTTGAAAATTACTTGAATGTATTTAATTATCATATATACTTTTAAAAATGTACATTGGTCATGTATCAATAAAAAAATTAATAAAAGTCTCACAAAATCCCCTACAAACATCATTACAACTGAAATATTTAAAGTTTATTTTTTCTTTTCTGTTAATGGCATTCATCCTACAATCAATGCGTATTTTAAGGAAGCTAGCTGTTTTTTAATATTAAAATTATGTGACATTAAAGTGATGTTTTATCTTACAATAAATGAAATCATAGAATTGTGGAAGTAAATATGTACACACCACTGCCATTCTCCCTGATGCAATAAGCAAAAACACTTGCTTCCACTAGTTTATTGGATTTAAGAATGATCACCTTGCTAACTGTATCAGAATTCGGATTAAAGTAATATAACCTCAAAAATATAATATTTTATTCCATTTAGTCTACGAATAAAATTTTGTTTTTGTTTTTGTTTTCGCTAAATGAGACAAAATGCATTTGCCTAGAGAAACAAGCTTGGAGAAACAGAAGAGTTACTCTCCCAATATGTACTTCTTTCTAGAAGTACAAAATATTGAAGAACAGGCAGGTCCAGAAACAGAAAAGGTATAAATTCAACCACTTAAGGCATGAGAGCATCTTATTCTCTAAGCTGGTAACGTGGAAGAATATTGATTATTTCTCAGTGTATGTTGTTTAAAAGTGGAGATTTAGTAGTAACTGAAATAGAAAATATATTATAAATTTTTCACAATTTGTACCAGTCACCATGGCTTTATTTTTTAAACAAATATTATAAATAAATATTACATATAAAAATTTCAAAATCGTTATTAGCTATTTGTTTAACATGATTGACATAGAAAAGCTTTAATCTGTTTTCCTTTCTTCAGTTTCATTAGAAGCTAACATAGGGAAATAAAATGGAAGGATATTTAAAGAGCAAATGGCTTTTATTTTCTGTGTGTCAATGCCTTGACATCTGAGGTCTTGCTCACCCTGGAGAGACCATCCTTCCCAGGATTAGCCAATTCTTAGGGATAGCAAGCAACCCATCCAGTGAGCTTGCTTTACAAAGGCAAATCAAATCAACCCCACAACCAGCTCCTTTGGGCTCTCACACTCCAGACCACTATTCACCTGTCCTAATCACCCCAGACAACCAGCAACAGTCTCTATACCCCAGAGCCCACTGAAACAAACTATCTAATCCTTAACTTTCTTATCCTGCATCAACCATTCCTTCCCACAGAAACCACAATAGAAGATCTTGCCCACAGTCCTCTCCTGCTCCCTCTGCCTCCTGACTGTCATGGAGGCTTCCATGTGTGAACACCCACAGCATGACATGGTATGTCCCATTCTCTTGGGATCTGCAAACAGCACACTATCTCTTCAATGGTAGTCACCTTCTGATCTGTCGGTCTTACCATACCTAAATAATAATAATACTTATATTAAAACATGTAAATTTAAATATGGTATATATTAAAAATTATTTGTAATAGCAAAAACATTATAGCCATTTACATGGCCCCCAGCAGAGGAATGCTGGAGTTAATTCTAATATGTCTGTTGTATAAAATCCTAAGCAGCAGTAAAAAAAAGAATGAGGCAGTACTTTATAAATTGACGTGAAATTATCTCCAAGACATATTATTAAGTAAGAAACTAAAGCTGGATCACAATGGATATGCTATGATGCATACTTTATGTTTAATTAAGTACACAAAATGACAGTATATATTTATAAATGTTCTTAAACATAAAGCACCCCAAAAGGCCTGTTCGGATAATAAACCAAACAGATTATAGTAGGTATTTTTAGGTAAGTCAAGAAGGATTTTTAGTTTGTTCATAATTTTTAAAAATATGTTTACACTGAGAATGAATTGATATATTAATTGTGGAATTCAAACTAAATAAAAATAAATTTTAAAAGTTGATAGCTACGCTACATAGCTCATGGTGGTAGGAAGTAGTCTTACTTAGTAAGCACCTAAGTGGTCAATTCCAATTTTTGACTAGCATTATCGTCAACCTACCCCTTGATATTCAAAGTGCCTAAGGCCCGCCATGTTTAGTGGCAATTAGACACTAACAGCAAGATTAGTCTCATCTCATCACTCCAGCTGCAAGCTCACTTTCATTTCAGTACTTTGGGAACACAATAATTTTCTTCTTCATTGACTCAGTAAAACAAAATCAGAATTACAGCTTTGCAGAGTAGTATATTGAATGTAAGCCTTGAGCAACATAATACAATGCTGAGTTATATGCAAATTTTGGCTACTACCTTTTAGTAAACATAATTTTTCTTTTTTTCTAACAAGTTTTATTTGAAAAAGTATAAAAGAAACATACTAATATTTATGTGGAATTCTTTTTTCTGGAGTTTCTTCTTCCCCATCACTGAATAAAATATAAAAGCAAATGAGAATATTTGCCAGCATAGTCAGCTATAGCTTATACCAGCAATTTCTTTGTTCATTGAATTCATACAAGTTACTATCCATATGATTCATGCATTTTCATGCCATATTATGAAGCAATCTGTGCAAAGGTAGGCTTCATTAAAGTTCATTAATTATTTCTTAAATTAACAAGTTCAAATTATACAAATGGGAAAAATCTGTCATATTGAAGCGGACATCATAAGAGATGGCTCCCATGGATTTCACTAATCCACTTTGTGCTTTAACTTAAGCAGATTAGTAAATGTCATTGGCATGGATTTCTTCCATATATTTCCCCAAAACAAATAGTAAAAGATTAGATCAATATCAAACGAAGGATTAAAATAATACCAATTACATACAAAACAAAACAGGAACAAAGAACCTGTATGGCATGTGGACTTTCAGAATTATCTGCAGGCCATTTCAATGATTAAATTGAAATGCGTGTCTTCTGAATATTTTCCAGAATCCCTTAGATTTCACATTCTAAAGAAACTTTGGGGATGTCCCATTGGTCCACAGGTATCCCAGTTGGACAGCAGAGAAGACCATATGCTTTGCTAATCCAGTTATTTCCAGTACCCTTAGAACTCAAAATTAATTAAAACCCCTGAATAAGACACAGAGCTCAAAAATAGTTGATGCTGAGCTTTTAATATGCAGATTTTAAGAACAACGATTGAGAGAGTAATGTTTGGACTGAGAGATGAGTCAAGAATAAGCTCAGTGATGCCTCCATCTGAATCCATTTCTCCATCCAATATCTGGGAGGAAAACAGAGAAGAAAGTAATTCAACCAAGGCTTAAAAACTGATGCCTAACTTTTAAGTGATGTGAGATTTATGCTTTCTTTTCCTTAGAGATGGAAGGGGTGCAGAAGGGAATAAAAGAAAGGAAGCGATCTGGTTGCTTAGTGAAGGATAAATACCATATGCTAATATTATCAACTGCATAACCATAGGGGTTCCATCTGTCATGTCCATCCCTGCATTCTCACTGTGTGACGTATTGTGGGCATCCAATAAATGTTAATTGAATGAATAAATAATTGAAATCAGGTGGCATATATGCAGAATTTCTTCTGAGATGGCATGCCCTTTTATATGTCATAGAGAAAGTGGACTATATTCTAGACCATTCTAACTATAAATTCTATACTATAGTTATAATAGAATATAAAATATGAAGTTGGGTTGGAAGAATACTAAGACAGAAGATACAAAAAGTATTTTAAGAGAGTCAGAGAACTGTTGAGGAGATCGTGTTGCCTGATACTTACTTATGCCTTGGATTGTGGAAGTGAATTGAAAAATACAGGGTCAATCATAAGAGGATGTGTGCACCTCAGGCCACATCTAAAGGTACCACAGCACTTCCTAAGAGCTCTGCAGTCATAATCATTTATACAAGGAAGCCCAGAACAATAGGTGGATATCTTAGATTGTTGCTTAGAGGCCTGTTTGCCCAGATGGGGTCTAAATTTCTTTTGACTTGAGTCTTGACTGTGGCTCTGTTGCTTTGTGTCAAAAGATTCTATAAATTCAGGACACGTACCCGGCTTGCCCTCAACTATGAAAGAAAAAAGGAATTGTGAGCTTTTTACCTTCACTTATTTGTACGAGGAATTTAATTTCTTTAAAAGATATATCTATAATCTCCTTAATTATGCTCTTCTGTTAGCTGATTTTACTCCTTAAATCATGTTTTAAAAGCACTATAAAGCACTACCAGGTATATTTCTAAGGTATAATTATAAACTGGCTCTTAGACTAAATCCAACCTGTTTATTGTAATAATTTGATATATATAACATATGTATGGAATATATATATTTAGAAAATATATATTTGAAATATTTATATACATATTTGGAAAGTATATATTCAGAATATATATAGATTTAGTATATGTATGTTTGTTTGGAATACATGCATTTGAAATAAATTGGGGCCAAGAAATTACTTATACAATATGGAAAGATGTTCAACTCATGTTTTTCTATTTTAATAGAGTTTTATTGCAGTGCTATATGTTAAAATATTTTCATACGTGTACACATTTTTTAAATTACCAGATATGTTCAAATGTAGGCTTACTTGGAATGTAGTATAGGAAGTCTGAATTGTGGATGATCAGCAGATACAGACAGCTTTAATGCATTCATTTACTCCCTTGTATGTATTGGGTGCCTACTGTGTATTCCAGAGTTGTCAGCACTCCAGATACAGCAGTAAATAGAAAAAACAAAAAAGAGTGGACAAGATAGATAATAAAGATAAACTAGTAAAATTTACAGTATATTAGATAAAGATTACTGCTAAAGAGAATAATTAAATCCAAGGAGATTCCTAAAAGTACCTTGCAATGCTAAGGGTGCCTAATTCTTTAACTCTAGTTATGTCATCTACATAAATGAGTTATTTTCAGAAGTTTTTGCACACTGTATATGTTATCTGTTCACATTTACTGTCATTCAAGAAGCACTGATCAAATTTCACTAGGAGTAACAGGAATAGCTTTCTTCCTTTATATGAGGTCAATTAGGTTACAGGCTTCTTATTAAAATGCAAATAAATATCATCAGTAATTAGCAAATGACAGGGAGCATTATAAACTTCCATAATGATTCTATGCCATTATGACACTATAGAAATTAAGAAGATTTAACATATGAATATATTAACTCCTGATGTTCATTATTCCATAGACTTGGAAACACTGTGCATAAGAGAAAAGAGTAAAAATATAGTGTCAGAGGCCAGAGGCAGGAGGATCACTTGACCCCAAGAGCTCAAGACCAGCCTAGGCAACATAGCAAAGCCCTGTCTGTACAAAAAATACAAAATTAGCCAGTTGTGGTGGTGTGTGCCTATAGTCCCAGTTACTTGGGAGGCTGAAGTGGGAGGATCACTCGAGTCCAGGAGATGACGGCTGCAGTGAGCTGTCACTGCACCACTACACTCCAGCCTGGGTGACAAAGTAAGACTCTGTCTCTCAAAGAAAAGAAAAAAACAATACACAGACACACACATAATCTGTAAATTAAACAATAAATAAAACTAACATGGTTGTCTGAATTGACTTCCTAAAAAAGAAAAAAAAAGGAAAAATTGTAGAATTACAGAATCAATCAAGTATTAATTTCAGCTTAAAAATGAATTTTTCTTTTCTCTATAACCCTTAGTTTCCTTTAATAGGAGAGTAACAGAATTGGAGCAGCTTACAATCCTTTTTCATGGAGGAGCTATACATATTACAATGTTTTCTTTCATCAGTCTGATTAATTCTGGAAAAAAGTTTGGATAAAATGTCCTGCATAGCTCATTTTCCTGTGACATTTTCTTTCACTATGAATTTGTTCAATCCCCTCAATTGCCCTGTGGGTAATTATTCTCCAACTCTTGCTTGTTTATCAGATGATAGCGATGTCTCTTACCTTCCTTTCCCTCACTCCCTCTTTGCTACGTGTAACACGGTCGCAGTTTCAGGTGGCAGAATTACATTATGTTACATTACTTTTGCACCTTGCACAATGTACTCCGTAACTAATTTCAAATGCAAGTCAGTCCCTGATCTGAGAGTAAAAGGAAATAAATATAACGCTGCCCTTTATTTTCTACTTCATTGTCTTCTCTGGCAGGGAGTGCTAGCCCAAGTTCTCTTTCTCCTCTTCTTTGCTAATGGAACCCTGATTTTGTTCAGGGGAGTAATGTGCCCAGTGGATCTCAAGTGGGAGCTTTTCGGAAATCTTTGCTGGCTGATCTGACTGTCACAGCACTGGAGCTCCCTAACTGTATTCAGTAAGTGAGGCAGGGCTGCTGGGTGTCCTGCAATGGGTGGAGCACCCCCAAAGGAAGAGAGAGGAGCTGAAATACAGGAGCCTGTCTACCTCCAGACTTCCCATTATATACAAAAATGAAACTGCTATTTGTTTAAGCTACAGTTAGTCAAGAATTCTATTACTTACAGCTTAACATAATTCTCAATAAGCCCTCCAGTCATGAACATCTGTCCTCTATTTCATATCATTCACCAAAAAAATTCAGTAAATCTCGTATTCCACTTAGGGAAACAAATGCTAGAAGAAAAAGAGATAACCAGGATCTCACCTTGCCATCGCGCATCCTGGTCTTCCCAATCACCTAGGGGAAATGGAGAATAAAGTATAGAATAAGTGCTTTCTTCTTGCCCAAACATCTTCTTTCGGCAAATTCTAAAGTGACTTGGTAATATGTTGTTCTCATTCTAAGGCAATTACTATAGTAAGTGATTGGAAAACAAAGTAGCTCTTTTCTATTTGCCGTACTACAACCATTTGTCATGTATCATCTCAGTGAATATGTAGCATAAAATTATGCTTGACATAAATATTCCTTTATGTTATTGATTTTTCACTGTTCAACAGGAATGTTATTTTGTCAACTATATGCACTTGTAATACGGCAGAATGGATTCTTCTTCATCACAAACCCAGTCCCTCATTTATAAGTAAACAGAATAAGGATTTTCAAAAGAAAAATGTATTTTAAGTTTTGGATGATTTTAGATTTCAGAGTGGTTGCCAAAATAATAGAGAGTGCCTGTATACCTTTCACTTACCTTCCTTTTATGTTTGCATCTTACATAACCGCGGTACAACTATCAAAATGAAGAAGTTAGCAGTGGTAGAATACTCTTAACTACACTATAAATTTTATTTAAATTTCCCTTTTTTCCACTAGTGTTCATTTACTGTTTCAGGATTCCATGTAAGATCCCACCTTGCATTATTTATAACTTCTTAGTTTCCTCTAATCTGTGAGAGTATCACAGTCTTTCCTTGTCTTTTATCACCTGTATATCTAAGAAGAGTACTGGTCAGCTATTTTATAGAATGTCCCTCAATTCGTGTTTGTCTGATTTTTTTTATAACTAAACTGCAGTTGTGGATTTTGGAAAGAGTACCACAGAGGTGAAGAGCCCGTCTCCTCGGATCACATCGGGGGTGCCTGATGTCACTGTGTCTTGGTACTTACTGATGATGTTAACTTGATTACTTATTTAAGATGGTATCTGCCGGGTTTCTCCACTGTAAAGTTTCTACTTTTTGTTGTCCATATGTAAACGGAGTTTTTAAAAGTGACTAAACACTAGGACAAAGACAGAATGTGTCTACATCTAGGATATTAGCAAGGATTAACCTTTGCAGTGAAAAAGTATGATTTGCTTTCAGATCCTCCATCTGAAGACAATAGGTAGGGAAATTATGGGATCCCTGCCCTCATCCCCTTTACTGGCCAGTGGCCATCAACTTGCTGTGAGTATTGGCTACTAGCAACTCACAGCTACCCCATTCTCCAGGTAACTACCCTTAGCAGTGGCTCTCTGACATGAAGGTGTAAAAGTTTGGCCTCCTTGCCTCAAGTGAGACTAACTTTGTGGAGCAATAGGTGTTCCAGACTTTTCTCTGTGGGGTTAGACTAAGCTAGTCTGCACATGAGACTACATTTTGCTTAGCTTTATTCCTTATCTACCCTGCTTCCTAAATCCCCTCTCTGGGAGAGCTCTCAATAAATATTTTTAAAAACAGTCCCATTTAAGGATTGGCTTCTGAAGAATCTGACCTAACAAAATACATCACTTGGAGTTATTTCCCTCTCTGCCTTCACATGCAGTATCCAAGACCGCTTTTTTCTCCCTACCCAACAGTAGAGCCCACCAGTAGAACCACTCGTCAGAATCAAATGCAAGAAGAGACAAGTGGTGGCAGTGGATAAGTTGAAAAGATAGAAGGATGAGCCTGAAAAGGATTCAGAGGGGAAGCCGCCTGCCATCTGCCTTGGGTGTTCTCAGTATCAGGAACTAAAACCTTAAACCATGGATGGAAACTCAACAAAAAGATGTGCATGCCCCAAAGCCCACCACCTTATGAAATCAATACTGGCTGGATTGTGTTTCTTAAACTCAAAGAAAAGGATTGAGAAAATAGTCTCTGGGCTCCTGTACAGAAAACTGACTGGCTGACAGATCTTTTGGTGGCAAAATTCTGGAGGATGCAACCATATAAGGAAGAGGCTAAGAAGAAGAACTAATAAAATAGAATAGCAACAACCTAACAGATAACAACAAATTTAGAAGAGGCTAATGCCATCAAACCTTACTAGAAGAGTGTTTCCAAAGGAGTAGGATGAACAGCAGTTAGTGTCAAATGCAAGCTCATTTTGATACTCATTGAGCTCATTGAAACTTTGAAAGCTACTTTCAATAGAAAGATGGCATTGGAGACAAAACTCCTGTTGATTGCAGAGTAATTAGAAAGTGGATTCTACAAATCAAGGATTATTTTTCAAGAACTGAGTGAGCTGATATATAACTGGCTTGAGGATTAGGTAGGATTCATTTTTCTCTTTAAAGTAAGATATGACTAGGAGGAAGGGGCAGATGCCAAGAGAAGAAGTACAATTAGATGTTAGAATTATCTAGTTTTATCTAGATAATTATATAGAATCATTCTGGATAATTATTTAGAATTATTTAAGATAATTTTTTAGAATTATCTAAAATCTAGAGGTAACTAGAGTCCGGGAAAATTAAACTTATAAAATGCTAAACATAATGCTTAAACCCTGGTTTCTCATGATGATTTCCTTGAAAGAAAGAACCTGTAGTAATTTGAGCTAGTTTTCATCATATTGTGATTATGCCTCTGTATGTATTAGAGTTTTATTTTCACTCATGATGCTAGGGTGTCACCCTGTGGTAAATGTAAGTATAGCTTTGATGCAACCCACTTTACACATCATCCTATTTCTAGATATCAATTGCAACCATTTTCATGGTCCTTTTATTTTGTTCTTAATGTGGCTTCCAACTTTAAGTTTATTTTTAAGTAATATATAACATTGAAAACATATAAGACCAAATATAGAAAGTAAATTACAAAAAGGAATATTAGATAAACTAACAAGAATGAAAAAAATAGGTTCTTAAAACTAAATACATGATTTTAATATTTAGCTTGAAACTTTGTAATGACACCTGAGGTTGACTTGTAAATATTTCAATTTTTAAATTATGTTTTATATTATTTCTATGTGAAAATGGGACTTTTTAAAATAATAAAATCCATAAGCATGGAGAGGTTCAAATGATAAATTTACAATAGTTACTATTAATCTTATTCCAAGCACTACTTTTTTAATGTTCATTGCAATAGCATGACATATAATAGATGCAAACATAACTATGAAAAAATAATTCAATCAAGTATACTCCATCCTTGCTCATTTCATTTGGCTCCTTTTAATCTCTATTTGATTCTAATAACTTAGTCATTATTATTTTTGTCATTATTTATCATTAGCTTAGTGTAAAAGATAGATATATAAGTTATTTACATGATGAAAGATTTCAGAACTTCAGTGGAATGGGAAGCTTCGTGTCGATGCCATTTCAACAGGATTTATTCCAGTCTACATACTTCCCAAGAATGTCACCATCTCTAAATGAGAACTAATCCTTGTCATCTACTTTGGTGCCTCCATATTCTGGAAGAAGAACATTTTCTCTAACGTTCACACAAACTGGTTGAATCTCTCCACCCTTTTCTTTAGAGCCCGATCCAACAGCTACTACTGTGGCTGCCAATACTTTTCCTTGAGATTTTTCTGGAAGCATAATGGCTCCTTTGGTTACAGTTTTGGCGGCACACCTTTCAACCAATACTTGGTCAAAGAGTAGAAGTAACTTTCTAAACACTTGCCCTGCCATGAGCCCCTCTATCGCCGACTTTTACTCTGCTCTCATACAGTACTGCAAAGAGAGACTTCCTTGGTCATTATCTTAATCCTTTGGGTCTATGGAATGTGTATCACTTGTTTGTATTACATAATCTATCAGTAAAAACGTTGAATTTAGTACTTCTTTTATGTACTACCTTACTAAGTATATTCAAGCCTTACTCAGATGGTCCGTTACCTAAAGGCAGTAAGTCACATCACATGTTTCTTTTGTACCCTCTACATAATAGGTATTCAGTAAATACATTCTTAATTTAAGATTAATAAGTTGAAGAAGGCTTATCTTTACAATTCTATAGAAGAAGATAACTTCTTTAATCAATTTAATTGGCATTCTAAAATTGTATTTTAATTGACCAAAGTGACAAGTGTATCAACAAGAAATTGTCCTTTGATTAATTATTTCAATTAACTATTAGAAATTCTATTCAAAATAAGCTAAATATCTCCCTGAAATTTCAATACCACATGATTAAAATAATAAGGCAAGACTCTTGAGAAAGGATAAGAGAAATCTTAGAAATGTTAGTGTGTAGTCGTTGTTAATCTGTACTATTGATTAGAAGAACTGACATCGTATGTAACTGATAAAGAAATCAATAGACTAAGAAGACAAATATGAAATGGAATCATGATTTAACAAGTCATGTGCCGAGTAGATTGTCTAGTCAGTTGTTATGTTGGAATTAGGGTTGAAATCGTAATATAAATCTGTTACATCTTGTTCTCTATGAAAAAGGAAAGGAAAAACATGACTGAAGCAAAAAAGACAGTTTAGTTGCTAACATGTCTCAAAACTTTATACCTGTCATCATATCAGACTTACCATTTTCTTGGTTTTGAACTTCTTCCTGGGTTGTGCTCAAAGCCAGCGAGGTAGCTAAAAGAAAGAAAGAAAATATCTTTAAATCAGACTCATACTTCCCTCTCTGCTGGAGAAATTTGGGGATCCTCACTTACATAGCTTATAGAGAACAACAACAGCATTGCTGCTACCCAGGAATGGCCTCCGGAGTTTGAGGTGGCTTTAACCGGAACATTTCCTTCCTATGATTTACCACCTATTTCATGGTGTTCTATGTTACTAACAATTGTCAAATGATATATGGATTCTGCTGTCTTCCTTAACTGTGACAAGAATGACAAACAACAAAAGGTTAAGATAACACAAATGTAATTGCCTGATGACCCAAAAACTCTTTTGGGAAAGGATCTAGGGGAACTTTCTGATTTGTCAGTAGAAAAAAAGGAGTCACAAAGGAGCATCAGAGAAAGCATCTATAATTGAGAGACCCACGTTAATGTATAACATCTAATGTAAGATTTAATTTAGTTCATAGAAATTCAATTTAAAAATAAAGATGGATGACACCTTACGCATTCCCTTAGCAAAAATGTTGGAAGTGAGAGGTTGCAAGTTGTATAGAGGATCCAGAGAACAATGTGGTGAACAATGGCATTTTTCACAACACCTTGAAAGGAAAATTAAGACAAACTTGCCTCCATAGAAGGAAATTAGGAAGTGAAAAAAAAATGTTGGTTCTCACATAAACACAAAACGTCAAATCCAATGACTTCCATGAACTCAGGCCTTGGCTCCTCCATTTCTTACCTTTTTGACCTGGAGCATTATTAAAACTGAAAAACTTAATTAATTACTTTCTAAAGACTTATGCTTGTCTCAAACACTGCATATCCGAAAAAAAGCTTTCTAATTGTAGAAACTAATACTTTACCAATTATCTATGAAAAATTACAAAAATAAAAGAGACCATTTTATAAGCAGGAGAAAGGCTTGATTGAGAGAATACACCCAAAGAAGAAAACTTTCCTCGAGTAACAGAAGCCAAGGGTTAAGTGTTTATGTTGTGAAGTCAGATGCAGTGTCAAAATCTATCTTCATTACTTACTAGCTGGGTAATTAGAGCATACTAATTAACCTCTCTAAGCTGCGTTCATTCTCTTTATCTATAAAAGAGAAACAGTAATTAACTCATAGCATTTTGTGATAATTAAATAACATTACATGTATAAAGTACTTGGCACATTCATAAATGTTCAATAAATATTAGTGATAATGATGAACAATATGAATGTTCCTTAGAATGCATGCATTTCTTCTTTGGGATATTTACAGCAGGATGAAAGAAAAGATTGCCTCCCACATGCTGACAGCATGTATTAGTATATGGAGGGTGAGGATGAGTTGGTAAGACAGCCAAGTAGTAGGTTAAAACCAGAGACAGGATCCAAGGCAGTGGCAGCCATGTCTTTGGCATGCGGAGGAAGACATTAACAGAAAAGAATCAGAGCTATTACAGAGAGGAGGCAAGATTGTGACCAAATATCTTCTTTTATACAAGATAAGGGCAGAAATTAGAAAACAAATAGGATAGTCAGTGTCCAAGAGAAAGTGGATAGCTGTATAGTATTCAGAACGAGATGTGGAGAGACGGTGGTGCGGCACAGGAGCACACTGCAGAAATAAATAATAGTGGCTGTAGGAAGAAGTGACCAGATGATGACTGTAGTATTTTTAAAAGTAACACAAAAGTAGTCTTACCAGGGAACAGGACAACAGTTATTATAAACATAGACTAATTTCACATTATTATTCCACTACTGTCTTCTCTTAAGCCCTTATGTGAGTTTCTACAAATATAGCCTTATCCAAACGTCTACTTTGTATGGTTTGACAATACTTTTATATATATGTACGTGTGTGTTTGTATATATTTCTACAGAACAAATCTCACCCATAGCCATCTTATCTGATTTCTCTCTTTGGGCCCAGATTTTCTTCCTCAGTTCAATCCTGTCAGATTTCTATCCTTTAGATTCCAACTGTCTCCATTCAAACATTGTAAGCAGGGGAAGAGGAATTCTCAAATGCAAATATAAAACTGCAATCAAGAGTGACAACCCACACAGTGCAGAACAATCTCATTAAAGAGAGGCACCAAATAGACAAATCATAAGAAAAAAAGAATGAATAATTATATAAAGAGCACAGGTACGGACAAGAAATTGAGAAAAGAGTCAATGACTATTGATAATATAGTTGCCTTCATTGAAAATTCAAGAGAAACCAAATGACAGACTATTTAAATCAATAAACGAGTTCACCAGGTAAAAGATTACTAAAGGATTTAAAATTATTTCTGCCACATAGTAAGTACTATGTAAGTATTAGCTAGTTATAGGACAGTGACAAATAAAAAATGGAAGTTAAAAAAAAACCTGTTTACAAAATCACAGCGTAAGATCTTCAAAGGAAAAAAATAAACATTACTGAAGGGCATAATGACATAAATAAGTGGAATGAGAAGTTATTTTCAAGAATGAGAAGCAAGAGTATTGTAAAGATATTAATTCACCTGGAATTCTCCAAATTTAGTGAAATTCCAGTCTAAAATCCTAACAGAATTGTTCCATGAAATTTACAAACTGATCCTAAAATTAATCTAAAAGTTTCAGTGGTTGATCACTGTGTACTTCAAGGACAACGATCTCAACTCAAAGAATTTAAGATTCTCTCTGTAACATGAAAAAATACAGATAAATGCCTGGCTGATCTGGTAAAAATAAAAGGAAATGTTCATAGATTTAACAAAAATAAAGAGAAAGCAAAAATCCAGGGAAGGAAGTAAAGCCTGAAATTTGGTCCTGTCCTAAGGGTATATGTAAATCAAGGATAATCTGAGCTTTCACTGATATAGCCCACGAGGACAAAGGACAGCCACAAAGCCCACATTCAAGTTGGACTAATGAAAAAACATTCGTCAAATTGGAGACTAATTCATAGAAACTCCTCCAGCACACATGCACCTGGGATACAATAAAACTACACCCTGATTATGATGAAGAGCTACAAGCAAACAAACAAGCCAACAAAAAAGGGAACAACAAATATATTAAAGGTTTCAACCTTGGAAATGAGGGGAGAGAGGGAAAATCACTGCCATTAAGAATTCATAACCATAAGCCAGCCTTCAAACATGTTTGCAACATTTAGTCCCCAAAACTTCAAACTGAAAATTTGTTTTAAAGTGATACCTTCAGTTTGCATGTAAGACGCAAAGGAAAACCTTTCCTGTAGAGGAAAGCAACTTCCACACAGATCCCAAGGAATACTTATAGATAAAATCCTCACAGCAGAAGGTTATAAGGGAATTAAACACACACATGTACTTAGGATGCACACACATGCACAGTGAGGAAACAGGTTGCCACAAGTAAACATCTGTAGAAACAAAACCCAATAATCTGCCACTACCTGAAATAGGCCATAGATTTTTTTTCTGCTTGTTTGGAAAGATAGAAATATGATAGAAAGGGGAAGAGAAAACAGGGATGCCCACGATGGATCCAGAAATAAGTATTAATCGTGTATGTGTTGGGAATTCGAGTGCTCTTAGTAATCCAATTAAGACATTAAAATAATTCATATATGTCAATCATATGAGCCTCAGAAAGAAGGGCAAGAGTTACTACGGTCTAAAAGGCTCAGAAGCGAGCAGGACTTAAATTGGGCTTAGAGGAAATAAGATTTGCACAGTTTCTGAGAAATGAAGGGATATTTCAGGAAGTAGGAGAAATACAGAAAAGTGGACATTCTCAAGGAGTCTCTGCAAATAGGGACAGGCCTTTAGACAATCACGCAATACTTCCACCAAAAAGACTGGCAGAAAATATTTCTAAAGGAAGATGATTGACAACCTCCAGAAAATTGACTAGAAAGGGGCAGGATCACATGTAAATACAGTGCCATAAGGCCAATTGGTCAATTGATTAATTATCTACTACTTATAAAATAAGTAAATACTGAGAAATAATTAGCTAATTTTAAAAATAAACATCTATTATCCAATTGGGCAAGTGGGAACTATGTTTGATTGGAAGTCAGGAGACCTTAAATTATCTTCCTAAATTTACCACTGACCAGCTTTGAAATTAAAACTATTTGGAAATCAGTTTTTATATTGAAAATTGGGGAGGCGGAAGGTCTAGGGAGAAGGGCAGATTAATTAATGATGTCACTTATGAATGCAGCTCTACAACTTTACAAAACCAAAAGAATGAAGAACTGTGCTCATTCCTCCGATGCTCAAAAGAGGGCGCCCACAAGAGCAACTGAGATTTACTGGAATCGATTTACTGAAAATCCCCGTTTTCATTTCTCGGTCTGAGTTTCATTACCCAAGAAATCCACAGGGTGGCGATAACACTGAACTAAAAGTGAATTCAGAGTGGAAATTCTCAGAAACCGTATTCTTCAATGGCCAGTGTTTACAGATTTCCCTTTCCCTGATTTTATGATGTCACCAATGACACAGAAGCTGGCGGAACGCGTGAAGGCCGTACACAGGCAATGACGGTGACGGTAATGATTCCCACGGGAGAACCAACTGTGATCCAGACCCTTGGCAATCCTCATAGTAATGCAAAGGAGACTTTAGCATTCTCTTCCTTATTTTACAGAAAAAAAAACTAGAAAGAGAGAAATCAAGTAAATTATCTAAGGTAACTGAAGTAGTGAGTGACCTAGGCGGAATTCAAACCTTAGTCTAGGTTCAGTGTCATGGTTCTTTCATCACAGCTTGCTGACAGCTCTGAGGAAAGCCTGTTTGACTAACACAAAGTGGCCTTGCTTCCTAACCTTCTTCCTCATTGATATAGAAAGGAGAAATTTTGCCATTTTTTTCATAGCTGAAAAGAAGCTTAAAAGATTCTATTCATTTTTAGCACAGGATAATATTAATAACTCTTCAAGCCACGATTAAATAATGATTGTATAGCTACAGCAATTTCAATTTTAGTGTGTATATCAGGGTCACTGACTTTTCTTCCCTAATGCTCAAATGGAGCAGGAACATTTCTTCATTGACTGTCATCTTAAGGCATGTTGAATTAGAAATAAGAAAATTCTATTCAAATTGAGTTAAAGGGAGGAAAAAGATGGTTTTTCAGTGTAATTACGGGTCATTTCAAAGAAACCAAGAAGTTTCTTTAAGTGATACAGGAGATTAGAATCAACAACTGGAAAACTATTAGAATTACACAGTTGTTCAAACTTATGCTCTTTTTCTTTCCACATTCTCTAGTCCATGGTTTTCTTGATATCTTTGGACTATTGCCTCTTTCTATTGACTGGCTTTCTCTTCTCTAGACCCCACAGCTCCTGAATTCCCACATCCTCAGCTTAAGTGACTATCAGAGACTGACTTATATCTGTGAATTTTGGCTCCTAACCTCTGAGAGAGAGAATCCAATATGGCCTGGCTACAGCTGTCGAGCAGCTAAACACAAACAAGGGTGATGATTATCAAAGCAGTATGTTCTGAGAAACACAGACACCCCAGGAGACATATGTTATGACTGGCTAAATGTCTTTTTGAGAAGTTAAAAAGAAATAATTCATTTCCAGATGACATGATTATATACTTAGAAAACCCCATTGTCTCAGCCCAAAATCTCCTTAAGCTGATAAGCAACTTCAGCAACGTCTCAGGATACAAAATCAATGTGCAAAAATCACAAGCATTCCTATACATCAGTAACAGACAAACAGAGAACCAAATCATGAGTGAACTCCCATTCACAATTGCTACAAAGAGAATAAAATACCTAGGAATCCAACTTACAAGGGATGTGAAGGACCTCTTCAAGGAGAACTACAAACCACTGCTCAACGAAATAAAAGAGGACACAAACAAATAAGAACATTCCAGGTTCATGGATAGGAAGAATCAATATCCTGAAAATGGCCATACTGCCCAAGGTAATTTATAGATTCAATGCCATCCCCATCAAGCTACCAATGACTGGAAAAAACTACTTTAAATTTCATATGGAACTAAAAAACAAGCCCACATTGCCAAGACAATCCTAAGCAAAAAGAACAAAGCTGGAGGCATCACACTACCTGACTTCAAACTATACTACAAGGCTACGGTAACCAAAATAGCATGATAGTGGTACCAAAACAGAGAGATAGACCAATGGAACAGCACACAGAGGCCTCAGAAATAACAACACACATCTACAACCATCTGATCTTTGACAAACCTGACAAAAACAAGAAATGGGGAAAGAATTCCCTATTTAATAAATGGTGCTGGGAAAACTGCTTAGCCATATGTAGAAAGCTGAAACTGGATCACTTCCTTACACTTTGTACAAAAATTGATTCAAGATGGATTAAAGACTTACATGTTAGACCTAAAACCATAGAAACCCTAGAAGAAAACCTAGGCAATACCATTCAGGACATAGGCATGGGCAAGAACTTCATGACTAAAATACCAAAAGCAATGGCAACAAAAGCCAAAATTGACAAATGGGATCTAATTAAACTAAAGGCTTCTGCACAGCAAAAGAAACTACCATCAGAGTGAACAGGCAACCTACAGAATGGGAGAGAATTTTTGAAATCTACCCATCTGACAAAGGGCTAATATCCAGAATCTACAAAGAACTCAAACAAATTTACAAGAAAAAAACAACCCCATCAAAAAGTGGGCAAAGGATATGAACGGCACTTCTCAAAAGAAGACATCTATGCAGCCAACAGACACAGGAAAAAATTCTCATCATCACTGGTCATCAGAGAAATGCAAATCAGAACCACAATGAGATACCATCTCACACCAGTTAGAATGGCAATCATTAAAAAGTCAGGAAACAACAGATGCTGGAGAGGATGTGGAGAAACAGGAATGCTTTTACACTGTTGGTGGGAGTGTAAATTGGTTCAATCATTGTGGAAGACAGTGTGGCGATTCCTCAAGAATCTAGAACTAGAATTACCATTTGACCCAGCCATCCCATTACTGGGTATATCCAAAGGATTATAAATAATGCTTCTATAAAGACACATACACACGAATGTTTATTGCGGCACTATTCACAATAGCAAGGACTTGGAACCAACCCAAATGTCCATCAATGATAGACTGGATTAACAAAATGTGGTACATATACACCATGGAATACTATGCAGCCATAAAAAAGGATGAGTTCATATCCTTTGTAGGGACATGGATGAAGCTAGAAACCATCATTCTCAGCAAACTATCACAAGGACAGAAAACCAAACACTGCATGTTCTCTCTCATAGATGGGAATTGAACAATGAGAACACTTGGACACAGGAAGGGGAACATCACACAGAGGGGCCTGTCATGGGGTGGGGGGATGGGGGAGGGATAGCATTAGGAGAAATATCCAATGTAAATGATGAGTTAATGGGTGCAGCAAACCAACATGGCACATGTATACATATGTAACAAACCTGCATGTTGTGCCCATGTACCCTAGAACTTAAAGTATAATAGTAAAAAAAGACTTTAGCCTAGGGAAAATTAATAATAATAATAATAAAGCAGATGTAGCAAGGATATTTAATATCTTGATTAGAAGCAAGTCAGTGAATTTTTAAAATGACATTCTGAAGTTGTTTACAACCAACGTTTATTATTATACTTAGCAAAAAAGAAAGGCAAAAGTTACCAATGCATTATAAGTGTAAGCTATTATCAAAAGCTAAATTACATGCTGCTTATGCCCTATGTCAGTGCTTCCCAAACTACAGTACCCTCTAGAATTGCCTAAAGGGCTTGTTAAAACATAGACTTCTGCCTGCCAGCCACCTTCTCCCCCTTCAAATTTCTGATTCATTAGGTCTGGGGTATATGGTCCAAGAATTTGCATCTCTCGCAAATTCCCGGATGATGCAATGCTGCTGATCTGGGATTGCACTTTAAGACTCTTGCTCTAAGCTCAGGACAGAGAAACCATTTCTAAATGACATTTTTCTAGGTTTATACAGAGTTATACCAAACACAACCAAATGTAACAAAAACCAAAATCAAACAAATATACAGCAAAATTTTTAACTGGCCTACTTCTCAAGGTCCATTTACAATTTGGTACAATGGTGGTCTGGAGAGTTAAGAAATACATAGGTGCATTCACAAATGACATCTACATACTCTCAAAGGTTACTGAAAGCTCAAAAGCTGGAGTCAAGGCTAGTACTAGACAAAATGAAAAGGGAAAAAATATGTGCTCAAATTGTCACATGTTTGTGAAGGAGCATGGTATAGGGGAATTATTACAGCTTTGTTGCCAGGCCATCCAGTCTTTAAGATCTAGGTCTGCCATTTACTAAATATGGAATCTGAGGATTTACCTAACTCTCTGAGGACATTTGTTTGACTGTATCCTGGTTTTCTTAATAACTATTAAAAGTGACGTTGAGAACACTACCAGATAACATATACTAAAATGCCTAGTGCATAGAATATAATGCCTAGCACTCACAGAAGGCACCATACATTACTTTAGGGTCCTATTATGTGCAAGGAACTAGATTGGGTTACTTAATCCTTACAAAAGTTTTTTCAGTCATCATCATCATAACCATCATTATTCCTGTTTTGCAAACAAAAAAAACCCAGAATTACAAGATCATCTAGGCAAAAATTCAAAGTCAAACCCACAATAGTTTGAAGTCAAATGTTTCTACAAAGATGAGTTATCTTATACGTCTTATAGTTCCCATTTCAAGTTCCCTGGCAGCTATGAAACAGAGGTTTCATTGCAGAATAACTTCCTCATTTTGTTAGTATTCCACGCCTTGCCCTCTTTAGCTTTACTTCTTTCTAAGTAACGATCACTATTTTTATTTATTATTCCATCAGGACCTTGTTGGCAGACCTAATTAAGCAAATGTAAGATGTAGGAAAGTTTATTTTGGGTAACTTACGTCCATTTTTTCTTTCATCATTCCAATAATTCTTTAGTGTTTCTGCTTAAGAGCAGATTTGTTCCCAGAGGGAGGGTGGGATCTGACCTTGAACTTCCACAGAATAGATTCTCATCTTCTCTATTTATTCAACACAACAGAGGCTGTTTTATTAAACTAGTTTATATTATCCTGTCAGTGATATAAAATGGCATAAATGCCTTTTTGAGGACATTTTCATCCTTACCTACACGCCTTTATGCCAATGATCCTTGCCATCTCTCCCAAAATATTATGTTTGTCAAAGTGTCACTCGAATGTCATTTCCTCCATGCTTCTTTGCCTTATCCCGGGATTTTTCTTTGCCTCCAAATACCTACAATACTGCAAGTCACTTTTTTGTGTTCTTTGTATGCCTAACTTCCTATATGAGATGCTGCTTGTCTTCTCTTTTCCTCCACTAGATTGTGTTTTTTCTCGTGTGTGAACATTCACTCCCTTATCATTCTTTTGGTGCTCACTTTTAGTTGGGCCCTCTTCAGTCGCTGCAGAGATTGGTGAGAAACCGGAAGTTCACAATCCAGTGATGTCAAAAGAAGCTTTGAGAAGCTGGGAGAGGCTTTGGAAAAAAAGGTACAGTGTGAACACAGTCTTGAAAAAATAATGAAAGCTCTCAGGTGTGCAAACGAGAAAGGATATTCCAGACAGATGAAACAGTCTGTAAAAACATATGAAGCCATGACAGCACATGAGTAAAAAGGGGATTTGTAGAGGAGGCAATACATTTACCTATAGATGGAAGATCTGACACAGGAACACCCCCACTAATCCTGTGTAGACATGTTTGGTGTCACTAACCCGTCAAGGTTCTCCTTCATGCTGAGCTCAGATGTGACCCCAGAGCTCTTCTTAATGGAACAGTCCAGGCAACCACTGCTAACCCATTGAAGTTTTCACAAGATACGAAATCTCTTTACCAAAAAGCACACTAACTAAAATGTATGTGTTTCTATTTGTTAGAATTTCAGTCTACTTGGGGCATATATTTTACAGTAGGTGAAGTTTTAATGTGAATAACTCAAATTGGTTCTCATTGGTGACAGCCTTCTGTATATATGTAAGTAAGAGAGGGTGACAAGATGCTAGTGTTGCTGAAGAGAGGCCCAGAGCCTGGAAAAGAGAGGAAAAAATGACAAAAGGGGAAAAGACCTGCCATTCCAGCACTTTGGGAGGCCAAAGCCGGAGGATTGCTTGAGGCCAGGAGTCTGAGACTAGTCTGGGCAACAAAGTGAGACCTTGTCTCTACAAAAGAAAAAAATTATTCATAGCAGGGTGTGATGATGCATGGCTGCAGTCCCAGCTACTCAGGAAGCTGGGGTGGAAGGATTGCTTAAGCCCAGGAGGTCAAGGCTGCGCTGAGTAGTAACCAGGCCACTGTACTCCAGCCTAGGTGACAAAGCAAGACTCTGTCTCAAAAAGAGAAAAAAAAAAAAGCGGGGGGGTGGGGAAAGAAAGGGCAGCTGAGTCAAGCTTGGGGAATTCCATTACCTTTTTGCTTCGTATCATTCAGAGGAGTGATAGCAAACAAGCCAAGTTAACTAGAGTTGTAGGTAAGCACCTGAAATAACCTTCCTGGGCTCTGTAAGAACTTCTCCTTGTGGTAGGTGTTTCGAAATTTTGCTACATTATTCATTTGATTCTGTTTGGTACATATTGCATTGCTCCTGGAATTACATCCCCAAATAAATAACAGTAACGTATATATCTTTACCGTCACAATGTTCACATGCAATATTTCTTAAAGCTCTTTACTGCCTCCAGCCAGTCTTGAGACCTCCCACTCACTCCACTCTTCACAATCTGAGACTACAGAGTTGTATGTGACAGACATACTTGGTGGTCTTAGTCAGCTCAGGCTGCCATAACAAATATAAACTGGGTGCCTTAAAGAATAACAATTTATTTCTCAGAGTTCTAGAACCTGGGAAATCCAAGATTGAGGTACCATCCCACTTGGTACCCCAGGGAGGGCTCTCTTCCTGGCTTGCAGATGGCTGCCTTCTCGCTGAGTCCTCACAAGGCAGGGAGAAGGAGGGTTCTGGTCTTTTCCTCTTCTTATAAAGATACTAATTCCATCATGGTGGCCCCATCCTCATAACTTCCTCTGAACCTAATTCCTTCCAAAAGGCCATACCTCCAAATACCATCACATTGATGGTTAGGGCTTCAACATATGAAATTTGGGGAGGAAGGGAAACAAACATTCAGCCCATAACACCTGTCAGTATTAACTTAGCTTTATAAGGCATTCGTAAGTTATTGAAGTCTTCAGACATTGTTTACAAGTTACTCCCCAGAGAGCTGCTGAGAAATGAATCAGCATTATTTTGGCCTTTTAAAGATAGGGAAAAGAAGGTCAAGTGTGGTGGCTCACGCCTGTAATCCCAGCACTTCAGGAGTTTGAGGCAGGAAGATTCCTTGAGCCCAGAAGTTGACAACTAGCCTGGGCAACGTGGCAAGACTCCATCTCTACAAAATATTTTAAAATTAGCCAGGTGTGATGGCACACACTCGTGGTCCCAGCTACTCAGGAGGCTGAGGCAGGAGGATCCCTTGAGCCCAGGAAATCGAGGCTGCAATGAGCCTTGTTTGCACCCCTGCACAGCAGCCTGGGTGACAGTGAGAGACCCTATCTCAAAAATAATCATAAGAGAGGAAAAAAGGCCTCAAATTTAGCAGGTTATATTCTGAAGGGCTCACAATCAATAGCAGAGTCTTTCTACAACTAATGTCTTTTTTGCCTTTTGGTCATGAGCATTGTGATTGACCAACAGAACCTAATAAAATAATGTTATTTTCTTAGTTATCTTAAAATTTTATTAAATCTCCCCAATATGCTAGATGCTGCATGGATTACAAATCTGACATATATTAAGATGAATAAGTGACAAAATATGCCAAATGTATAATGGCCTATATTTATCATATATATTTAATGTGTTTTGCATTTTGATTTGGGTGTTTAGACATAGTAAGATATTCACATTATGCTCTTCACCCTTATTTTGCCCTGTTCCCCAACCTGCCAGGTGACCACAGGAACCATCATCAATGACAAAGATGCCATACTCTCTGCTTTGAGGCCTTAGGCTTCTTGGTGCACCACTAAGAACCTCTCTAACTCCTCTTCAGTGCCCAGTTCTGTGGTTTTATCATAGCAATTGGTAAATTAATAAATTTTTAAAGTAAACTTGATTTATAATGACAGAAAATGCATTTGAATATATAGTATCTATATATATATATACATGCACACACACACACACACACACAAACATTGTAAATGTATAGAAAAATCCTGAAAGGTTAAAAAAATGCTTTTAGAATATTTAACTGTTTTAGTAAATAATTTCAAATGTACAGAAAAGTTGGAAATAGGAGTACAAAAATAATCCAAATACATGCCTTTTACCCAGATTCACTTATTAAAATTTTACACCATTTGCTTTATTATCTCTCTTTTTCTGCCTGAACCATTTGAGGGTAAGTTACATAAAGCATGGTCCTTTACCCCAAACTTTTCAGGATGTATTTCCTAACAATCACAATCATCTCTTACATAACTACAGTACAGGTGTCAACTTAAATAAATTCCACATTATATCACAGTGTTAAACATAACGCTTTAATCTACTATCTGAATTCCAGTTTTGTCAATTGACCCAATAGTATCTTTTATAGATTTTTTTCATCTTCTAGCTCACAGATCCAATCTACTACTGCATTTAGTTGTCATGCCTTTTTAGCCTCCTCTAATCTTGACTATATTTTCAGCTTCTTTTGTCTTTTATAACGTTGGCATTTTTAAAGAATATAGACCCCCCTATGTTAATACAGCATTCCTCATTTGGGTTTTGTTCAATATTTCCTCATTATTAAATTCAGATTATGCATTTACAGCTGGAATCCTACGTAGGTGATGTTGTATCCTCACAGGACACCTCATCTAGACACACACAATGTCCATCTACCATTCATTGATGGTGTTAATTTTGATCACCTACCTTGTCAAGGTGTTCTTCAATTTCTCCAATATGTAATTACTACTTTTTCTCTTCCAACTAATAAGAAATTTGTGGGGAGATACTTTGAACCCATGGAGACGTCCTGCTCCTCATCAAATTTTCTTCCTTGATTTAGTGTAAATTGATGAATCTTACCTTGATCCAAGGTATTTTTAGTAGAGACGGGGTTTCACCATGTTGTCCAGGCTGGTCTCAAACTGCTGACCTCATGATCCGCCCACCTCGGCCTCCCAAAGTGCTGGGATTACAGGCGTGAGCCACTGTGCCCGGCCAAACTCTTTACTTTTTAAGCTTTTCACAACAGCGCATATCCCTCCCTCTTTTTAAAAAATTGAATGAAAAAATTCAAAAATGGTAAAAGAAAGTATTTCCCCAGGGACTGTAGAGGCAGAAGGAAGTAATAGGAAATCGGCCTTGAGACAGTGGACACTGTTAATACCTGTCTCTTATTTAAGATATGCACATAAGAAAGGCAAATTTTTGGAGTTACACTGATGACTCATGGCCTGTAAACTAATCTTCTTGTGATCAGCTGGCTGGGTGTAGATATTAACTAGTTAGAATTAGCTCTGTAGTGTGGGTCTTAACACGTGGTAGATACTAAATTAACTGTCACTAAGACATCTATACTTATTACAGAACTTTATATGGTTTCAGGAAGGTTTCAAGAAAATAATGAGGACATGAATCTTCACAAAATGAGATATCCATGAATTGTCAAATTATTTTATTTTCTTTAAATGAAATTAAATCAATTCCAACCTGTCACTCAACCAGGCTGACAAAAAGATATAATTTAATATTATATTTCAGTATTGTTCTACCTCACTTCCATAATCAATTCACATATCTCTATAAAGAAAATTTACACCTATTTTCTTGTCCTTTTCACAGCATACAAAAAGAAACCATTTTTTTTAGACTGAATGAGAGATGTTTCAAAGACAGGAACCATCAGAAAAATCAGTGGCTGGATAGAGGGGCGGTAAGTTCCTTTAGTTCCTCAAGAGCTGAATACGTGAGCTGAGCACAGGGGACATTTCTTGCCAGTGCCTTTCAGAAACGGAGTCTTCTTGGAAATTTTTCTTTCTTCCAGAACAGTTCCAAATCCACTCATTGACAGCGCTACTCAGAGCCTATACTAGCCTCAGAGAACTTGGGGTCTCAGATAATGGAGTAGCCATGTGGGGCTTACACAGAGATATGAGGTTTTCTTTAATTGGTGGGAAACAGTGAGTTACTCATTCCGACCAAATCTTCAGTCAAGCCTCTTCATCCTTGAAGCCATTCCATTTCTCCTTTCCCCCTGACCTGACCCCTGCTCACATCCATCCATGTTTGGGAGAAGAATGAGAGGGTGGTGCCACTCTCCTTGCTCTTCATCCATTACCAGGTGAAGGTTTAGACTGTACTTTCCTCTTTCAAATTTCCAGTTTATTATTGTCTAAAAATCTTTCCCAAGCACAACCAGTTCTCTATTAGAGAGAAAGTACCTGGTAAGAGCTGGTTCGCTTTTCCCAGTTCCTGAGCACAGTGTGTAGACTCAAAGTGAGTCAAGCAAAAGAGGTGTCAATTGCACGTGGCTTGTACTGAGACAAGAGTGGCCCCACTGGAACTCTCTCTCTTAAAGAACCCCAAAACACACTCAGCTTTTTCATCAAAGCACTTATTGTGTGGTTAGTTGTGAGCACATAAATTTTCCTCAAAAGCAGAATAAAAGAAGGGTGATTGCACACCCCTAAACTCTAAACATCTATTTTATAAATGTGTCCCTTCTGATGATGAGGATAAGCACCCTTCTTTTATTCTGCTTTTGAGGAAAATTTATGTGCTCACAACTAACCACACAATAAGTGCTTTGATGAAAAAGCTGAGTGTGTTTTGGGGTTCTTTAAGAGAGAGAGTTCCAGTGGGGCCACTCTTGTCTCAGTACAAGCCACGTGCAATTGACACCTCTTTTGCTTGACTCACTTTGAGTCTACACACTGTGCTCAGGAACTGGGAAAAGCGAACTAGCTCTTACCAGGTACTTTCTCTCTAATAGAGAACTGGTTGTGCTTGGGAAAGATTTTTAGACAATAATAAACTGGAAATTTGAAAGAGGAAAGTACAGTCTAAACCTTTACCTGGTAATGGATGAAGAGCAAGGAGAGTGGCACCACCCTCTCATTCTTCTCCCAAACATGGATGGATGTGAGCAGGGGTCAGGTCAGGGGGAAAGGAGAAATGGAATGGCTTCAAGGATGAAGAGGCTTGACTGAAGATTTGGTTTGATAAGCACACATTTACTGGGTATTTTGGTTGTGACAAGTATTATTCTAAGCACTTTATGCACTTTGTCTCATTTAATCATCACAACAACCTTATAATTATTATTTTTTAAGAGCTGGGGTCTTGCTCCGTCACTGACACTGAAGTCTAGCGGTGCCATCAAAACTCACTGCAGCCTTGAACTCCTAGGCTCAAGTGATTTTCCTGCCTCAGCCTCCTGAGTAGCTAGGACTATAGACATGCACCACTGCTAATTTCTTTTCTTTTTTATTTTGTAGAGTCAGGGTTCCATTATGTTGCCCAGGCTGCTCTCAAATTTCTTGGCTTCAAGTGATCCTCCCACCTCAGCCTCCCAAAGTATTGAAATTACAGGCATAAAGCACCGTGGTCAGCAAGAGGTACTATAACTATTATTTCTGTTTACTGATGAAGAAACTGAAGAAAAGAAATGGAAATTTATCCAAAGTTGCACAGCTAGTAAAATTGAAACCCAGGACATATGACTTCAAATCTCCATTATCCAGTCATCCAGTTTGCCTGGGACTAAGGCATTTCCCAGGATGTGGGACTTTCGGTGCTAAAATTTCAAAATGATACTGGTAGAGCTAGTGTTGCTACGGGGCCAGTCTCTTTCAGGTCCCAGGCTCTCTCCGGGTGCCTCAGGCCACCACATTGACAGCAGGTGAAAGTCTATGACAGTTCACTGGAGTGTACTAGCATCCAAACATTAACAGAAGCCGATTCTCTGGTGAGAACAAGAGAAGGGTATCCAGTGTGGATATCCAGGGGCCCCAGTTACCTAAACTTTGAAAAGTAGCATTCAGAGATTTTAATTGCCACCTCAATTCCCCATCAACTCTCTCCTGGGCCTTGGGCCAATCCACAGAAAAGGATCTATTTGCCTGCACCCTGTCTCCTGCTATGGAAGGAAACAGTTTCTTTTACCAGATTCACTAGTTGAGAGAAGTTTGGCA
This sequence comes from Hylobates moloch, assembly GCF_009828535.3. NCBI lineage: Eukaryota > Metazoa > Chordata > Mammalia > Primates > Hylobatidae > Hylobates > Hylobates moloch. Next base: position 9,817,932 of record NW_026652283.1, on the reverse strand, counting down.
AAGGGATTGAGTACAGTCAGATTAGGCTTTGCAGAGAGGCTGCTCAGCTTTGCTCCTGCCCATACCAGGGCTGAATGGGCCAGCTAACCTTACTATGAATAGAGTCAGCTTCCCCGAGCTTTCTGGCAACATTAGGGATGTTTACCTACAATCTTCTCTGGTTTGAAGAACCCAGAACCAGTTGTCAATTACCTTGAACTAGTCTCAGAAACACATGACTCAAGAGCACTAGTGGCTTCCTGAGGTTGACATCCCCAGAAGCTGCAAAGGTCATCTTCCTTTCTCAGCTACCTGCAACCTCATTATTGAGCCTTGATCAAGATAGAAATGTCTTTTCTCTTGGGATGGAAATTGCGTCTCCTAAAAACACTCTAAGTTTCTGGCAGGTGATCATCTCCAGCTTAATCTAAGTGGTGTTTTCAGGTTGTATCATCTGTCCCATCATGTTAAACCATGTGTCAGATGGCATGTCCGGGTTTAGGGAAATGATGTTTGCCTTGTGCCCAGGATTCTGACAACATAACGCCACCATCTTCGATCAGAAGTTTAATTTTTAACAATCCATTCTGAAATGATGGTCTTATAGTCATGCCCCCAAAAAAGTTCTCTCCAGGTAATTGCTAAACACTAGAACAGGATTGTATTTACCCTAATTTAATTTCTTTATCTTCTGCTGGACAATCTTATAATGTAATTGTGTAGTAACTTTCAAACAGTCTCACCATAGTCCGCTAGACACACATCACTAGGGACTTGTGAAAGTGCACACCCAAATCCATACCAGAGTCACAGCTAGGCTGACCAGTCATCCAGTTTGCCTGGGACTAAAGCATTTCCCAGGATGTGGGACTTTCGGTGCTAAAATTGCAAAATGATTTGGCTTCAGTGCTAAGAGTTGTAATCTACCCATGGCTCTGATATGGACCACACAAATACTTTGGTAATTCCAGTGGCAGGGGGGCCGGGGGAAATGCACATATAAGAGATATGAATCATAGTCCATATATTTGGGTGTGGTGAAAAAAAAAAAAGTCATATAATGTATCAGTCAGGGCCCTGGCAGGAAAAAGCATGATAAAAGGCAATTAATTGAGATTTTAACAAAAAAACAAATACCGTAAAATGTGTAGGTAGGATTGGGGAAATCAACCAGGAATGATGAAGCACCCTCAGGGCTCACAACAGGGAGGCTTAGAAGGAACTAGGGCTTGAGAGTGCAAAGAGAGGAAATTGTTTCCAGAACCCAACCCAGACCAGACAGGGCCCCCAGACAGTATTTGCTGCCTTCAGGAAAGAGACTCTGAAGAGAGGGATCCTTGGAAATAAAGATCCCAATTCGCTCCATTCTCTTCTTCTGCAGTGCCCTCCAATGATTGGACCCAACTGGAAGCCAGAGCACAGAAGTCTGTAGAAGCTGTTCAAAGTGGTTAATTCTCTGGGGCACAGAGCAGGGAGAAAACAGGTAAAGAATGGATGTTGGAAACAAACAAAAAAAAAGCCGACATTATTTTCTTTCACTTAAAATTAATTTTATTTGGGGGAATCCATCCCAAATCCATCCCCTCCTCGTCACATCCATCCCATCTTCAATAGAACATGCTGTTTAGTCTTTAATCTAGATTCTGACCACACTTACTGCTGAGATGAACACTGTCCAGCTTGCAGGAATGCCCAAGTCCAGTGGTTCTGCGGCTCTGCACCACAGTGTTCACGGGAATCTTTGCTAGAATTGAGAACCTTGAGGAACAGGGTGCTACTCAGATGTGCCTACTATGAAGATATCCTCCACATTTCAAAGTCCTTCCAGGGAGCACAAAAGGGAACAGCCACAGTCCCAGTTACACAGAGGAGCTTATTGTTTTTTTCCCCAGGCTTGAGACTCTCCTTAACCTGAATTCTGTTTTCGCATATCTTCCTTCAGACACTAACTCTTTTCCCCTTCCACTCTGAATTTCCTGGCATAATTTCTTCAGTGGGCTTGGATTCTCAGAAAATTAAGAGGGCGGGGGGGTCTTCTGGAAGCAGCTTTTGCTTTCAGTCCTGCAAACTACTAACTGCCAAAAACTTAGCTTTCTGGAATAAGGAAAAAGAAAATCATGGAAACAAATCCAGTTAGTCATAATTCTCTCTGACTCTTCTATTGCAACATAAATAACATGCAATTTAATTTACATAATCAAGTTGGAAATTTAAATGGAGTTGGGGTAGCATAGCAGAAGGAGAAATTTATGTTAATTCTAGCTTGTATATAAGATAGAAACAAGAAAAAATATACACATAAAAAATCAATGTATATAAAAATAGAAAAACAGCCATAGCCTTGTCACTTGCCTCACTCCACATACATCCTTTTGCCTCTGCTCTTTGCCTCCATATTTCTGAGCCTCGGAGCTTGACAGAGATGGAGGGAGGCAGGAGGATTAAGGTAAGCATATAATGATGTAGCTTCCCCTATAATTTTTAAACAAACTTGCCTCTCTGAACATGTACTTAATTACTTTCCAGAGCTGATAGTCTCACATAATCTGCATGGATAAGGACAAGAGGAATGAATGTCAGTATAGAGTTGAGGAGATGGTCCTGACTTGGACCCTGATGAGTCTCAGTTTGAATCCCTATTTTGTGACCTACTAGCTTTATGATCTTAAGCAAATCGAGTAACCATTCTGAGTTTTGGTTTTCTCATCTGTAAACTTATGATAACACCAAACTTGCTGAGCTGGTGTAAAGATTAGAAATGACAAATACAAGGTCCCTGTTTAGTACGTAGACCATGGTAGGTACCAGATGAAGAGTGCTTCCTGTTCATATTCAAGTAATTGTACCACCTTCAAAACCACAGAATACAGAAAACCAGAGAAAGGCCTGAGAAGTTGATGGATTAAAAAAATGAACTGGCCAAGTGTGGTGGCTCAAGCCTGTAATCCCAGCAGGCTGGGAGGCTGAGGCAGGACGCTGAGGTAGGAGGATCACTAGAGGCCAGAAGTTTGAGCAACATAGCAACATAGCTGTATTCCCAGCTACTCAGGAGGTTGAGGCAGGAGAGGCAGGATCTCTTAAGCCTGGAAAATACAGTTTGCAGTGAGTTATGATGGTGCCACTTCACTCCAGCCTGGGTGACAGAGTGACACCCTGTCTGTAAAGAAAATAAAAAAGTAAAAAAGAAAAATGAACTGGACCAAGAGTTAAGGACAAATGAAATTATAAGAGTCTCTACTCATATTTTTGTCTCTTCTTTCTAGTTTTTGTTTGCAGGAAATGAGAGGGATCCTCTGATTACCAAATTTACTCTCAACAGGGGTTGGTCCCCATCTGGAGCAAAAGGCATCAGTAACCCCAATCCAGCTTTTTCTTGACAGACTTCTAACTCAAACAGCACTGTGGCCTATTTCTGCAGGTATGTACAGCTTGCTTAAGAGTTTCAGCCATAATAAAGGTCAGGAAAGTGCCAACTAATCTTGAAGGACCAGAATACACTGAGATCAGAAACCAAGGATAAGGTGTGCCCAGTTATACCTGTTGAGCCTTCATAGTGAATCTTATTTCCTAATCTATAAAGAAGAGTTGAGTGATGCAGTGGAGTGTGGATAACCCTCCACAGCAGATTCCTACTCCTGTCAAATCTGGACAGTCAAGTCCTAATTGAGTATATTTTAATGGCCTTTTCACAGACAGCCCAGACTACATCCAACCATTAATCAACTCCCTGCCCACAAAGATTGTAGCTACCTCAAAGGGATACCTCCAAGTCATTTTGTCACATGATGGAATTTCTCACCCTCTCACGTTTTGATGCTACCAAACCAAGTTCCTTCTTGGTACAATTTAACTTGTGTTCTTCTGTTTTACACTTATTAGATACATTAAAATAGCTAGTTATACACATCAGTGCAATTCAAATAAAATGGCATTCTTTTATTTTCTTAGGCCCCAGTATGCCTAATGGGTCCTTTTAGATGTCAGGTTCCATACTTTGGGGAAATATTTTATATTTCATGGTAGTTATAGGTTATGAATCCTGAATTTGAATAGAAATTCATGAAATCGACATACAGGAGAATGGGAGTAGCCATAGCCAAACAGTATATGTCTTTACTGGAACATACTTTTTAATATTGTCTTCTATTCTAACATACAGGTTTTTAGCTTAGTGGGTTTTTTTTAGGATGGCCCCCAAAATAATAATAATATATATATATATAAATCATCACTCAACTCACCAACAACAAAAAAAGTAACCCCCTCAGAAAACAAACCAAACCATTCCAGCTGATTCTTGCAATCTTGTTTTTACAAATTAACCTACTTGAATTTGTTTATCCCTTTGGTATTTCAAGACTCCTAGTTTTGTTTCTTAATTTTCCATGTAAAATTTCACTGTGGGTACTTCTAGAGTGGTATAGCTTCAAACTCTAAAACATTTGTCTTGAAAAACTCTAAAATTGATCTGTCTTTATCAATGAAAACATTCTATTATTGATTACTCTTTTTCATCTTAAATTTAATAAAAAGTCAAAGAGAAGAAAAAGCTGGCTTGAGAGTTTATGTTGCAAATCACTGTAGGTTGCAGAAAAAGAATACAATAGAATAAAAATTATTTTACTAAAACTATTTTAAAAATATATTTTATGATTTAAAGTAAAATATCATTAGGTTGATGTGTTTCTGGAAATTTGCAACAAGCTGATCTGTAATTGGATCAATTATTCCAAATTATCATTTGGAAGTTAAAACTCGGATGGAATTTTAACAAATCTTTCTCTCTTGGAATTTTCTTAGGAACCAGTTTTCTTTCTCCCAAATTTTCTCATTCTCAATTTCTACTCCAAAGTTCCCATGTTAAAGGAACATCAAAACCCAATTAAACAGATGTCTCCAAAAAATGAGTACTTAAATAGATCATTACGGTGAACCACTAGGGATGCTAATAGAGATCAAATGAAAGTCTGACTAAAAGGAAGAGTTCAATTTGAAGACAAGAGAAGGAAGAATTTTGAAGAGCAAAAACTGAAGAAGAGACACATTGGATGATTTTCCTCTCTGTTTGCTGTTTGAGAGTCCGTTTTCCTCTGTTTGCTGTTTGAGAGTGCATTTTTAAGAATTATGATATCTACCAATAAATAAAAGACACTATATCTTCTAGACAAGAATCTAGATTTGATATTCTCTGAGATTTAATTCCTCAACAAGTGAGGACATAAAAGGAGGTGACAAAGAAAGTTAAAAGAATAAAGAAAGCAGATTAAAACAGAAAAAAAGAGAAAAATACTATGTGCAAAAAGAGACAGAATAAAGCTTTTTTAGGAAAAAGAGAATATATTGTATTCATTGTTTCAGAAAGTTCCAAAATGCTGTAAAATAAAATTGCACACAGCTGTTTGGTTTCCTCTCCAGAGGTCCTAATTGGAAAGATCTGGACATTATCTTCAGTGGCCAGAGAGCCTTGCTTTATTTCTTTTGTTTTCTTAAGACAGGATCTCACTCTGTCACCCAGACTAGAGCACAGTGGCATGATTATGGTTCACTGTAGCCTCGACCTCCTAGGCTCAAGTGATCCTCCTACCTCAGCCTCCTGAGTAGCCCTGAGTAGCTGGGACTACAGGCATGTGCCACCATGTCCAGCACAGCTAATTTTTGTTAGTTTTGTTTTGTTTGTTTGTTTTTGTAGAGATGGGGTTTTGCTATGTTGCCCAGGGTGGTCCTGAACTCCTGGGCTCAAGCGATCCACCCGCCTTGGCCTCCCAAAATGCTGCCTTGCTTTATTTTTGAGGGGACTCAATGCTAAAGCATGGACATTTTGTCAATCAGAATTTTATGGTGGCAAGGGTGCTGAATTGGGTATAAGGAGACTCAGGTTTTGGTTCTAGCTTTGCCACTAAATACATAAATTAATTCGAGAAAGTCAGTTAATCTCTGAACTGCAATTCCTTGTTTTTAAAATGAGTGGGGTTGAGATGGATAAATTTCTTTCTAGTTCTTACTTATCAGATAATCTTTTCAAGTTCTTCCACCAAAACTGTACCAATCTGCTAGTCTTTAAATAAACACTAAAAACACATCTAAATAGTTGAGAAAATAAGTAGAAGCAAAACAAATGCAACAAAGTCACTTAGAAGCTGGAACTTTTATATAAAATCAATACATGCTGAAATAATAAGGTTTTTCAAAACTTCTAAGTAATTGCTTGTTGTTTTTTTTTTCTTTTCCTGCTTAATAATTTCAGGTCTAGAGGTGCAACATTTTCTGAACTCTAAATCCAGCTTCCCATAGGGGAGAGTAAAGTCACAGCCAATTCCCCACCATATTCTTAGTTCTCTTAATGAAAAGGAAGAAATCCTATAATACATCTTCATTATGGTAGGCCAATATATGTGAAAGTTAAAGAAGAAGCATAGTCCATAAAGGCAGTGGTGACAGGGAATGGATATTGTAAATTCACTTTGTTTACATACCCTAAAGATTATCAGTGACATCATTATATTCAGATGGCATTATGGTTCATATAAATTCTTTGGATATTATATGTCACAAAGGAAGCTCAAACCAGCACAACAGGTAGCATTATCTTGCTGGGTAGCCACAGACTGATGTATGGTCCAGCTTTCAGACCCAGGACTTTTTCCCAGTGGAATCCTGAAGAATTATTCAGGCTAAACTTCTAATTGTCTAGAAGGCTTGTGCTACTCAATATGGTAGTCATTAGCCACACTGAACTCTTTAAATGTGAGTTCAAATTGAGATGTCTTAGCAGTGTAAGATACACACTTTGAAGATAGTACCAAAAAAAAAGAGGAATGTACAATACATCCTTCATAGTTTTACTCTTGATTAAATGTGGAAATAATATATATTTTATATTGATTAGGTTAGGTTAAATCTATTAAAATTAATTTCATCTGTTTTTTACTGTTTTATTGTGGCTGCTTGAAAATTCAAAATTAAATATTCCATTCATATTTGGGGCTCAGATTATATTTCCACTGGGACAATGTGGGTCTATACCATAAATTCACCCAATACAGGGGCATTCCTGTCCTGTTTTGCATGATGTTCTTAGCACTGAATTAGAATGATTAATAAATGTGCTGAATGAATTATTACTGAGTGCCAAACAGAGCATGATAACCAAGGTCCACTCTCCCCCTGAACATTGCTGGAGACATCCTGAAATACCTTTACTCTCTTATTCTTGAAATTTTTTGTTCCAAACTGATCATTTCCCTCATGTTCTTTTTTGTATCAATTAAGTTTAGATTAATACTTCACCGTTTTCCAGTTTCAAATGTGCTAATACACAACGCTTCCTTACTTTAAGCTCCAGTCCCTTGAATAACTTGAATTATCCTCCATCTCCTTAGTCAATTAATTGCATTTTCTTCCTTAGGGTGATATGCTGGATAGTCTCTTGTCAATTTAGCATCAACTTTAGCTTCTTCAAACTCAGAAACTACATTTCCCAGAATCTTCCTCCCGGCCTGTATATTTCCAAGTTGGAATCTGCCAATGAGAGCCTTTCGCTCAAAGTTTAGAAGGAAGAAGAGGAGAAGACCATTATATTCCAGAGTCAGTTATAGAAAGATGCATGGGCGTCAAAGCTGCTTCCAGATGAACTTCTTGAGGACTTACTGCATCTGTGTTGCTGACTGAGATAGCAGGTGCAGGAGTAAAGCTAATGAAGTTTAAATTTCAGGGCTCCTGTCTTGCACGGACCCTTTCTAAGACTCTAGGAGCAGTCCTAGCAATTTAGTATTCATAACTTTATTTTATCTCAAAAAGGGCTCTCTAAATTGTATTAGTTTTAAGCATCACAAAACCTGAATCCAGCCCTGAATTGCTGAGAACTTTTGAAAGATTTTGTGGCTCCAGTGGCTTCAGCAGAACTCCTGAGAACCACTGTCTTGGGGACTGGAGTCTGAGATCTTCAATGGAGCTTCTCTGAGTTTCCCTCCTTCAGCCCTTCCAACAGTTGTGAAAGCTTTAACTTCCTCCATACTAGGAACACAGTGGCATTTGTTTTTATGATCAAACCAATAATTGCTTAAAAATGATTGCTGTCAGCAATTAGATTATAATTCTTTGTTGACTTACTCTTAAACTTAGTAAATGATGACATTGTCTTACAATGGAAATGTTGATAGTGAAAAATAATTTTAACATCACATCAAAAGACCTTACAACCAGCTCCATTTTGGTCAACACTGGATACTCATAATGGTGTACTTTGTCTGGGACATAGCATTTGCTTAGCAAATATGAGTGTATGAATTAGTGAATGAAGGAATGGATAAATTTATGTGTATCTGTATCCAAGTTGCTTCCTAGTTATGATTATTAAAACAACATAGATCATATTTGTTCTAATTTTCTTTAGATTTATTTAGCACAGTACCAACAACTTCCAGCTGCTCACTGCTTTTTTTGGATGACAGTGATGAGTAGTTTTGGGAGCTAGTCCAGCACAAATTCTAGGAAATCCCAGGGTGCATCTGTAATTATTTTAGGGTCTTCCAGAGGTTGGAGATCACGCCTGTCAGTTATGAATTATTTCCAAGGATGAATTTTTTTTTAAAGACTTTACTGTTGGATCGGTTTGAAGAGTTCAATCTCCATAATTTTTTTTCTTGTAATGTAATTCTGAAAGGTAAATAGCAATGATAATTATTTTGCTGAATAAGAAAGTCAATGGTCAGTCCTCACCAGAATAAATCATGTTTATAATTTAATTGTAATTAAGGCCATAATCTTTCAAATTAAGAAATAATTTAATCATTCTTAGAATTAGACCAGCATTTTAAAACCATCTACATTTATATAACATCACTGTATACTCCGTACTGAAGTCAGACTAAAATATGAATCTAACATTTAAGAGTTTGTAATTTTTTAAATATTGATGAATTACATAGAAAAGCTCAAAATTCCATAATTTGCTATTTTTTCAAATAATTTATTTTCTTTGTGTTTTTTTGTGGATGAAATAAGAAAGTAAGAATTTAGGAAAGTTTCATAATAATTGATAGCAAATGTGCAGATAAGTAATTGAGTTTGGAAGAATTTGGTCTGTTTCCATTTTGTAAACATTCACTGTCCAAACTTTATGCTACGTACTGTACTAACCAGTGGAGATACAAAGATGAATTACACTTGATAGTTACCCTACTGATATAAGGTAGACATTGACATTACAGACACATGCCTGGAAAAAATTTGGTAAATTGTTTGAGGGAACAGGCAATAACTTAAAAAACAAAACAAAGGAGATTTAGGTGGACCGGACACTGGAGTTACACATGATAATCTCATCTACTTTTCATGTCACCTTTGAGAACCTCTCATAAAGCAGGAAACCGACTCTGGGACATTGAATCTCTGTCCCAAGTTAAACTGCTTAATAAAAAACAGAGCCAGAATTTATACCTAGTCTGTCTGAACCCTAGGGGCCAAATAGTCCTGTATTCCAGACAGTCTTTGGGTACAGATCCCAGACCCTTTGGCCCTGTGTTTAGTACCATCCAGTCCATTCTCAAAGGGCCATGTGGGCTCTTCAAGTTGGGAATAATGTTTACTGGGTGATCTGTTTCTCTATACCTCTCATCCTCGAGGCTAAGAGGGCTCAGTTCCTTAAGCTTTCACCAGCTGGCAGAGGCAACTGGAGCAGAAGGTAGGAAGTGGATTTATTCAGCTTTTTTCGTGTTCCTTATTAAATATATATTGACAGCTCATTATTCGTCGCGGTTAAATTGGTGTAAACTCTGAATTTACATTGAATCCGTGAGGTCAATTTCCTCATCTGCGTGTTACAGATGAAATTATCTGTATATTAGCTTTCAGGAGTAAGTTGCCAAATAGTCTTAAGGTTTTATTATTCCAGTTCTTAACGGCTGTGCTACGAATAGCTGCTGGTGCTTGATACATGTTGAATGACTGACTAGATGCAAAGGATTTAAAAACAAGTGTTCGAGAGGGTAAAGCGCAGAGTAGTTGGGGTGCCCTATTTTACCTCTCCTTGTCAGCTGCGGGTGTCAAGACGGGCTGAGGGAGGAGAGCCTCTGCACCCCGCTCCAACAAATGGTCAGCAGCGCGGGCTCCTCGGAACGCTCCAGACAACAACCCGGGCGCCCAGTTCACCCTGGCTTTCCTTGGCTCTGCAACGCGGCCCGCGCGCTCGCGTCCCGGCGGATTGGAGCCATGGAAAGCGCACTGGGCGCCTTTAAATGCTAATGAGAGTCCAGGGCCCGACTCCAGAGCTAAGTTTCCCCACCCTCTCCCCTCGCCCGCCCTTCCCTCCCGGGTCGGTGCGCCGCCTAGAAAAACTTGTGCGGGGCCATTTTTGGGGCAGTAAGATCGAGCGAGGAGCCCAAGAGCGAGCGCGCAGCACGAAGCTCGAGCCGCCTCCGCCGCGCGACCCCACCTCGGCCGCCGCCGCCTGCGCCGCGAGATCCGCCCCGGCCTCCCCGAGAGCGAGCCCCGGCCGCCGCGACCACCAGCCGCGCTAACCGCCGACCAACCGCCACCGAGGCGCCTGAGCGAGAGCAGAGGAGGAGGAGGCATGAGCGAGGCGGGCGAGGCCACCACCACCACCACCACCACCACCACCACCCTCCCGCAGGCTCCGACAGAGGCGGCCGCCGCGGCTCCCCAGGACCCCGCGCCCAAGAGCCCGGTGGGCAGCGGTGCGCCCCAGGCCGCGGCCCCGGCGCCCGCCGCCCACGTCGCAGGAAACCCCGGTGGAGACGCGGCCCCAGCAGCCACGGGCACCGCGGCCGCCGCCTCTTTAGCCACCGCCGCCGGCAGCGAAGACGCGGAGAAAAAAGTTCTCGGTGAGTCAGGCCGGGGAGAGCAGGGGCTGCCGTAGTGGGGCGGGCCCAGCCGGCCGCGGAGCACGTGTGGGCAGCTCGCGCTACATCTCCCACCCGGGCTGGAGACGCTGACAGCACGGGGTCCCCAGGGATCTCCGGGTCCCCAGCGCTGGCCGCCTCCCTTGCGGGCGCTCCCAGGTGAGCGCGCTGCGCCCTGCGCTCCTCGCGGCACCTCCCTTCTGGTTCCGGGCCAGAAAGTTTAGGTCTTAACTTATGTCTCCCAGACGGGCACTGTCGAGGATTCCCGTGGTGGAAAATGCCTGCGTTTGGAGAGGAAAGGAGAGGCAGTCTGGGAGAGGGGACCTTGGGTAGGGATGGATGTAGGGGAAGGACCGACACGTGTGCCTGGCACTTTGGGGTCCTTGCTTGGGATCTGGGAAAGGAGAGCGTTTCCTTTGGGGAAGAGGAAGGCGCTAGAAGGAGACGGGGAGGGAAAGATAGAAAAGCTTCTTGCCAGGAAGGGTCAGGTGTCTGTCCCTGACGCCCTTCCCACATGGGCATGGGAAAGACGCCATGCTCCTGTTGGCCACATGCCAGCAAAGAGGTGTTGCAATAGTCTCCGGGAAACTTGGGTCTTAGTCCCAGGTCCTCCTCCCCCTCTCTGTGCCCACTGCTGCAAACAGCCATTCAGTGTCCACCAATGGCTACACGCTTCCCTCTTCCCGGACTGTGGGAACGCACGTGGTGTAGCAGCTGAAAAAACTTCGTCGGAAGTGGGGGTATGACGTTAGTTCAAAACATTGTTACCTTGGCACTTGTAACCTAGGAAGGGAAACAGGAAGATGAAATGTTGAGATTTGGGGGGGCAGTGGATGGAAAGGGTTTCTGTGATGGTTGTTGGTTTAGTCACCTAACTTAAGCGTTCTCTTCGTAAGTAACGCCCCTGTGTGAGTTCTTAAACGCTTGCAAAGCAGGTGGGTGGTGAATAACCTCCCTAAGGGGTGTGTGTCCATATCGTTCGCTCTTATAAACAGGAACGTTAACAGATGGTGTAGGATGCTTCGGAGACAACTTCACTATTTGGGGTGGGGCATGTTTGTCTCATCTCTCTGAGCCCTACTTCCCCTTTGGGAAGAAAGTTGAGGAAGCAATGTGAGAAAAGTGTAACACCTTTCAATATTCCCCACTTTGAGAGGACTATTTTCTCGTTTTTTTTTCCAGGGCTTTTACTAAGTCCCTACCAAACAACATGCTAATTGTAACCTGTGTAGGTTAAGAAACAAAGTAGGCCTGATTTTGCTGGACTAAAAGTTGCTTAAATCTAGTCAGTAGTACATTGTGATGTTGTTTCTAGCAAATATTTCTTGGAACACTTTCTGCCAGATGTCAGAGAGAGACAATCTTGTGTTCTCCAAAGCAGTGTTAAGATAACATGCTTAATGATACCTTATTTTTGTAGAAGGCTTTTGCGGTTTTTCACTTAATCCTGTACTGTTCTGAGATTGGGAAAGCAGATCACTATCTTTAAAGATGAAGGAAACAGATAAATGAAGGTTAATTTCCTCAACCAACTGCCTCTGCAGATCCCTGGTGATGAGTCTGATGACTTTTATCTTTCCACTCTTACTGCGTCTCTCTAAAAATGAAGGACAGCCCTTTGTACATGACACCTCAACACTGTTTGTCTCTGTCTGGTGTGTCCTGCCATCCCCTTTCCTTTGCCAAGCAAGCACATGGATGCCTAAGATGTGCCAGGCACGTGCTGACTAAAATGGGTATGTTCTAGTATTTGCTAATGGGCCTTAACTTGAGTTTATAGGCACATAGGCCAGGAAAAATAGTTTTCATGAATGCAAAACAATTTTCCTTCTGATAAATATTATGGAAATCTATGGTCTTCCTTCCCATCCCTTCCCCTTAGTGTATATGAAGTGGGTTTATGGTTTAAGGCAAGAAGTGGGAATGAATTTGATCATAAGAAGTCCTTGGAGAAGTATTTGTGGAATTAAGAAACTTTTTTTAAACTACATTGGAGAGTAAAAATAACCTTCAGCTTGGATTGAGGTTAGACCTGAGAATTATTTATCATCTTTTTCCTTTATTATTAGTATTGCCATTTTAATAATATTCCTTTAACAATGCTAAATATTAAAAACAGTTCCGGTCTTTATATTTTCCCAGGTAATTAATTTTTTGGGCAAATGAAAAGAGGCACTAAACGCATATTATTTGGAATATTGCCTGACTTAAATGCATATAATGTATCAAAAACAGGCCTCTTCTGTGTACATTTGCATCTAAAACATCAACTGTTTTTTTCTCCCTTGCCTTGCTGCTCCAATTAGAGGGGCCTGTAACGTAAGATTGCCTGGGTTTGATCTCTCCTTTGGAGAGATGAGAGATCTTTGGAATTAAAGCTGGAGAATGCCTAATCAATGTAGACCGCATAACTTTGGAGATATAAAGACAAGTTTTTTTGTTTTTTTCTTTCCACCCACAAAGAGAGCTAAAGTATTTTCCCAAGTATATCAGTCTAGCAAAATTCAGAACTAACCCTGCCTGCAACAGAGCAAGTCCTAATTACTATTTTAGTTTTGAATTTAAAAGTGAAGCCTTATTGTTTATCCTTGAAAATTATAAACTTTGTATTTTATGGAGAGACAGCATGGATTGATGTTAATAATTAGTTTCATTCTCTACTGAGCCTTTTTTCTTTATTTTTTCTTTAAGGTAATCTATTATCAATTTTCCTGTTTCACTGAGTCTTGATAATTGCTTTTTGCACTTCCTGAATTGAGACAGGGGCATTTCCTAGAAGTACTGAATTTGTCATTCACAACTGATTCCAAAGATCATATTTGAAATAATTGAGATAAATATAAACCTACAAAATACAAGTTACATGAAGTTTTATTTTGTTTAGATTCCTTCTCTTAATTCTGCTAAAATCAGGCATTGTAGAGAAGTGGTCCTGCTCATGAGGTAGAGACAACCATCACGGTAAAGAGGGGGACTTTATGGAAAAATGCTTAAGTTTGATTCACACAACTGTAGAGGGCAAGGTAAACAAAGAAACAAGCCCAAATTCATCATGTGGTTTGAAAAGACCTGTTATATCATGTCTCAGGGTGGTAAGTACAGAACTGGATTGAGACAGCAGCAGTTCTGTTATTATTCTTGACTCCTCTGATGGGCTCCCATTTGGCAACTGGACAAGTTGCTTTACGTCTTTGTAGATTGCCTGCTAACAAGGAGCCACCTTGTTTCTCATTAAAGTTTGCCTAATGTTTCCAAGTATGAAAGTGATGTGTTAAGGTCTTTCACTCTTTTATTGTAGCTCATCTTTTGAACTTATAAAATTTGTCTAGGTTAAAACTTGGAACATTCACCTTGAACATTCTTTTTTTCCTTCAGTGTTTCTCGATTTTAATGATTACAGAATTGTGTAGTATAGACTTACAACCACTCCTATCTTGTGACTTTCCTGAAAAGTTGAATAAGGAAGAAAGGTTTAGTCTTCTGAAAAGTATTTCCTTATGAGATCTTGGCTCGCTCCATTTTCTTTTTCTAATGTATTTGGGAATTAAGCTTTTAATGGTTTCTTTAGGTATGTTTAGGCTTTGTCTAATGTTATCAAGATCTTAGTGATATGAGCTTTATCTCTTTGTAGGTCAGGTACTAATTTATCTGCTTAATCCTATTTTAGCCACCAAAGTCCTTGGCACTGTCAAATGGTTCAACGTCAGAAATGGATATGGATTTATAAATCGGTATGTCTGTGTGTATATTTGCATGTTTTAAGTTTATACTTACATTGTGGCACCAGCAGTTATAAATCCCTTAGCCTTCATTAATGGTTTATATAAATTTTTTAGGTTTCTAAGCACTGTAAATATTCTCATTTCTAAGCTACTGGTTGTTAAATATTACTTAAAATACATTTCCAGGACACTAATAAATAACTTATTTAATAAAATCTAGTCATTAAGGAAAAAAAGGAGGGGGAGATAAAATCAGAAATGGGAAGGGCCTTAGGATAAATGAGACCATGTCCATAATTTCACAGATGGAGAAATGGAGTCTTACACTGGTTAAGCAGCTTTCCTAAGGTCACCCAACTAGTGAGTAATTGAGCTGGATCTGTAACCCACTTCTGGTCCAGTCCTATGTAGAAACTGTAAACTGTGGTAACTTTTAACCGTACAGGAATGAGAACACAACTACAAGATGTTGGGAGTATTATGAGGTTTTTACATGATATCGGCATTTTCTTTGCTTTCCCACCCTTTCTTAAAGTTCCTCCAATTTCTTGTCTCCTTTGGTGGGGTGGGGGTGGGGGGCTGTTTTAAGTTTCAGTGTAAGGAGAGCCTAGTTCACAGCTGTGCCCTGTCCTTTTAACTGTCTTGCTTTGCTTTTGCTGGGAGGAAAATCTAAGGCTCTGATTACACACCATGTGATTCAGAAAGAGACAGAGGAAGGGGATGTTTCTGTATGTTGAGTCTATGAGCTTGGATCTAAGCACTGTGGCAGTGTGGAGGAGGAAGGTGGGTGGCGTGTGGGGTTAGAAATGTTCAACAAGGATTGATTTGAGGTGTCTGAATTGAGTGTAGAAAATAAGTGAAAATATGTGTTGTGTTTTGAGGACTTGGGATTTAAATTCATAACACATAGGTTCTTTTAAGTTTTTCCACATACCTACTACCTTTAATTGTGAGCTTTTTGTCTTTCAACAGAAATGACACCAAAGAAGATGTATTTGTACATCAGGTAAGAGGGATTATAAATACTACGTTTGCTATGTGAGAAGGGGGTGTGTAATCTTCTGTCAGCCCTTTCCCAAAAGTAAGTCCTATGGATTATTATTTTAATCTAAACTCTGTGATTTATTTTGCAACCAGAGCTCAGTTCCACATTTTAAGATTGGCAAATAAGTTCTTCTACCCCATCATATTAACTGTTTTCAAATAGTTTTATTTTTGCAGTTGTATAAAGTGATATTTGGTTAGACCGCTTTCTAATTTTTAAAGCCTTTGAGTCCTTAGCAAAAAAAAAAAAAAAAAAAAAGTCTATTTCCGTTTTAGCATCCTGTTCTCCCGATGTGGTTCCTCCTTAGTGTTTGCCTGGAGCCAATCTGGCTTCTGCCTGGGTAGGTATTGGTTAAAGCTCCTCTATCAGAGCAGCTCTGAATTGAAGTAAACAGCACAGAGAAGCAGACAGTAAGATGAGAAAACTTCCAGTTCCCAGGGTAGCCCTCACTCTTGTTAAATGAGGCATGTTAGGACATGTCCAGGTCAAAAGCTGCAAATTCCCTTAGATTTGCAGGAAATAGAGGAAATGGGTAAGATATGGAGCTTCTCTGCTATAGGTGCCTCAGTTTCTCTTTGCTTTATTAGCCTAGGGTGTTATTTATTCTGTTACTAATATGTCCTAGACTTCCTTTATAAAATAGGTTAAGAGAAGGAATACTATCCTTAGTGTTCTTTTTGTTTATTTAGTTTTCAGTGAATTGTCTGAAATATGCGTTCTCAGGGTATAACAATAAGGAAGATAGAGCAGCAGGTACTAATGCCAGCCCATTCTCTTGCAATGCAGAAATCCAGAATACATCTGATTTTCTGTGTTTTTGTTTCCTTCTGTTTAGGTTTGTCTGTGTATTGGAGTGACCGTAGGATTTGAAGATAGTGGTATCTAGCTGTGGTTTCTATTGTTTATATTTCTACTTGACTGGATATATCTCAGTTGTATGTAGATAATTTGAGTAGATTTATTTTGTTCAGATACAGTGACTTTTAGGGTCATAATAGTGTTGTTTATAATACTTGGAGGTTTGAGGTTAATAGACCTTTTGGGGTAAGAATTCTGAAGACTGCTAGCGTGAAGGTCCTCAGAAGTTGCTGTATTGGTGGCTGGCTTTATTAGCCTGTGAGTATATGACCCGATTCCAGCCCCCGTGAGGTTGTGTGGTGAGTCACCTCAATGTGTTGAGGCTTGCCCAGTTTAACAGGAAAAAGGGAGCGAGCCAGCAGGGAGGGGCTGTTTTTGGAATGGCTGAATGTTCGTGCTGTGTGCGCATATATCCTGTCCTGAACTGCCTTTTTTCCTCTGTGGGTGAGGTCTCTGCTCTCTTGGCTCACTATTTCTTTTCCCTCCTACTCAGAGTTAGGGGACGGGCTGGATTATGCATGCTTAATCGCTTTATAAAGTAAGGTTGACCTAGTTCCATAGAAACTCAAGCCCCTTTAACTGTTTAGAGATACCAGCCAAAGAAATGGAAATGCATGGCAGGAATTAACTTTCTGCCTTCATTGATTGAAAAAGAGAGAGAGCAGCACCTATTCATAAGCAGATATTTAGGTGTAGATGTTTAATGAAGAATAGCATCTTCACTAACCTTTTAATGTATTATCAGTGAACATAGGATTTGTTGAAATATGAATTGTGTGATGGGGGAAATGTTGAATAAATATCGTATAGGTAGGGTACAGGGATATGAATTCCCTCTCCTCCACTTCCCCCATCATCCCTGGGGCTGTTACGTTTGTGACTTCAGATAAATCACTTTAACTGTTAGCCTCATATTAACTCATCTGCAAAATGGGAGGAGAGGGGAGGCCAGATTATTACTTATACGTTCCGATTCTTGAGATAATTTTGTTTTACTCTGTCAGAAATATTTATCCCCTTGGCATTTTAATTTGTTTTTCTTTATCACTGCCTCCTTTCCTCCTCCGGAGATTCAGAGAGTCTCCGAAGCTTAATGGTTTGAGGTAATTAATACATCTGATATGATCAGGTGACCAGCCTACAACAGTAGTGTGTAGTCACCGCACACACTGCAATTATAGAAAAAACATGTTCTGTTTAATCCACCTGTCAAGATGAATAGCACAAATCAAGAAAGTCATGTGGAATATAGTTTTATAGTGGTTTCTTGTTGTTGGAGATCCAAGTTAGTGGGAGAATGGTGGAAAAATAAGAATTGGTCAACAGTTTCTTCAAGTTCACTCTAGTGTACTTGAAAGCAGTGAAATCTGTGGCCAATATTGAAATATACATCGAATAAAATTTTCTATTCTCTTTCCAGACTGCCATCAAGAAGAATAACCCACGGAAATATCTGCGCAGTGTAGGAGATGGAGAAACTGTGGAGTTTGATGTGGTTGAAGGAGAGAAGGTGAGAGGAAATTGTGGTTGGGTATCAAAGTGCTGGCACATAGTTTTGTTGCACAATAAATTATCTGTCAGCCCCTTATGAATTGACATGACTTTGGAATTTTTATACAATAGCAGGAAGTGACTTTTAAATGGAATTTTTGTTTTGTTTTGTTTTGTTTTTTTAGATGGGAGTCTCCCTCTGTTGCCCAGGCTGGAGTACCTTGGCGCGATCTTGGTTCACTGCAACTTCCACCATCCAGGTTCAAGCGATTCCTCTGCCTCAGTCTCCATAGTAGCTGGGATTACAGGCACCCACCACCATGCCTGGCTAATTTTTGTATTTTTAGTAGAGACGGGGTTTCGCCATGTTGGCCAGGCTGGTCTTGAAACTCCTGACCTTAGGTGATCCACCTGTGTCAGCCTCCCAAAGTACTGGGATTACAGGTGTGAGCCACCACACCCAGCCAGCAGAAATATTTTTGACATTGTCATTATAAACAGTCTGCAATAAAGATACTTTAATTTCTTATTTAATAAATGATCAACTCTGATTATGGAAAGAAAAGCTGATTTCTCAATTTAAAGATAACTTACATTTTTATACCAAAGGTACATATTTCGAAATGCAGATTAAAATTTAACTATCTTATCCTTTAACAATATATTAAAACTGCTTTGCAGCTGAGCGTGGTGGCCCACACCTGTAATCCCAGCACTTTGGAAGGCTGAGGTGGGCAGATCTCCTGAGGTCGGGAGTTCGAGACCAGCCTGGCCAACATGGTGAAACCTGTCTCTACTAAAATTACAAAAATATCTGAGTGTGGTCTCACGCCTGTAATTCCGGCTACTCAGGAGGCTGAGGCAGGAGAATCGTTTGAACCTGGGAGGTGGAGTTTGCAGTGAACTGAGACATTGTACTCCAGCCTGGGCGACAGAGCAAGATTCTGTTTAAAAAAAAAAGAAAAGAAAAAAACTGCTTTGGGGCAAAAGATTTCTTTTATCAAAGTAAAGTTTTCAGGCTGACTTGTAAGCACTTCTGCCTACAAATAATACATGGTAAAGAATATTTTAATCTCAATAAAAGGAGATTGAAATTGAATATTAATCATTTTGTTTTCTGTTTGGCTTGGATTTTGGGAAGCTGAAGGTACCCTGATAGACCCTAAAATAGCTTTGTTCAGGTGAATTGAATCCAAGAAGTTAAGGGATTATCCTGAAGACTAGCTACAGAAGTTTTTAATACTGTTATATATTTAATTCTGTGTCAGTAATGTCCTTTATGCTTTGTGTTTAGTCTGTTATAGATATTAGTAAAACAATATTGAGTAAGATTAAAAACACACTAAAACTACATATAGCACAACTGCCATGGTAGCTAATCATGGCAGCTGAATTATAAATTAACTGAATGACAGGTTAACTCCCTGTATGTGCTCCTCCCACATACACGTATACCATTCCATAGTTCATGTTCCTAATGGCTCTCAAACCATTGTGTTTTCAAAGAAAAACTATTTCATTTGATGCAGAAATTTAAGTGATTATCTTTACCAGTGTGATCCCCAGGGTATCTTGTAAGTCTTTTAGATTTTCAAATCACTCACCAGCACATGCTGGTCTATGAGGATCTCTGATATCCCATCCAATTTTTAAAAAATCGTTTTGTGTTGATTTTTCTTCTGTATGTTTTCAGAACTCTGGGTTTTACAAATTGATGCAAGGTGTGAAATACACTCTCTGAAATCTTCTTGGTCTACATTTTTTTAACATTTTTGAAACATTTTCCATTTGTCCATATGAGAATAAGAATTCTAAATCTGTTTCAAGGATAATAGGAAAGGCTAACGAAGGACTACATGTGTGGAGAATATTATCATCAAAGACCCTTTCTTCTTGTTGCTGCCAAAATGGGAGAAGTTTCACTCAGTACCTCTGTGCTGGACAGAGAATCATGTGAGCCCATGAATAGGGATTGTCCTCTTGGTACCTCCTAGAATAACATAGGTTTCAACACATTCTAGGAAAATAACAGTATCTCAGGTCTTTCCCATTGAGGAATATTCTTCCTGGTCTAGCATTGCTTCTACTTTGACAGTTGTATATTTGCTAATTTATGTTCTTTAAAGAGGTTACACATTGCTTTTGCGATTGACATAACTAGACAAGAAAGCAAAGCTCAGGTTCTGTGAGCAAACAAACCATACATGTTTAAATCAGGATGTGAAGTACCTTGCTGACTTTGTTTAAAATCTAGATCTGTTTTTAAAATCACAGTGGGAATTCTTAGTATGTTCTGCCAGTCTTATACTCTAGCAGTCCAAGGCTGTTTTTTGAGTTAGTTTAGGTTCTTTTTAATTTTGAGGCCGTCTTTTTATTTTCTTCTCAGGGTGCAGAAGCTGCCAATGTGACTGGCCCGGATGGAGTTCCTGTGGAAGGGAGTCGTTACGCTGCAGATCGGCGCCGTTACAGACGTGGCTACTACGGAAGGCGCCGTGGCCCCCCCCGGAATGTACGTTGTCTCTGTTACTTGCCAGTGATTGAGAAATTCTTCATGCATGGAATTAAGTGTATGTACTTGGAGCAGATAAATACCTTGTCTTCTCCTGGAGACAAATGATTTAAGTGATTTTTATTTTTTCTTTAGAGGAAATTTTTATCTTTTTTTAAAATGTTTATTATTTATTTCCATAGGTTTTTGGGAAACCGGTGGTGATTAGTTACATGAATAAGTTCTTTAGTGGTGATTTGTGAGATTTTGGCGCACCCATCACTGGAGCAGTGTACATGGTACTCTTAAGGGGAAATTTTAGCGCTCAGAATTTTTCCAGAGCCACTGGTCTCATTAGAAACTTGCCATTCATAAGTTGTATCAGTTAGGATATATTTGGCTACAAGTAATAGACATTTAATTATCTTGTAACAGGAGGACTTAAGGGAGACAGTGCTGAGGTTTTAACAAGGTTTCTCTTCATTTGGCCCTTTTTTCTGGCCAGAACCTAGTCACAGATATTCACTGGCAAAGGGGAATGGATTTCCATCATTGACTTAACCTTGTTCATTCCTTGGTGCCTCTAAGAAAATTAAAATTTGGTTGGTGAAAGAATGGGAAATAACTTGTGAATAGGCAATAAAAGTTCAGGCCACAGAACTATTAACTAATTGCCTTGGTTAAGAGGCTGCTTTATTTAGCATAGCATTTTTCCATTATTTCAAAGTAAAGACACAATAAGTGATTCTGTGGATTTTTAGTTCTTTAGGTTGGTTTCAGTGCAGGGGAAAGAGTTTGTAAGCAAATCTGGCTACAGCTTTCTCGGGAGGCTCAGTTTATAGGAGTATTCTCAAGGCACCCAAAGTTGACCCAGTATATTTGTGGTCATGAGGAATTTACTAGGTTTGAATCAGTTCTTGGTGTGTCTAGAATTAGAACCAGGTATTGGCACATTGAAGAAAACTCCGAATGTTTGTCAGCACAGGATTGTGACTACCTATCTCATCCAAAGAAAAACTCATCAGAATTAAATATCCGCAGATCGAGAATGACCTGTCTTTATGTTTGATAGATTTATATCTTTCTGTTTACCTAATTGCTTTTCCTCTTTATTCTGCCATCATCACATCCTGCCCAAATTAATTCTATCAGATTCCTTAGGACTTCCCACTTGTTTCTTTGTTTTTGCTTATTTGATTTTTAATAAACTATGAGAGGGTAACTAGGAATGAGCGGCTGTAGCATTTCCTACATCATGTTCTCTTTCACGTTCATCAGTCACAGAGCTCTAACTGATTATTTTGACTCCCAGGTTAGTTCAAAAGTAAAAGTGGTAGGAAAACATTCAGTGAAAAATTTTTCTTAAAGACTTTTCCCCTCCAAAACCTGAAAATTCTAAAGTCATGCAAATAAAAGATAGTTAGAAACAAAATTGTTTAAATGCTTAAGAAATAAAATTGTTAAAACTCTTAAAATATACATAAATGAACTTTTTTGTTGTAATATCTTAAGTCCCAACAACTTGTTCAGTATCTCTCAAAAGAGCATGTTCAGCAGTGCTGATGCCATTAGTATGCTTTGTAAAACTCTTAAAGATTTGATTGTGTGAAATGCAAAAGAGGAAGATAAGCCCAAGAAGAAAAACAGTTTATGCTGTCTCACACTTAATATTTTGGTAAGCATTTTCTGTGCAAATAAACGTTTACATAATTGTGAATCTCTTCTTTGCTAGAGGCTTTATGAAGAGTAGAATGACTTGATTTTTTTTTGAAGTTAGACTAGCTGAGGCTTTTTTGGAGGGGGAGCTTGGTTGCACATGTGGACTTGTTCTGGAAGGGTCCAAAGCTTAAATACACTCCTGTAAGAAAAAATAATGGGTCATTATTTTGCTTTTTTTATTTATTCATTTTTAAAAACTAGTTACTTCCCATTAAAGACATTTGCGTATCCTCTTTAAAGTAAGACTTGAAATCATGTAGTCTTTGTAGGATGTTTTGTTTTTTAAAATGTAAAATGGTCGTATATGATATAATTTAAATAGAAGAAAATATAAAATGAATCAGTAATTTCCTTTGTTAACATTAATAAGGTCTATATTTAGAAACCTCCAGGATCAGGGCTTACTACCATCAAAGTACGATTAAAGCTTTACTCCTAAATGTATAAAGGGAGTCATGCCACAGGTCAGTGGTTCTCAAACTTCCTGATTTTGGGATCTGTTTATATGCTTACGTGTTATTGAGGATTCTGGAGTTTTCGTCAATGTTTATTTATATTAATATTATATTAGAAAGCAAAATAAAATGTTAATTGATTTAAAATAACTATATGTTCATGAAAATTATAGTTTTTATGGAAAAAATATTTAAATTGAAAAGAGTGGTATTGCTTTATACTTTTGCAGATCTCTGATGTATGGTTTAAGAGAAGATAGCTGGATTCTCACAACTGTTTCTGCATTCAGTCTGCTGAGAGACCACATGTCATTGTACCCTTTGGGAGACCCCACCATATACTTCTGAGAGAATGCCTGGGAAAGGCAAATAGCATCTTAGTAATATTATGGCAATAGTTTGACCTCGCAGACCCCCCAGAAGTTTTCAGAGATCCCATCTAAACTTTACAGACTGTTGTAGGAAGAATACCACTGGGGTCAAATACGTTGGTAACGTCATAAAATGTATTCTTTTTTGGCTTTTCCCTGACGTTGCCTCAGTGGATGGTAAATGCTGGGAGACACACATTTGATGGAGCTAAACATTATAAACCTTGCAGATACTGTTCGGGTGGTTGCTTAGCTGATAGCAGTTCTAATTAGATGACTATTGAATTGATTGTAGATTGATTGCTCTTGCTTCTCTGCTTTCTTGGTATTTTATCTGCACAGATCTACTCTAATCTTAATGTAGTTTATCCCAGGCAATCACATGATAATCTGGGTTAAATGCATTTTGTCTGTATAATGGAGAGGATTATATTGCTTTGGGGAGATTTTCTTTTGGTGATATCCTAAATGGTGTTCTTTGGTTCTTTCCTTGCTAAAACTTCTGAATCTCTTGTTTCTTTGCTTCGCTAGTACGCTGGGGAGGAGGAGGAGGAAGGGAGCGGCAGCAGTGAAGGATTTGACCCCCCTGCCACTGATAGGCAGTTCTCTGGGGCCCGGAATCAGCTGCGCCGCCCCCAGTATCGCCCTCAGTACCGGCAGCGGCGGTTCCCGCCTTACCACGTGGGACAGACCTTTGACCGTCGCTCACGGGTCTTACCCCATCCCAACAGAATACAGGTAAAATTGCAACTGAGACTTCTCTTCAGCAATCCTCACCCTTCCGTCCTTCTCTGCCTCCTCTTCCTCCTCCTCCTCCAACACCAGCTGCCTCTAGAAACCTTGCTTATGGCTTCCTGATGCTACGAAAGCTGAGGCAAGGCCTTCAGTCTGCTTTTTCAAAGCAGTCATTCCGGTAACATTTCGAAAAGCAAAACCACGTGATCCATGCCTATACTAGGGAACCCTCATGGCTAAAGTTTCTAGTTGATAGAAGAACAAAAGAATTAAGGTAACAAGACAGGTGGAATGTGTAAGAGCTTGGACTCTGAAGTCAGGCTGGATTTGAATCCTGTTTCTGCTACTTATTTGTGAGGTTTTGAGAAAACCAAGTTTTAGATTAAGTTCATCCATTAAATGGGGGCATTAAATGCCTGCACCTTAGGGTTGTGATGATTAAATATAAAGGATTTAGCAAAGGATGCCTGCAGCATAAATAACGTTTATAAAGTATTGGATTTAAATGAGACAGTGCTGATTTTTAAAGGCAACCTACCAGAACGGAGGTTGTTGATTATTGATTCTCCTTTTTTACTGCAAAATATTAGTACAGCTGTTGTGAGTTTGTTTTGTGCTTAATAAACCTTACATCAACTTTGCAGTTCCTAGGGAGCTTGGAAAACTAGGGATAGGTCATCATTTTTGTTATCACTAGCCACAGCTTTTTTCTCCTTAGTGTCCTTGGGTATTTCTTTTCTTTCCCGCCACTAGATGTTTTGACTGAACATTGTGTTCAGTCTGTTGTTTGCTACCCTTCTCCTGTCCCATCATGCATGACTGTGTTCTTTCTTGTTTTTTTCCTTCTACTCTTCAACAGCTGTCTCTGACAAATGTGCTAAAAATAACAAGTAGACTTACATATATGGAGAGATTGGGTACATGAGACATAGTAGCTTTAGGGCAGCACTCTGGGCTTCTAGGAAACAAGGACAGGAAAAGTCAGTGAGATTGGAATATGCACTTATTTTTAGTGTCTTAACAGTGCTTTCCTGAAATGCTCCTCCTTAGTGTTTGGCTTATACAACATACATCACGTTTGCTGAAAGCATGATGATTCTTTTTCATATCTTTTGAAATAAAACGTATTTCACCTTAGGAATTGAAGTTGCAGAGCTAAGTCATTCCTCAGTGCCACGTAAAACATCATATGCAGAAACTAATCGAAAGCTACTTTTGAACATGTACACTTATTCCTGTAACTTAACTGCATTTAGTTGTTGACTGAATGGCTGACTTTCCTACCTATTCCATGTCAGAAGTAAAAGTTGTCTTGATCCTTTAAACCATATTTTTTTAATAATCTTTATAATATCTACTAGTTCCCTAAGTAGTCTGATCAAGCCAGTCAAGAGCATCAAAAGAAAATTCCTAAAGCTCTCATCCATATAACTAAGCTGCTTCAAGGTTGTCAGTGTGCTGTCTTAAAAATATATGGATGGATCTCTAGGGTAGTAAAAATTATTGAGATCAAATAGAAAAGTCTTTGCCAACATTTTCTACTATTACAACGCTATGAAATTTATTGGGCATAATAGAAAAAAAATAGGAATAAATAAGCCAGTGGTGTTTGCCTTATGCACTAAGGACATAATATAGCATGATTTATTAGTGACTGAATGACTTCCATTTTTAAAGAAAATAGTTTTATAGATTTGAGAATTAAGTAGAATCATTCACTGAGCTACTATGTACTTGCCGTCTTTGAGAAAATAATTATATGATGGAGGGAAGGGAGCAACATCGTGGCACCTACCAGGTGACAGATATTTGCAATTGGTTCTTCCTTTAGTTCTCTCTATAGCCTGAGGGAAGCAGTGGTTTCCATATTTTTTGTTGTTGTCACAAATGAAGGAATTTGATTATTTTTAAAAATCAGCAACTTTTATTTTACATGGACAGGAAGTGGTAGAACTTAATTTTAATTCATTTTGTTCTTGTCATCCAGTCTTTCTGGCAGCTCTCATCCTTTATACACATTAATTGCTGTTTCTCTCAGTCTTTTTTTGTGACTCAACAGTTTCTGAGGAAGAAATGGCCG
This sequence comes from Hylobates moloch, assembly GCF_009828535.3. Lineage (NCBI taxonomy): Eukaryota > Metazoa > Chordata > Mammalia > Primates > Hylobatidae > Hylobates > Hylobates moloch. The sequence goes on along the minus strand of NW_026652283.1, from coordinate 9,792,130 downwards.
AGCTTACTTAGGAAACTAAAGAGAGGCTCCTGTGATGGGGATGATGTGAGTGAAGCGGGGGAGGGTATGAGGTGAGATCTCAGGAGGTCAGACATGCTGGTAGACCATTGTAAATACTTGACCTACTGTAAATGTGATGAGAAGCCAGTAAAGGGATCTCAACAGAAGAAAAACATTTAGGAGATTATTGGACTGTTTTGTTGGGACTATACCACAGGAGGCAAAAGTATAAAAGTAGGGAGAACAGCTGCTATAATCTTTTCAGTAGAGAGATGAACATGGGTTGTATTAGATAAGCTGGCAGTGGAAGGTGTGATTAAATGGTTAGATTTGGAAAATGTTTTAAGCATATAGAGGTGTCGGCATTTCATGATGGATTGAGTGAGGAGTATGAGGAATGGCAATATATTGTATGAGGAGTAAATAATACCTCTGCAGTTTTGATTTAAACAAATACGGGAATACTGAAGAAAGATTGGGTTTGGAGGGAAAGGTGAAAATTCTTTGGAGGTCTTTTTCTCACATTAAATTCACCTGCAAGTGGAGGTGTTAAGTAGGCAGAAAAAATAAAGCAGAGGGAGGAGGTAGAAAGTGGCTGGAGGATGGAAGGTGTAGTCTTAGATACAGTGGTTGACAACATTTTTGGGAGTTCATTAAGTTGCATTTGAGAAGAGACCTAAATGGAGCAAGGGATCAAGTCCATCAGGTCCCAGGAAAGGCGTGAATGGGAGTTTGAAGGGGAGAAGTGGGACTGTAAATAATTATTTGGAGTTATTTATTTATTTATTTATTTTATTTATTTTTTGAGACAGAGTCTCGCTCTGTCGCCCAGGCTGGAGTGGAATGGCACGATCTCGGCTCACTGCAAGCTCCATCTCCTGGGTTCACGCCATTCTTCTGCCTCAGCCTCCTGAGTACCTGGGACTACAGGCACCCGCCACCACGCCCGGCTAATTTTTTGTATTTTTGGTAGAGATGGGGTTTCACTGTGTTAGCCAGGATGGTCACAATCTCCTGACTTCGTGATCCACCCACTTTGGCCTCCCAGAGTGCTGCGATTACAGGCGTGAGCCACCGTGCCTGGCTGATTTGGAGTTATAAAACAGGATATTTAAAGCCATAGGGGCAGGATGATATTAACTATAAAGTGAGTGTAGGTGGAAGTAGGATCCTAGGATCAAGTTCTGGGACACACCAACAATTAAAAAGTAGGAAGATGAGGATTGTGTAGCAAAGGACAATGAGAAGGTGCAGCCAAGGAGAATGTATTTCAAGAAGGAAATGTGTTAAATGCTTGTTGATAAGTAGAGGAGATTAAGCTGAGAATTGATTATTAGATTTGGTAACTTGGAGGTCAGTGGTTTGGTGAAGACAAGTTTAAATAGAATGAACTTAAGAAACAGCAAAGGGCAGGAAGAGGAGACATATTCCCCATTGAGATTTCTGTAGTGGTGGTCATGGTATTTGGTTTTTCTTTAGTATGTATGTCTGTAAAGAAATGGGGTAGTAGCTGGAAGAAGATAAGGGATCAGAGCAAGATTTTGGCTTGATTTGATTTGCTTTTTACAATGCAGAGTTGCCCCTGGTGTCTCCCTTACTTACCCCTTATCTCACCAACTACTTCTAAAGCCATTAAATGGGCAGATCAAGGTAGGCATGTGTGTTTGCCATAAACCCACATACATATATATACACACATACATAGACACATATATATGTAACATTGTGTGTGTGTGTTCCATAGTTCTGTCTACTGAAAGGTCCTGAAAGCAGTGATACCTTAGAAACAGCATTGAGCATACCTGTCCCCCAATTTTTTGTTTTTAAATAACATGAAACAAAAAGAATTCCCTTTGGAGAAATGGCTGATTTCAGAGCTGGGACAGAGAAAGTACAATATGAGCCTGGAACGTCTTGTTGTGCCAGAAAGAGAAGTACTCAAAGAATGTTGGAAACACGTGAAAAGGATATGAGCCAGCTTGAAGGGGTTCCCATTGGCCAGTAATGATAGTAACAGATTACAACTCGTTGAATAAAATAGAAAACCATGAGTCCATACAAATATAAATAAATAACCAATATATTGAAAAATTTGATAAGGAATAGTATATTTACGCACTTTGTAAGTACTTCCTCACAAAGTACTCATTAATTACAAAGAAGGAAAGAGTCAACTTACAGTGGAGGACTCTGGTGGCAGATACCACCTTAACCAATTATCAAAGTGAACAGTATCAGTAATGGCACAAATTGAAACTATATGCCACCTGACAGGATGCAGTGAGGAGAATGCAGTGTCACTTTGTTACATCCCCCTGGGGATGCAAAAACAATATCTAATCATTAGTGAACAGCAATAACCCAAGTTGAAGGATATTTTACAAAATAACTGGTTTGTAATCTTTAAAGAAACATCAAGGTCATGAAAACCAACGTGGTGGCTCATGCCTGTAATCCCAGCACTTTGGAAGTCTTGAGGTGGGTAGATCACGACGAGGTCAAGAGATTGAGACCATCCTGGCCAACACGGTGAAACCCTGTCTGTACTACAAATACAAAATATTAGCTGGGCGTGGTGGCACACGCCTGTAGTCCCAGCTACTTGGGAGGCTGAGGCAGGAGAATCGCTTGAAACTGGGAGGCGGAGGTTGCAGTCAGCTGACATCGCGCCACTGCACTCCAGCCTGGCGACGGAGCGAGACTCCATCTCAAATAAATAAATTAAAAAAAAAAATGCTCCAAACAAAAAGATATAACTTACTTCAGTGCATAATTCGAAATGGTGTTTTTGCTATAAAGGGCATCATTGGGACAAATGGTGAAACTTGAATGGGCTCTGAGAATTACATGTAACTTTTCTGTAACTTTGTGCTTATTTCAAAATTTTAAAAAATTGAAAAGGTTGGGTGCTATTTCACTGGGTATATATGCTTGGATGGAAATGATAGAAAAGGTAAAAATATATAGCGAAGGGATAGAGTTAACATGCTGTGTCTAGTTGATGAGAATAGAGAGGCTGTTGGTTTCAGATATGAACTTGGACCACTTATCCAGGGTAATAGGAGAGAAGAAAATTCTAATTTAAATACAGGGAGCTGGGTAGATTTGCTAATGAGAATGTGGAAATTGTCTTCTGACTGTTTCTCTTGATGAAATATGAAGGACAGTATTTGGCTCTTAGAGGGAGGAAGGGATGTTTTGAGAAAAAAGAAAGTTGAGATATGGCTGTATGGTAAAGAATTGCAGACATTGTTGGTGGGTTTTTTTTTTTTTTTTTTTTAAGTTGTTCTTTCTTTCCCCTGGAAGTTGTACAATAAGTTAATTTTATTCCACTGGCCTAAAGTAAGTTTGTTGTAAAGAAAAATAAAAGAGTATTTTATTTAAAGAGATGAATGAAATGTATCCAATTTCAAAATGTAAAATTGGTACGCGAAAATAAATTTAGGTGCTCTGGGACTAAGCACGTGACTGTTCTAGTCAGACTAGGTTTGTCTTCCTTTTCAGTTGTTCACGAAGATTTACTCATAAACAGTTTGTGTTACAGCTGAGAGTGCCTAGCTCTGTAATGAAGCATTTTGTTTTTTACTTCTAAAAAAAATTCTGTGCGTAGCTGTATGCACTGTATCTTATCCCCTGTGCCGTGACACTCACTGTCAGCTCTCATTGCCTCTCCAGGCTGGTGAGATTGGAGAGATGAAGGATGGAGTCCCAGAGGGAGCACAACTTCAGGGACCGGTTCATCGAAATCCAACTTACCGCCCAAGGTACCGTAGGTATGTCGCGTTTTCCACTAATGGCCAGTTAAAGGACTTCTGTGCACAATGATAGAATGAGGACTGTGTGGTTCTGTTTTGTGGATTTATTACATATCTAGAAGATGTGAATGCTTTGACTACATGCCAGAGTTTTCAGGTGGTGGTGTGACATTTCCCACCTACTTAATACTAGAATTTTTAGTTATCTCTGCACCAAAGCATCATTTTGTATTCTGGAATTATAATAAGATGTAAATTAATACTTAATTTTTATCAGAAGAAATCAGATAAATTATTGGTGGACAATTCCATGGTAATGCTGCAAATGGAGGAAGAATTGAGTGTCAGAGGGTATTTGGGATAGTGAATATTAATCACTGAGGCAGTCCAGTAGAGGGGTTAAATCAGGGTATGATCAAATCGCCTGAATTTATCTTCCTCCTCTGCAATTCGTTAGATGTATGTTCTTGGACTGCATTCCAGCCTGTGCAACAGAATGAGACCCTGTCTGAAAACAAAGAGATATTCTATAGTTGGGAATTAAAAGTACTAATGCAGCTAAGATAATTAGTGTGGTACCTGATAAAGGCCTCACTGTGTATTAGATATTATTACCACCATTGAGGTTAATATTAGTGTGAATGCTGGGTTATTGTATTTGTGCTTCATTCCTTTTGAAGACTGAATTAGGCTAGACTCCTTCCATAAGATCCCTTTGAAGCTTTTTATAATATAAACCTGCCCATTCTTTTATCTTACCCTTTGTAGTAAGTGGAAAAACCACAACTTCCTTCCTGAATGATGTTTATGCTACCTTGAAATTTGTCAGTATGGGTTTATTGAAGGATAAAAAGTATATTATATTGGGAAAGGATTCTACCAATATAATTATAAAAGGATTGTATCCTTTTTCTTCACAAGGTTCCCTCCAGCTTTAGGCATAATAACTAATGATTAAAATAAAAGAGATGGCATAGAAATGTCTTACTGGAACAAAAAGGATTCAGTAGTGTGTGTGAGGCTCAGCTTTGCCAGTCCCTGGATATGTGATCTTGGAAAGTCATATTTGACCTTTTTTAACCTATAAAAGCAGCACTTTTATATAGCTCAGCCATATACTTTATCATCTAAACCTCTTGGTTTTCTTGTTATAAATCTCATCCACAGAATTACCATTCAAATTAAATATTTAATTTTAAAACCGACTAGCACAGGCTCTGGCACATAATAATGTTTCTTCTCATGTTTAATTCTCTTAGTCTCCGCTAAATTCTGTTCATGGAAGGCAGATACCAGACGACTCTTCTTTTCTTTTTTGATTTTCCTATTCTTAGTGCTTATCAAAGGGCCTGATAGGAACAGAGTATGTGTTCGGTATATGTATGTTCCTTACAAATATGTATTCAAATAAAAGGGGAAAATGATGGAAAATTAAGATTTTTTTTTTCATGAAACCTTTATTCCGTTTGTTGCATTGACCTGTGAATAGTTCTAGCAATAAGTACTCATCACTTGGTTTTTTTTTTTTTTTTTTTTGAGATGGAGTCCCCCTCTGTCACCCAGCTGGAGTGCAGTGCCAATCTCGGGTTGCTGCAACTTCTGCCTCATGGATTCAAGCAATTCTTATGCCTCAGCCTCCCAAGTAGCTGGGATTACAGGCATGTGCCACCATGCCTGGCTAATTTTTGTATTTTTAGTAGAGATGGAGTTTCACCATGTTGGCCAGGCTGGTCTCGAACTCCTGACCTCAAGTGATCCACCTGTCTTAGCCTCCTGAAGTGCTGGGATTACAGGGGTGAGTCATCATGCCTGGCCCTGATCACTTGACTTTTTAATTTTTAAAAATAAAACCTTATTTTCTGGAGAAACCCTGTCCCGTTGGCACTTGTTCTATTTTATTCTGTGTTCCCTACAGCAGGGGAGCTCCTCGCCCACGACCTGCCCCAGCAGTTGGAGAGGCTGAAGATAAAGAAAATCAGCAAGCCTCCAGTGGTCCGAACCAGCCGTCTGTTCGCCGTGGATACCGGCGTCCCTACAATTACCGGCGTCGCCCGCGTCCTCCTAACGCTCCTTCACAAGATGGCAAAGAGGTAAATCCAACCAGTCAGGGCGGATGTTGCCAGATTGTCTTTAATCATGTCAAACTTTAGCATTCTAAAAGTGGTTTTATCACATGATAACCTGACACTTAACAAATACAAAAACATTTTGCTCAAGATCCATATATATAGGGTATGCCTTGCACATAACACAGACCACATAGTTGAATCCAGTTAACATTCTCTGAAAGAATGACCCATACTAATGGGGATTCAGAGCTAAAACATTTAGGGTTCTTCAAAGAAGAGAGGCATTTATCGAGAGGAAGCTGCCTCTAAGCATGAGTTGAAAGCAGTTGTATATCACAGACTTTATGGAGAGTAGTGGTATTTGGTTGCCGTTTGTAAGCTGTTCTTCTATGGTACTAATTTTGTTTTGTTTTGTTTTTTGTTTTTGTGGGTTTTGGTTTTGTTTTGTTTTGGTAGAGATGCCAGGGACTGAATATGGTACTAATTTGTGACTCATACATACGAGTAGTTAAATTTTTGCATGCTAATTTTCCTTCACAGGAAAATTCAAACTTTTAAGAACTTTCGGTCTTGAACTTTCCACTGTCATCTGACTTTATCTGATTTATGGCTTTGTTTTGCATTTTAGGCCAAGGCAGGTGAAGCACCAACTGAGAACCCTGCTCCACCCACCCAGCAGAGCAGTGCTGAGTAACACCAGGCTCCCCAGGCACCTTCACCATCGGCAGGTAAGAGCTGGGGCAGCCCAGTCTTGGATTGGTATTTTCTTTTTAGTATCACTGGTTTCTCAACAAGAGTACAAATTAGTCTAAACTAGTTCTGCAGTTCATCTGTGCCATCCCCTTGTCTCTATTGGGATTCTGTAGAAAAAGTGATTTGGTGGTTAAATATTTCTGGGATTGACCTCATTTTGATAAGCTTTGCTAAGGGTATAAGCGTTCAGACAGAGTTGATGATACTCAACTTCTTTTTTCTAGACAGGCAGTTTTTTATCTGCTAGTACCACTTAGGAAAACTGATGCTAAAAGTCCCTAACAAAGGCCTGGTTTTAGTAATCAGAAACAGTTTCAGAACCTGTTTAGTAATCAGAAACAGTAGAATAAACTGAAGGATTTTTTTTTCCTTCCTTTTTTCTTTGGTAATCAACTTTATTTATTTTGAGGCAGTGCAGCATAGTGTATAAGAGCCAAGGTTTTTCTACCCAATGCAGGCTCTGCTGCACCTCTCATTTGCTGGGTGATCTTGAGCAGTTGATCCTCTGTCTCAGTACTGTCTGCTGCTGGTAAAAATTAGAATACTAATTATACTTACTAGGGTTGTTGCAAGGATTATTAAGTGAAAAAACAGGAAGTGTTTACAATAGGGTATGGTAAAGAATAACCTCTCATAAAAGGATAGCTTGTTATTTTCTTGTCATTTTCTACTTTTTTCTGTCTTTTAAAGGTCTTGGGCATTTTATTTACATAGAATTATAGCTAGAAAGATCAACTCAATTATAAATTCTGGGTTTTTTGTTTCTTTAACCTATAACCCTTTTAACTGAGACTTTAGTTCTTATACTTCTTGGTTATCACCCTTTCCATTGGCTTTTAGTTAAGAGAGAGGTTGTAAACTCAGTGTCAATGCTATTTTTCAAAAATTGTTAAAATTTTATAAATGAAGTTTTGAGATTATTATAAGTTCTTGTGTCTTAAGGCCATCTGCTTTTATATCCAGTGATGTGGGATTTTAATCGCCGTTAATTAGGTAAGCATTCGCTATGAGGACAATATTCTGTTTTCTCTTGGGTAGCATGGACAGTTTGTCACAGAAATAAGTTCCCTATTCAAACTTGGAATTAACTGATTTAGAGTAACATATTAATCATATAAAAATGGCCATAACCTTTTATGGCGTAACATTATTTCTAGGTATTGTTTCTAAGGAAATAATTTTAAATATTGGGAAAAAATATTTTTACAGTCTGTCTGACATTTGGTAAATAGCTAACTAATTGTGATATATTCATATTAAGAGATAGGGTGCAGCCACTAAAATGATTTTGAGTATTGTTCATTAGTAATGGTACTTTTCTTTTATACAATTTTATAAAATCTTTGCTCTTATGTACTGACTTTTCTGGTTTATAAAAATACTTTATTAAAAAGTGAGAGTTTCCATTTAATTAACATATAGCTTACAGATCTATACAAGATGTGATTGTATTTAGAGCATTTGAAGTACTCTTTTTCTAATTATATGAAAAGCAGATAATTTCTGCCTTTTTATTCTTTAACTCATGGTTACTTTGTCACTCTTTATAAATTTGATTTTAATTTTTCCCAGGTGACCTAAAGAATTAATGACCATTCAGAAATAAAGCAAAAAGCAGGCCACAACCTTACCAACACCAAAGAAACATCCAAGCAATAAAGTGGAAGACTAACCAAGATTTGGACATTGGAATGTTTACTGTTATTCTTTAAGAAACAACTACAAAAAGAAAATGTCAACACATTTTTCCAGCAAGCTGAGAATCTGGGAATTCCTGCACAGAAGACAAGAGAGCAGCCTCCCCAGTTTCAGCAACCGCTAGGTTTATATTTTTTTTCCTGGTTTTTACTGTTTTGGTAATACATATATTGAAACAAGAAATATTAATACCACATGGGGAGAACCCCAACCAAAGAAATCTGAAATATATAGTAAATGCTTTTTTTTCCGTTTTTGTTCATTTTGGATGCTGGTGCTAAACCTCCAAGTGTCATGATTTAAAAAAAAAAAAAAAAAACTTTATGTCCTCCTTATTTATTTCTAGGATGAGGGGAGGATAACATTTTTGCTTTCTTATGTGACTCTCTTTGAAAATGTGCGGTAAGAAGTTCCTCAAAAATAAAATTTTTACCCTTCAAAGGACAATGTTTAATGGGAGTGTATTTTTGCCGACCTTAGCGTGTGTTTGTCTTCACCACCACTTCATTTACTTGACTTGATTAATAGTAAATTCAAAGCCAAATGTAAAGTTAAATTAATGCTATTTCACAAATTTAGGCATATAAGCTTGAGATGATAAAAAAATTGGATTCCTGTTGAAATGTACAGCCGGAAATTGACAAGTTCATGTCTGAGTTCAGTAGTAGGCATGAATTATTTGGTACTGTCTCTTTTTAAGTAATCTTCATTCAGTGAGGTGACATGATGACCTTTAGATTAATGAAGGAGTTAATAGTTCTAACATCCTTAAACTTGAGGGTTTTTACCACTAACTGCTGTGTTGTAGGTATACAAGGGAGCTCTTTACAACTACATTTCTCCCACCTTCCAGCCATGGTGACCCTAAGTTGAGAAAAACTATAGCAGCTCTCAGTGCCGTATAGTTACTTTTCAGATCTGCTGCAACGGTACATATTGAGTCTAGGTTTGTGCTAAACATTATTATAGTGACTAGGATGGAACAAACCAACAAAATACCATTGTTTCAATGACCAGGCACATACAGAAAATAAACAAATACGGAATTTAATTTAGATGGCAATAAGTGCTATTAAGAAACATAAAACATGGTAGGAGGATAGGGACTGGCATAGTCATAGGGGATATGTTGATTTTAAATAGTGGGGAGGGTCTCCTATTTAAATGGAGTCCTAAGGTGAGGGATCATTAGACATTTGAGTATCTGCAGGGAAGAACACTGCAGGTGGAGGGAGCATTCTTGGCCTAATAAATGGCAAGCAGGTGAATGTGAACTGTTCAAGAACCTTGTATTATCTTGCAAGTTAAAAGGGTTGGTAAAAATTGGTAATAGGCCAAGGCAAAAAAAATCAACTATTTTATTCTATTAAAAAAGGCTCCCATCTTGGTTCCAGTTTGCTCCAGACAACCAGTTAGCATATCTTAAAAATATATCCATTTCACATATTTCATGTGTGAGTCTGTGTGTGTGTGTGTATGTGATTGGCCGACTAATGCAAATTTGAGAAGAGGAAATGAGCTTAAATTGTGCTTATGTTAACAACTTAAAAACAATCATTAGACATATCCGTGTTTAAAATTCTATGGATAGTTCAACTATACTATTTAGCCATTCTTCTTTTTCCTAACTTCCCCTTCTCTGTTCCTGCTCACTTTAAAGCTATTCTAGTATAGAATATTTCAAATATACTTTTTAAAATGTTTTTAAAATGTACCATATACTTTTTGGCACTGATTTTCTTTTTCACCTAATATTTTTCCTATTATCAACTGTATATGTAGAGTCCTCTCATCATTTGTACTGACTATATAACATTTCATTACATAGCTATCCATAATTGTACTAGCCTTCTATGATGGGATATTGAGGGTATCTTAATTGCCATTGCAAACATTTTGCCTGATATAATCCCAACATCCTTACTTCTAAATACTATCATCTGTTTCAGGATGGTAGCTATTCTATTTCTGGGAAAAAAAAAAAATAGAACAATGAATGCAGAGTTGGGGAAAACACACTGGTTGTAGGTACAGAAATAATGCAAATTGGATGTGATGTGAGGATGGGCCAAAAGTATGTTATTTTACTGGTGAGGGACCTTGGATTGCTTTATCAAGAAATACAGGCTACCAGGGTGAGACCACAGCCAGAAATTAACTAGAAGGCTATCTGTCATACGGCAATCACAACTTAACTCTGTGGTTGTTCATATTTGATGGCACTGCACCTATCAGAAAATAGTACTACGCAAATCTGTATTTGTCGCCTACTATGTGTCAAGAGTGATGGGTGCTTTCAGATCACAAGTCAGCTGTAACAGTGTTATAAGGGCTCTTGTGTTTATTGCAAAGATGCAAGTTTTGAAAGCTTTTTGCTCAGTGGAGTGCATGAATGTGTTTATAAAGACTAATGTTTTGAGATTTTAAAAATTTTAGAGCTAAATTTGAACCTAGTTTCGGTTAAAAAATGGAAAACAATCTCAAGATTGGCATAAGCATTTTGTTTAATAAGAAAAAGTCTAGAAAGGATACAGGTGCTGATATAAATCTCTGGAAATGTGATCTTGTGCAGTAGCAGAAATAAGAATTCATCAGCTTTGTGATTTTCCCAAAATGCTTTGTGAAAGCATTTCATTTTAACTGATGAGCTAGCTCCAGAATCACCCAGGCTTTCAGAACGGGGATGGTAAGCTCTAATGAATGATCCACACTGGTCAAATAACACAGGGAGCTTAGTTTGCAGATCCCTCCCTGTGCCTCTAGTTTGACAGTATTCTAGTGAAAGAGGTATAGAATAGAGGCATGTGATAAAAGACTAGAAATCACCACTTTGTTGTTGCCATAGTATTGTGCTTTGATGCATTGATCTCGTCAAATTCATGAAGGCTTGCACATAAGGGGTTTCAGGCAACGCCTGTGCCTGCCACATGGACTTGGCACCACTGGTGAAAACTCCCTCTTATCAGTTGAGAACAGAATTTCCCGAGTAATAAAAATTGTGGGAAGAAGTGTGTGTGTGTGTGTGTGTGTGTGTGTGTGTGTGTGTGTGTGTGTGTTGTTATTTTAAAAAGTTCCTAAGATGTTTTCCAGAATGGCTGTTAAGGGCCAAATTGTGTCCCCCTAAAACTCAAATGTTGAAGTCCTAACCTCCAGTACCTCAGAATGTAACCATATTGGGAGATAAATTGTTTTAAGGGGTGATAGATGAGTTTAAAATAAGTCCATTTTAGGGTGAGGTCTAATCCAATGTGACTGGCGTCCTTGTGAGGAGCAACACCAGAAGCATGCATGCACAGGGGGATGATCATGTGAAGAAGCCGCAAGAGGAAGGCCATCTGCAAGCCACGGAGAGAGGCCTCGGTGAACCAAACCTGCCAGCACCTTGATCTTGGACTTCCAACCTCCAGACCCGAGAAGAGGAATTTCTGTTGTGTGAGCCACTAATCTGTGGTATTTTGTTATGGCAGCCCTAGCAAACTACTACAGAGGCTCTGTCACTTTATGTTCATGGCAGCAGCGTATAAGACCTGATTTCTTAACATCTTCATCAGCATTTGGTATTGTTACCATTATTTGTTTAACTTTTATAGGTGAGGTGATATTTATTGTGGCTTTAATTTGCATTTCCCTAATAGCTAATGACGTTGAATATATTTTCATGTGCTTATTTACCATCTCTATATCATCTTTGGTGAAATGTCTTTTCATGCCTTTTATCAATTTGCTGATTGGGCTGTTTGGTTTTTGTTACTGTTTGAATTTTGGGAGTTCTTTATGTAATCTAGATATGAGTTCTTTGTCAACGATGTGGTTTGTAAACATTTTTCTCCCAGTTTGTAGCCTGTCGTGACTTTTTTTTTTTTTTTTTTTTTTGAGACTGAGTCTCACTTTGTTGCAAGGCTGGAGTACGGTGGCACAATCTCGGCTCACTGCAACCTCCACCTCCCAGGTTCAAGCGATTCTCCTGCCTCAGCCTCCCATAGCTGGGATGACAGGCACATGCCACCACGCCTGGCTAATTTTTGTATTTTTAGTAGATACTGGGTTTCACCATATTGGCCCGGATGGTCTCTCTCTCTTGAACTTGTGATCCACCCACCTTGGCCTCCCAAAGTGCTGGGGATTACAGGTGTGAGAACCATGCCTGGCCGTCTTTACCCTTTTTACATTGTCTTGTGCAGAACAAAAGTTTTTAATTTTGGTGAACTCCAGTTTATTGTTTTGTTTTGTTTTTTTCCTTTATTGATTGTGCTTTTGGTGTTATTTATGTCTAAAAACTCTTTACCTAGCCTCGGTCTTAAAGATATTCTTCCATGTTTTTCTCCATCTTTGTGTCTAAGATAGGAAGTTTAAGTTGTTTTCACCTGTTGTCTGTCTAGTTGTCCCAGCACCATTTGTTGAAAAGACTGTCTTAGTTGAATAGCTTTTCTATACCATTGCCAAAATCAGGTTGGCTCTGCTTGTGTGGGTCTTTTTCTAGGGTCTCTATTCTGTTCCACTGGTCTTGTTTGTTATCCCTCTGCCAATAACACATTGCCATAATTACATAAATCTTAATATCAGGTAAAATCAGAACCTGTGATTATGAGGCAGGAGAATAGGGTCTGAAGGCAGGGAACCTAAGACCGACTGGCTCTGACTTCCTGGAACTGAATCAAAAGGAAAACCCCACCTCTCCACACCTAAGTAACAAAACTATCAGAGGCTACTTCCTTTGCAACTCCCCCCTCCACCCTTTTCTGCCGTTGCAGATGAAAAATGAAAGGACCTCCAATTGGTCCCCTTGTGCAACCAATCAGACTGGTTGCAGGCCAAGTCTTCATGTGTAACTTTGTAACTTCACTTCAGCCTCCGATTGGTCATTTTGCACCACCGGTCAGACTGGTTGCTGGCCACTACTTCATTTACATAGGGTTTAAACCAAGTAACCAACGGGAAACCTCTAGAGAGTATTTGAACCCCAGAAAATTCTGTAACCAGGCTCTTGAGCCACTTGCTCGAACCTGCTCAGTCTGTGGAGTGTACTTTTATTTTAATAAATCTGTGATTTTCTTTCATTGCTTTGTTTGTGCCTTTTGTCCAATTCTTTGTTCAAAACGCCAAGAACCTGGACACCCTGCACCGGTAACAATTATGCTACGTTTAATGGCAAAAGTGACATTGTAGATGTGAATGAGGTTATGGAGCTTCAGAGAAGAAGATTATCCTGTGGGCTCAATCTACCTATCATGTGAGTCCTTAAAGGTGGAGAAACTTTCCAATCTGTGGTCAGAGAGAGAGCAGGACACACAGCAATGACAGAATGGTCACAGAAACACACACCTGATGTGAGGGGACTCAACCAGCCACTGTTGGCTCTGAAGACGGGGGGAACAAAAAGGCTATCAACCAAAGAATATGGGAGACCTTTATAAGCTGGGAAAGGCAAGAAAACATATTCTCCCCAGGAACCTCTAGAAAAGAATACAGCCCTGCTAATACCTTGATTTTAACCCACATAGAATTTTGTTGACTTCTGACTTACAGAACTGTAAAATAAAAAATTTATATTGTTTAGGCCACTAAGTTTGGGTAATGTGTTATGTTACCAATGGAAAACTAATATATAAGGTAAAAAGAAACAACATATACATGGAAGCTTACCAATGATCAATATTCTCTAGGGTATACCAACCAGGGTTAAACATCAGGTCACATGAATAGTAATTTCCCATACTCTGTCGCCACCTTTAGTTGGTTGCAGAACCTCTGTTTTTTCTTAAAAGATCCTTTCCCCAACTGTCCCTGAAGATCCTCAAGATAGTAGAGGACCTCATAAATTTTCACAATCCCAAACCCTAGCTGCTACATAGAACCACTCTTTTCCTTGTCTTAGATTTCCTCTGGTGATGTCTACTGTTCCCTAAATGCCTGGGAACTCCATTTAGATGCCAGGCATTGCTGCAGCAGTGACTCTATCGCTGACTCTGTTTATAGCTTTCATCAAAGTGACTCTGATCCTCTGTGCCAGTGCAAGCCTTTCAGGTAAGCCTCAGGCCCATGTGGAGCTACCTCCTACTGATAACCACTGCTTGCCCTTTTGTGAAAGTTGAACTGCATTTCCAGATAAAGTTGAAAGAATTCACCCGCTCTGCTTTTGTGTTATATTCCCTTGAAAACAGTTCCAAAGCAAAGCTACCTTGTGTACACAAGGTCTCATACAGTTTTGTTGTAGCTGTTGTATTTTTCTGTGAAATAACTCTACCTGTTGTACTTAGAGTCCCCTCTCACTAGGACTCTGTTATTTCATAAGGGCTTGGCCAAAGGACATTGAGATGCAGACACATTGCTGAACCCTAAGCTATTCTTGTTAGTGGAAAATACCTTTGTGCTTTGATTTTCCTTTTTCTTATAACGAATGACTTTCCAGGAATTCCTCCATGCCTTCTGTAAATAGATTCCATCCCACTAAACCAATAGATTCCTTCCTCACAACTGTAGAATCGTACAAGGGGGAATATACTATGTAACACATGGATGGATGGCTTTAACAGTTTAGAGGAGCGCAGGATCTGGCAGTTAGGATTCATGTAGACTAAACTGGAGAAGGAAGAGACCTCCAGTGTATATTTCCGTGTGACTTCCCACTACTGTTCAGTACTTAATCTGGACAGAGAGATAATGGGCATTCAACCAATTCCTATGGAATTAATAACGAGGCAGAAATAACGATCTGGTAGAAACACTGGGGCCAAAGCATTGTTGACAATGAATTGGAGGCTTATAAATTTGAGACGGAGGTAATAATTGAAATTACAAGGAAATGAAAACTTGAAGAGAAAAGAGAAATAATGGATATTCTAACCATCTTATTAATGAGTATAATGTGTGGGACTAGCTAT
This sequence comes from Hylobates moloch, assembly GCF_009828535.3. Taxonomy (NCBI): domain Eukaryota; kingdom Metazoa; phylum Chordata; class Mammalia; order Primates; family Hylobatidae; genus Hylobates; species Hylobates moloch. Next base: position 9,776,974 of record NW_026652283.1, on the reverse strand, counting down.
ACATATATACCTCCTTGAGTATGTCTGCTGTTTAACTCAGACTATGTGGCACTTAGTTGTTTCTGTGTCTGGGCATTATCATTTCCAGTGTTTTCTCTAATCTCAACAAAATTGGAGAGAAAAATTTTGCCTCCCCTTTCTGGATTGCATTTTGGTTTCTTTTTTAATTCTAGAGGTTAAAACTTCTATTTCTATAATAGTAACTAGATTTTAAACAAAATTCTGTGCATCAGAATGAGTATCTAGCAATACACTGCAGAAGTTTTAAAAATGAGTAAACCACTTTATCTGTCATGGAGGAGCATGCTTGGGGAGGTAGAGTAGAAAATTACATAATATGAAGTTCCAATCAGTTCATTTGGATTTGATGTATCACTTATGACATAAAGGATGGAAAGAACAACTAACTGATGGATGTCTTCCTTTCTCCTTTTGAGGTAAAATTCACATAACATAAAATCAACCATTAGCCATTTAAAAATGAACAGTTCAGTGGCATTAAGTCCAATTCATCCTGTTTTTAAAAAGCCCTGAAGGAAATGAAAATGCCGATAGAGAAAGCTCTAGAGAATTGACACACCTCAATCTCTAAATATTCCACATTACATTGACCCAAGTTCTTTTTGCTCTAATGACTGTCAGTTTGTGTTTGGTATGCGTTCAATGCTGAATAAATTGGTCACATATTCAAGTTACCTATGTCTCATATTTCTTTAATTGAATTTGTATTAGGTGTTAATATCTAACAGAATTCCTTCAGCTATCTGTTGTCTTAAGTATTTTATATTATTTTAGTTTCCATGTGGGCAGGTAACATAACTACCTTGTTCACTGTTTCCCCAGAGGAGAACCCAGGACATAATGGGATATATATATATATATGCGAATGTGTGTGTGTGTGTGTGTGTGTGTGCGCGCGCGCGCGCGCGCTCTAAATGAATGATCTATTACGTAATCTCGGGATTTTAATTCTCATTAATTCCTTATAGGTTCCGCCACGTCTCCGCGTCTCCTCAGTGGTCAGTACTTTTCTTTTTCTTTTTTTTCTTTTTCTTTTCTTTTTTTTTTTTTTTTTTTTTGAGACGGAGTCTTGCTCTGCCGCCCAGGCTGCAATGCAGTGGCACAATCTCGGCTCTATGCGATCTCCGCCTTCTGGGTTCAAGCGATTCTCTTGCGTCAGCCTCCTGAGTAGCTGGGATTATAGGCGCCGGCCATCACGCCCGGCTAATTTTTGTATTTTTAGTAGAGATGGGGTTTCGCCACGTTGGCCAGGCTGGTCTCGAACTGCTGACCTCAGGTGATCCACCCGCCTTGGCCTCTCCAAGGGATTCTGGGATTACAGACGTGAGCCACCACTCCCGTCCCGTCAGTATTATCTTGTTAACACCCTGGCAACGCCTTCAGGTGGAGAATGTTCCTGGCGCGGAATAATCCCCCTGAATGTGAATCCTGACCGTTTTTAGGCGCCAATGGAGGCCGCTGCTATGGCGCCGGCCGTGAGGTGGCGCTGTTGCCCTGTATCGTGACTCCGTTTTCACCTGGACTGGAGTCACCGTGATACCTGACATTTAGCGATCACTAGAGTAGGAAATGAGTATAGATCAGCAACAAGTCCAGCCTTCACAGTTGCAGCAGAGGTTTCCTGTGGCTCGAGTGTGGCGAGTCCCGGAAACCTCGGAGCCCGCAGACTTCCCTTCGCGGGAGCCCGCCCGAACTCCATCCTTTGCCGGCAGCCACGCCCAGCAGTGGGAAGGAGGGACTGAAAAAGCATTTCCTTGAGGCTGGCACACCTTGCCCTACCCAACCCGGTCATTCTTTCGCCTCCGACTGGGCCGGTCCCATCTGAAACCGGAGTGACCAGAGGAGGGACACGGTAGTGAACGGGGTATCGGGGGCGAGCGCGGCGGGGAGGGTAAAGAAGGGGGGAGGGGAATGGCAGCGAGGCAGCTGGGGGTAGACTGTGCAGTTGGGGAGGGAGAAAAAGGGAAGAGGCTGGGAGCGGAACGGTTGTGATCTGCTGTTTGTGTTTATGTGAACAAATAGAAATCACCAAGTGAATTAACCTGTGTTTCTTCGGAACAAGCATCTTGTGGGGTTTGGCTTCTGTGTTTCTGTATGATGAGGGACTAAACCTGCCTCAGCAGATTTGGTGCAGAGGGAAACATGAGAAAACCCAGGAATGGGGGACCTCTGTTTATTCCTGGAGAGCGGGCCATCAGGAGAGGGAGGAGGGAAGGAATGAGGTTACAGGAATGATTTCAGACCATGTTGACTCCTTTCTTTTATAAAATGGAATTATTTCAGGTTGTTGTTTAAGAGTCACCCAGGCTGGAGTGCAATGGCGCGATCTCAGCTCACTGCAACCTCCGCCTCCCAGGTTCAAGCGATTCTCCTGCCTCAGCCTCCCAAGTAGCTGGGATTACAGGCTCCCACCACCACGGCCGGCTTTTTTTTTTTTTTTTTGTATTTTTAGTAGAGATGGGGTTTCACCGTGTTGGCCTCTGTTTTCTTTTTAATGTCTTTTTCCCTCTTTCATTTTTCTCTATCAACCCTTCATCCTGCCTCTGTCTCATTTCTTTCTTTCATTTATGCGATTGTTGCTTCCTTCTGTAATGGGTCCTCTCCACATGGGAGTTTCTTATACCTATGAGACCACACTTCCTTCCCACTGGGTGGGAAGTAGTTGTAGCAATAAAGGAGTCTAGTTATTGTAACGTGCAGCACAGCTCAACTGAAATACACCTGGAAACGGAACTCTGTGCTGTCTACCTGGTTTTTCCCCCTCAATGCACCGGAATCTCCACTGACAGCTAGCTAGGGGACAGCTAGGTCTTTCAATGAGACATCATGAAGTATTTGCTTCAATGAAAATCATATACTTTTTCTTTCAGTGCCTCTATTACTGTGTGAGTTTGCTAGGCCTGCTGTAACAAGGTACCACAAACTGCATGGATTTTGGCACCAGGCACCAGGGACTGATTTTGTGGAAGACAATTTTTTTCTCAGATGTGGATGAGGTTGGTGGGAGATGGTTTCAAAATGAAACTGTTCCACCTCATGTCATCAGGCATTAGTCTCATAAGGAGTTTGCAACCTGTATCTCTCACATGAGCAGTTCACAATAGGGTTCACGCTCCTGTGAGAATCTAATGCCTGTGGGCATGGTGGTTCACACCTGTAATCACACCACTTTAGGAGGAGTTGGTGGGTGGATCACCCTGAGTTCAGGAGTTTGAGACCAGCCTGGGCAACTTGGCAAAACCCGTCTCTACCAAAAATACAAGAGGAAGAAAAAGAAAGAAAATCTAATGTTGTGGCTTATCTGACAGTAGGAGGAGGTCAGGTGGCAATGACAGCGATGATGAGTGGCTGTAAATACAGATGAAGCTTTGCTGGCTCACCTGCCTCTCATTTCCTGCTGTGCACCCCGTACCAGTCGGCGCCCCGGGTCATTAACGAAATGATTGTCTCACAGTTCAGTAGGCTAGCTATCCAAAACTAAGGTGCTATGAAGCCTGCATCTATTCCAGGCCTCTTTCTTTGGCTTGTAGATGGCTGTCTTGATGTTTATGTGGTGTTCTCCCTGTATATATGTCTCTGAATTTCCCCTTTTTATAAGGACACTAGTCTTATTGGATTAGGGTCCATCCTAATTACCTCATTGTAATTGATTATCTCTGCACTATCATCTCCCAATAAAGTTACATTATGAGTTACTGGGGGTTAGAATGTCAGCATATGAATTTTGAGAGGGTGTACAGTTCAACCTTTTAACAACTAATGTCTTTAATTATGCACAAGTTAGTTGAGCATTGCATCTATTTCAGTTTTCTCTGGCAGAAACTATTTCCCACCTTTCCCAAACCCTCACAACCAGTCCCAACCAACATGTGCTCCGAAGATCTGCCAGGAGTTGTGTGATTCTGCAGCTCCGTTTTCTTTTAACCTGAGTGTGTATATTTCCTGTTGCCACTGTAATAAATTACCACAAAGGTGGTGGCTTTAAACAACACAAAGTTTTATCTTACAGTTCTGGAGGTCAGAAGTAAAAATGGATGGGCAGGTCTCCAGATGGATGGTTGCTTTTGGAGGCTGTAAGGGAAAATCAATTTCCTTGCTTCCTCCAGTCTCTAGAGGTTGCTACAATCCTTGGCTCATGGATCCTTCCTCCATCTTCAAAGCCAGGAATGGCCGGTCAAGTGTTTCTCATGTCTTCTCATGCTGACGCTCACTTTTGCCTTTCTCACACTTAAGGATTCTTGTAATTGCACTGGACTCACTGAGTATTCCAGGGTAATCTTTCTATTTTAAGGTCAGTTGATTCATTCCGTCTGTAACCTTAATTCCCCTTCGCTATTTCAACACTATTAATAATCAACATATTCATAGGTCCTGGAGATTAGGACATGGACATCTTTGGGAGGCCATTATTCTGCCTTCCATACCTGAGCTTTCCCAACTGGGTATTCTTTATTTTTGTTATATATATATTTTAAATTTATGTTTAATTTTAAAAAATTAAAAATTATATATATATTTATCATATACATGTTGTTTTGAAATATGTATATATTGTGGAATGGTTAAATTAAGCTAATTAACATAGTATTATTTCACATATTTTTGTGGTGAGCACACTTAACATCTACTGTCTTAGCAATTTTCAAGAATACAATATATAGTTATTAACTGTAGCCACCACGTTGTACAATAGATCTCTTGACCTTTTTCCTCCTTGTTAGGAGGAATAAGGTCATATCCTTTTATATCCTTCAACATCTTTCCAACCCCTCTAATTCCCCCAACCTCTGGTAACCACTTTTCTATTCTCTACTTTTATGAGTTCAACTTTTTTAGATTCTACATATAAGTGAGATCCTGTGATATTTTTCTTTTTGTGCCTAGCTTATTTCACTTAACATAATATCTCCTGGGTTCATCCATGTTGTCAATTTCCATTTTTCAAAAGGCTGAATAATATTTCATTGTGTTTATACTGTATGTATTTATACTCTTTTCATTTATCCATTGATGGACATTTACATTGATTCCATCTCTTGGGTATTGTGAACAATGCTGCAATAAACATGGCGTGCAGACAGCAGTCTGTCTGAAATCAGACACACTGATTTCATTTTCTTGCTATCTATACACAGAAGGCAAAACATTGAGCCTTCAGAATAAAAGTAAGATAATGTACTCAATAAAGAACACCATATACAAAAGTCAAATCACTATTGGATGTATACCCAATAGTGGGATTCCTGGATCATATAGCAGTTTACTTTTAATTTTTTGAGGAACTTTCATACTGTTTTCCCTAATGGTTGTACTAATTTACATTCCCACCAACAGTGTGCAAGCGTTCCCCTTTCTCTATATCCTCTCCAACACTTATTTTTCATCTTTTCGATAATAGCTATTCTAACAGGTATGAGGTAATAGCTCATTTTGGTTTTAACTTGCATTTTCCCTGATGATCAGTGATGTTGAACATTTTTTCACATATGTGTTGGTCATTTGTGTGTCTTCTTTTGAGAAATGTCTATTCAGGTCCTTTGTTCATTTTTAGTACAGTTATTTGTTTTCCCCCTATTGTTTTAGTTCCCTATGTATTTTAGATATTAATCACTTACCAGATATTAATCACTTCTCAGATATTTTTCCCATTCCATGGGTTATGTCTTCACTCTGTTGATTTTTTCCTTGGTTGTGCAGAAATTTTTTAGTTTGATGTAACCCCATTTGTCTATTTTTGCTTTTGTTGCCTGTGCTTTTGGGTTTATGTCCAAACAAACATTGCCTAGCCTAATATGATGGAGCTTTTCTCTATGTTCTCTTCTAGTACTTTTACAGTGTCAGATCTTACATTTAAGTCTTTAATCCATTTTGAGTTGATTTTTGTATATGGTGTTCTTTATTGAGTATATTATCTTATTTTTATTCTGAAGTCTCAATGTTTTGCCTGCTGTGTATAGACAGCAAAGAACTTTAAATCTTTTTTCTGAAGAAAAACAACCTGCTTAATGATGGAACAAAAAAATGCGTCCCTATTGAACAGAAACCTGGGTACCATGTACTTGCTATATACACTGTTAAAAATTACTCCCCATTCCCCCTTGTACTTTTAGTATTATAGTTTAATCCTTTATGCCCCATTAGTTTCTATAGGTTATTTTTCTATAAAAACTTCTTGCAGATCCAATGCTATTTTCATAGATGAATTAGGTACTTATTTATTCAACAATCATATGAATTCTGATATATGCCAGACAATGCTTTTGGTGCTAGGGATACAGCAATGAACACAATAGCTGGTCCCTAAATTTTTATTCTCATGAAGGTTTCATGCTTTTTCTTCTTCCTTTGCCACTTCATTTTTGTCTTCCCCACCAGCCCAGGCTCAGCCAGTCTCTAGTTCTCCAACATGCTTTCTGAATTTAGATGTGGCTGCTGTTCTGTGCCTGCTTCTGGGCTGGGCTAATGAGGGACCTAAAGAAGCTGACTGTGCTCTCCAGGAAATTACAGTCTTGTTGGGAAGAAACAGATAATCATAGGCAAACTGGTTAAGTACTGAATAAATAGGTTGGGTATTAGCATATCATGTCTTGGCATAGTTTCTAACTGGAGAAAGTGAAAGTAGGAGGAAATGAATATGCACAAAGGTAAAGAAGCTCATTACGGCCAGGTGCAGTGGCTCACGCCTGTAATCCCAGCACTTTGGGAGGCCGAGGCGGGCGTATCACCTGAGGTCAGGAGTTCGAGAGCAGCTTTGCCAACATGGTGAAACCCCATCTCTACTAAATATACAAAAAAAACCCAAAAAACCAGGCGTGGTGGCGGGTGCCTATAATCCCAGCTACTCGGGAGGCTGAGGCAGGAGATTAGCTTGAACCTGGGAGGCAGAGGTTGCAGTGAGCCGAGATCGTGCCACTGCACTCCAGCCTAGGCAACAAGAGTGAAACTGTTAAAAAAAAAAAAAAAAAAAGAAGAAGAAGAAGAAGTAGAAGAAAAAGCAGCAGCAGTAGCAGCAGCAGCAAATTACACAGACATCAGTGTAGAGTGGACAGCGTCCTCTCTCAGTCCGGGGGACCTGAAATCTGTTTTAAGCTCTGGTTCTCTCTTTGTGAGCAAACAACAAGGCACCTACCTCAGGGATCCTTAATTGTTTTATTATTATTTTTATTCCTTTTGAAAACTGAAAGGTAGAGGTTGACTGGGAAATTGCTGGAGTTTCTTCCAGGTTAAAAAAAAAAGTCTTTTATTGTTGAACTTCTCAGAATTTCTTTGAGATTGCTAACCAGAATAATAATAAGATAGCTTAGAGTTTAGAGGAGACAGTCACCTCTGGATACAGAAAGGATAATGCAGATGGAGTAAGGGGTTTCTATCCATCCGTTGGCTTAAAGCCTCATTTCCTGCAGTTGTTCTCACCTCCTCAGCCCAGGTGTCCTTCTTCACTAGCTTTTCCTCCCTATACCTTCTGCTGAATTAGGCAGTTAGAGTTCAGCCCTATCATAGTGTGAATACTACCTCCTAAGGGTGAGTCTTCAGGAAACACAAACATTTCCTGATGCTCACTCTTTCCTTAGCCCCGAGCAGTCTAAGTCATGTCCAAGCTTCTGAGCATGATGTGCTTCCCTGAAACCCATCTCAATCGGTTTTCTCATATTTCTCATTCATAATAACCCTTCTTGGCATAGTGACAACAAGGAATATCAACAGTTAATTTGTTTTGTTTTGTTTTTTGAGATGGAGTCTTACTCTGTTGCCCAGGCTGGAGTGCAGTGGGATGATCACAGCTTGCTGCAGCCTTGACCTCTCAGGCTCAAGTGATCCTCCCATCTCAACCTCCCCAGTAGCTGAGACTACAGGCGTGCACCACCACGTCCAGCTAAATTTGTTTGTTGTTTTTTTTTTTTTTAAAGAGACAGGGTATTGCTAAAGACCCTGGCTAACCAGGCTAGCCTGGAACTCCTGGCCTCAAGTGATCCTCATGTTTTCCTTTTCCAAAGTGCTGGGATTACAGAAATCAGCCATGGAGGTCAGCTGACAGCTAATTCTTAACAATTGCCATGGTCAGAGCAAATCGAAGGTAGTGTTTTAACTTTTATGACCCGAAATTTATATTTTTATGCTTTAAATTACTGGCTAAAATAAAAAATGAAAAGGAAACCTGTTTTAGTTCTTTCCTCTGTAGCTGTTAACCTTTTATAACCTCAATAACTGGCCCCATCTTTATACATTTAAGGGTATTTTTAAAAATTGTTAGATAACAATATATAGGAATATGGTATTTTTAGAATATTGATCTAAATTAAAATTATTGTATGTATATTATTCTAGGCTAAGTTAGAATTCTAGTAAGACACAGTAGTAGATGCCAAAGGTTTAAGGGAAAAAACGTGTTTCAGACTATACATTGTGGTTATAGAAAAATCTCAGTAATACACATGTGTATTAGTCCTTTCTCACACTGCTATAAAGAACTGCCCAAGACTGGGTAATTTATAAAGAAAAGAGGTTTAACTGACTTATAGTTCCTCATGGCTGAGGAGGCCTCAGGAAACTTATAACCATGGCAGAAGAGGAAGCAGGCACGTCTTACATGGTGGAGGCGAGAGAAAGCGTGTGAAGGAAGCAAAGGGGGAAGAACCCCTTATAAAACCATCAGATCTTGTGAGAACTTATTCACTATCACGAGAACAACATGGAGGAAACCACCCCCATGATCCAATCACCTCCCACCCGCTCCCTCCCTCGACATGGGGGATTACGGGGATTACAATTTGAGATGACATCTGTGTGGGGACACAGAGCCAAATCATATCAACATGTAATATCCATATATGAAGTCAGGTGCCTTTCTGGAAAAAGCCTTGAAATGATTGGTTTTAGTTGTACACTCAGACATTGAATGATTTAACCAAATGTACTGTGTTGTGGGAGATGAATGCAGGGTTTGTGTTGGACAACTTTAGGAGACAGGATTATGTTTTATTCATATTATGCTATCAAATAAGTGGTGAAAAATATTTGCCAAAGGTGCTAATTTTGTGTTTAGAGAAGTTGATCTCAAGTACTTATTTTTTCTGACAATAGTCAGCTATCAGGACCAATTGTATGTTAAGTCACCCCTAGTTTGTGTCAGTGAAAAAAGGCTTAAAATCAACTTCTCCAAAGTCTCTGTTAAGTCAGATCAGGCTGGCTTCACCTAGACAGGAAAAGCTCCTGGTTGACCCTCACCTACATGCTCTTTGACACCTCTTCAGCCTGGGCCCAACTTTAGTACCACTTCTGGCCAGTTAGAAGCTATAACAGCAAGAAAGGACTTGTTTAGTAGTAGAATTAACAGGTTTGGCTTAAGGAAGGAGGAGAGAGGCAAACGGAATGCTGAAAATTGATCCTGACTTCCCTGTGGTCAGATTTATTCTATAACACTTATTCGCAGATTCCACAAATCCAGCCCATCTGATGTGAAACCACATGGCTTCCCTGATTCCTACTTCTGTGGTCTTTCCTCACAGGGCTCAAGGCCTGACTCCTTTAATTTACCTTGGGGCTGATATCTTAGTATAAGTCAGAGTGAGTTCTGGCTGAGGAAGAAAAAAAGAAGCAGAGTATTAATTAGAATATTCTTAAAGCTCCATCAGTGAAAACACAACTGGGATATAAATATTGTAGCCTTCATGTATCTGGTAGAGATTAGCAGAGGCTAGTCTGGACAGATGTGCATCCCAAAGTCCCAGAAGAAACTGAAAGTGTATGCACATTGTGAATTGCAAGGGCCAGGATCTTCCTCGTTCTCATCCCTACAAAACTCAATCGAAAACAATAGATGGAATATCCAGTTAGCCTTATGAAGGGTGGGAAACTAGTGGGAAGAGCATCAGATGGAGATTCAACACACAATGCTTAGGTACTAATTAACTGTTGGGAGGTATCTGAACTCTGTGCCTTAGTTCCTCCACCAGTAAATTTGGAAGTTAGGTTTTTGTTGTTGCTTTCAAAGCACCCTTCTTATCGTACACATAAGGCATTCTATGGCTTTTGTGAAGCATGTGCTGCATTTCATAGTGTATTTGTTAAAGAGATCAAGAAATAGACAACAGGGTTGCTGTTCTTACTTTTTTTTGTTTCTGTAACAGGGAGGTGTGATTATAGTGGTATAGAAAGTATGGGATGGTTATCTCACTTACGGTGTGTGAACGGCATGGCTTTCTGACACTGAGAGTTGAACCTGCTGTGTTTGCATTCTTTCTTGAATCCCAAGCAGCTCCCATAACACCAAGTGACCTTGATTTCACTCTCTGTCTCTTTTCCTCACCCATGTTTCATACTTAGGGACAGTCTAATAATGGATTCATGATTGGAAGGTCCCACATCTGATTAGATCTCTGATTCATTTTCTGACTTATGCAAGTCACCTTTTCACTTAAACTTGGTTTCCACATGCAATATGAAGTTGGTAAAATAGCCATGAATTATTGTGAAATGGTTTTCTATTACAAAGATGGGGATAATTTTGAAAAATATTCCAGTTTTGCAGGATTAGAAAAAAAGGAATGTAGGTAAACCAAATGTGATTTATAACTACAATTATAATCTCCCTTCCCACACCAAAATCATTTTTCTAAGTCTGCTTTTATGGAGGCTAACATTAAAACAAATTATTCTTAATTTGCTGAGTTAACATTTACTAGGAAATAGAGACAGGCTCACTTGAACTAAGGTCATAAAAGTGTGACCTTAGGATATCTACAAACGGACGGACAATAAAGATTTGACAGTATAACTAGTGACAGGTTGTGGGTTTATAAATATTCAGATAGTGTGTGAGATAGATTTCTCACAAAAAGAAGTTCATTGATCCTTGGCATAGAACTCTCTGTTCTGTGCTAGATGTACTAGCATCTTTACACCTGAGTTTAGGGTTTAGAGGTGATATTGGGGGCTGCATCTTTGTGGGCTTTTACTTAAATCTCAGTCAGACATATTTTGGGGGCCTAGGGAGCAGTGGTCTCTGTAGGAGCATGGATAAATAGAAGTATTTATGTTAATAGGAAGTTAGGGATGCGGATTCTTTGGACACACTCGCTTGTCCCTGCAATTCATGACAACCTGAGAAATTTAGATCATCCCCTGTGGGCTGTCAGGGGAAAATGAGCTGGGTTCTGACACCAAGACAACTACAGAATGTAGTGCCCTATATTTTGTCTACTTATCCAGGTATGAGAAGGATCAATAGTGGCCTTGTATTACACCATGCTGCTTCACATAGAATGCATTTCTGGCTAGTCTCTGGGACTGGGAGGCATCTGTGGCCTGACCTGTTCTAGGACAGATTCTTCCGGAGACAGAACATTCTGTGGTCTCACCAAATCACACACAAATTCTGGTTTAACCTTTAAAGGCCATGGAACTATAAAATTTATTATCAGCAAATGTTACTTGTACACCAAAAACTACAAAATATCCCAAGTATCCTTGAAAGAAGCTAAAGAAGACCTAAATGAATGGAAAGACATATTGTTTTCTTAAATGGTATGACTTAATACTGTTAAGATAGTGGTACTCCCCAAATTGATCTACATACTCAACATAATTGCTATCAAAATTCCAGCCATTTTTTTTTTTTTTCCGAAATGGTCGAAGTGATTCTAAAATTTATGAGAACACAAGGGACTCAGAATAGCCAAAACAGTCTTGAAAAAGAACAAAGTTGGAGGAATCACTCTTAATTATTATTATTATTATTTTTTTTTTTTTTTTTTTTGAGACAGAGTCTCCCTCTGTCGCCCAGGCTGGAGTGCAGCGGCGCCATCTCGGCTCACTGCAAGCTCCGTCTCCCGGGTTCACGCCATTCTCCTGCCTCAGCCTCCCGAGTAGCTGGGACTACAGGCGCCCATCACCGCGCCTGGCTACTTTTTTGTATTTTTAGTAGAGACGCGTTTCACTGTGGTCTCGATCTCCTGACCTCGTGATCCGCCTGCCTCGGCCTCCCAAAGTGCTGGGATTACAGGCGTGAGTCACCGTGCCCGGCCACACTTGATGATTTTAAAACTTACTACAAATCTGCAGTAATCAAGATTGTGTGGGCTGCGTGCTGTGGCACGCGCCTGTAATCCCAGCTACTTGGGAGGCTGAGGCAGGGGGATCCCTTGAGTCCAGAGCCTGCGGCTGCAATTAGCTCTGATCACATCATTGCACTCCAGCCAGGGTGACAAAGTGAGACATTATCTCTAATAATAATAAGGCTGAAAAAGACTATCTTTAATAATAATAAAGAGCAGAAAAAGAGTGTCTTTAACAAATTGTGCTGGGACAATTGGATATTCACATGCAAAAGAATGAAGTTGGACCTTTACCTCTAATTCAAAATGAACCAAAGGCCTGAATATAAGAACTAAAACTATGAAATTCTTAGGAAAACGTTTAAGTGTAAATCTTTGTGATATTGGTTAGGCAATGGTTTCTTAGACACACATCAAAAGCACTAGCAATCAAACACACAACTGTCAAAATTAGAAACTATTATGCTTCAAAGGACATTATCAAAAGTGAAAAGACAACATACAGAATGGAAGAAAATATTGCATATGATATATCTAATAAGGGTTTCGTTTCTGGACTATATACTGGGTACTTACACAATAAAAAGACAAATTACCCAATTAAAAAATGGTAAAGGATTTGAATGTACATTTCTTCAAAGAAGATGTACAAATGGCCAATGAGCACATGAAAAGATGTTCAGCATTATTTATCATCAGGGAAATGCAAATCAAAACCACAATGAGATGTCATTTCACACCAACTATTTGGGCTACAGTAAAAAAGACAAAAAGCAAGAAGTGTTTGTCAAGGATGTGGAGACACTGGATTCCTTATAAATTACTGGTGGGAGTATAAAGTGATGCAGTCACTTTAAAACACAGTTGTCAGTTCCTCAGAATTTAAACATAGAGTTACCATATCAGCAATTTCACTCCTACATATATACCAAAGAAAAAGTAAACATGTCCACACAGAAACTTGTATGTGAATGTCCACAGCAGCATTTTTTATAAATGTGAAAAAGTGAAAACGATCCAAATGCCCACCCACTAATAAATGGCTAAACAAAATCTCTGTGTATATCCATACAATGCAATATTATTTAGCCTCAAAAAGGAATGAAGTACTCATGCTACAACATGGATCATCCTTGAAAACATTTGCAAGTAAAAGAAGCCAGCCAGATACAAAAGTCCACATACTGTATGAGTCAATTTATATGAAATGTCCTGAATAGGCGAATCCATAAAGACAGAAAATAATTCATGATTGCCAGGGGCTGGGGAAGGGAGCAGAGTAGGGAATGACTGCTATTGGGTAGGAGTTTCTTTCTGGGGTAATGGAAATATTGTAAAATAAGATAGTGGTGATGGTTGCATATTTTTGTGACTATAATAAAACCACTAAATTGCACACTTTAAAAAGGTAAGTTTCATGGTATATGAATTCTATCTTAATTTAAAAAACACAAGTAATATTAAAGGTAATTCTAATTTTGCAAAAAAAAACTGGTTTTTGAGAATTTACTGGACAAACAGTATAGGACAGATTTTTAAGTCAAATGATCTGGGTTGGAACCCATCTTCACTGCTTACTAGCTGTGTGATCTGGAGCAACTTACTTAAGCTCTCTGTGCCCCAGTTTCTTCATCTGGTAGAATTAAATGACTAAATATTTCTGAAGTGCTTGGAAGAGTGCCTAACACATGACTACCACTATATAAATGTTTGCTGTTATAACCGTGTGCAATAAACTGTAATAGTGGGAATCAAAACCAGTATCAAGGAAGTTTGTATTAAACACAAATACCAGTTAAGGAAGAGCAGAACAGGGTGGATTCCAAAGCAGATTGCTTCACTTGGTTTATTGGCTGGACTCCGCTCCATGCCGATGTGTGAAAAGAGTCTGGGTTTTGTGCAAGAGGAGGAAGAGATGATATGGATCGAGAATATAACATCTATATTTTGCCATCTTACTTGGGTCCTGGGAAAAGGTCCAAAAATATGTTAGAGGGGACATATGGAGGAGTAGCAAGGAATGGTTAACAGCACTTAATATATATTTGTTGTTTCATGTGAATAAAAATTAGGCAAAAACTTTTTAGGATTTTCCTCTGGAATTTTGGTCGTAAACTCATGATGTTTCTCCTCCTGTTCTGATTTGAAGATTACTTTTTTCTTGAGACGTTTTTAGTATTTCATTTCAAAAAGTAAAGGTCAGACTGTTACCGGAAAGGGGTCCCAATTCAGACCCCAACAGAGGGTTCTTGGACTTCACTCAAGAAAGAATTCAGTGCTAGTCCATAGAGTAAAGTGAAAGTAAGTTTACTAAGAAAGTAAAGGAATAAATGAATACTCTTCATAGGCAGAGCAGAGGTGTGGGCTACTTGACTGAGTATACTTATAGTTATTTATTGATTATATGCTAAACAAGCAGTGGACTGTTCATGAGTTTTCTGGGAAAGGGGTGGGCAAATCCCAGAACTGAGGGTTTCTCCCGTTTTTAGACCATATAGGGTAACTTCCTGATGTTGCCATGGCATTTGTAAACTGTCATGACACTGGTGGGAGTGTCTCTTAGCATGCTAATGCATTATAATTAGTGTATAATGAGCAGTGAGGACGACCAGAGGTCACTTTTGTGGCCATCTTGGTTTAGGTGGGTTTTGACTGGCTTCTTTACCACATTCTGTTTTATCAGAAAGGTCATTGTGACCTGTATCTTGGGCTGACCTCCCATCTCACTCTATAACTAAGAATGCCTAACCTCCTGGGAATGCAGCCCAGTAGGTCTCAGCCTCATTTTACCCATTTGCTATTCAAGATGGAGCTGCTTTGGTTCAAATGCCTCTAACATATTTTCCTCCTCCCCTTTACAAGGGGACCCTTAATCCTAAGGGTTGTAGAGGGATGATGATCCATCTTCTGTAACTTCTCCTGGCTGAATAGTGGCAATGATATTGATGACTAACTATTAGTGTCTTTTGTATTCAGGGTAGAGAGAAGCTTGGTCAGAAAGTATCAGTATGGAGAGGGCCATTCATAACTCTTGATTTCCCACAAAAGGTAATATCTGGAAGATTAATAAGTGTTCAATTTAAGAAAACATTCAGTAAGCTTATACTGCATTCCTACACAAAGGGTACAAAGCAATATATTCCGCAAGAGTAGAGCAAAATAAGCAAAACTATCCTAAGTAAACTAACAAGGCTTTTTGTGAAGTAAGCAACTGTTAGAACCAAGAAGATATGGGGTCACTAAATAATTCCAGTACTTGCCCCGAATTAGAATACTGATCCAGATTTTTATATTACCCATCCATCTTGTTTCTTCTGAGCTGCATTCAGAGCTCACTGATTGATTCACAGGAATAAGCAGGGTCAGTCTAAATTGCAGAAAAAAAACTAAAAACTGATGGGACTAGAATCTAACAACAGG
Organism: Hylobates moloch; assembly: GCF_009828535.3. NCBI lineage: Eukaryota > Metazoa > Chordata > Mammalia > Primates > Hylobatidae > Hylobates > Hylobates moloch. Next base: position 9,761,480 of record NW_026652283.1, on the reverse strand, counting down.
TGTACCATAGTTCTTGAAACATAATTTTTCTATCTCCTCATTTTTACTAAAGACAAATCATAATAGAACTGATTTGTTTGCAAAAATAAGCTTTAGTATTATACTTGGCCTGATTATTTATATGAAGTTCAGCAAGAATAATTATTTTTCACATAAGTTCTTTTTAAATTAGCTCTGATGAAACTTTATTCCATAAGTAATTTCAGATAAGACTTTTTAAAAACTGCTTGAGCTCAGCCATGGTTTTGTACCATAAAATACCTAGGAGTTGGATAAATTCCTCTTGAGGTCCCAAGATAACTTGGGGCTCCTGGGCCCATCAGAAAATGACATTCTTCACTTACAGGAACCCTGTACAGGGACTACATAGCTCCAGTTTTCCCAAGGAGCTTTTATTAGCTCTAAAAGTCAAGTTTGATTCCTTAAAGGAAAGCACTCTGTTCCAGTCAAAGACTTGGTAATAAAAACAGTTTATCCAATTGTGTCCTGTTGCAAAAGAAAGCATTCTTTTTGCACTTATGCAAATAACTATATTGCCGTATGTTAAGCATATTCACAAATAGTTTCCAAATTCTGGAGAAATCAGATAGAGAGAAATATGCTCTAAAATTTTGTTTACAGGAGTATTGCCACAAGCAACAGATAACTCAAAAATGTTCTTGACTCTGAAAAACACAGCAAAGAATTAGCAATGTTTTAAGCAAAAAGTCATAAAAGGATTATTTCAGTCTTTCCTTAGTTCAGTTCATGCAGTTAACTCCTGTTCTGTTTGATATTCATGAACATTTCAGCGCTCCATGAGAATCATGAAAGTTTTCTCCTCTATCCTAATGTCACAATCTCCAAAGTCATCAGAAACCTGCATTCAAGAGCACCTGTCAAAGTCCTATTGCTGATTATAAGGCACCTTTAAAAGAGGATCAAAACAAGACAACAGTTGTCTGTGAATGACAAAAAGTCTTAGGGCAGCCACAGTCAGACATGATTGATGAGGAAATGTGGTTACCTCTGTGACACACAATAATATTATGTAACAATTATAATTACTAATAACACACTAAGTCATATTAGAATTCTAGGAGTTTCCCATAATTTTGGAACACATAACCAAGAACATATTTATTCAAATACAGCCCAAAGAAAGCTAAACACAATTTTGTATTTTATAATGCTTCCTGTATGATTTCTACAGATTTCTATACCACATTAAGCTAAATACATCTCTCCTGGACTGTAGGGGACCTAATATGAAAAGATTAATTAGGTCAGAAAAGACATAATTTATCATTTGATTTTGGAAAGTTTGTCAAATATTGAAGGTTTAAGCACTTGATTATTACAAACATAGAATCTCAGGTCACCATAAGTCATTCATTTAGCCAAAACGATAACTCAAAAATTTTAAAAAGACAAAAAACTTTACTCATTAATAGAGGGAAGACAGCTTTCCACACAATGTCTCTTTCCTTCCTTTCTTTTTCTTATAGTTTATTCAAAAGGCAAACAAAATTTCATTTTTAAAAATATTACACAAAAATCTTATTCAAGAGAGAAAGCCAGTTTTTACAGTGTACTGTTAACATCAAGTCCAATTCTTAATAAAACATTATAGACAAATGTATTCAATCTTAAGCAGTTAGACCAAAAGGTAAGATTCCCATAAACCTTTTTAAACTCTTTACAAATTTTTGTTAAGGAGCAGATAGTGCTCTAAGAACACCCTGTTGTGCTTTTATTCCAATGTTCAATTTACAGAAAAACTGAGTAAGACCCCTTTAACCTTAGCCAATATGTTCACACAGAATTTCCTTCACAAGATTAATTTTTCACAAATCTTCCACAATTTGCTCAAACCTTCAGCTTTATCCTAACTTTTAAGTTGGGATAACTTAACTTAGAACCCCTTAGCCTTCTAAACTAGGCTAAAATAATTCACATTCCCATGCCTTCTTATAATCTTTTACCAAAAACACATTTCACTTTCCTTATATACCTTGCATGTTAAAACTGTTTTTCCAGTAGTCTCAATTATATGTTACAATGTTAACTCTTAGCAACTTTTATTTTTGGTGAAAAACCTGGTAAGTAAGTGATTTTAATTAGGTACTAGATGTGAAGCCTAGGACACCAGACAGAAGTACAAGATAAGGTCTGATTCTTTCCAGCATAGCCAGGGGGCATGGCTAATTCTGCATATCCCCAGGCCTTATCTAGAATCCAATGCCTCTAAAGCAGGTATACCCATTTTCCAAAGTCAAATAAGCAGTTTATGACCTTAAAGCATTTAGCAAATCTATTATCTGATCTGCCTAATTTAGACCAAATCTCTAAATTTGGAAGACATTTTTATTTTACCAATAATCTTTAAAACTGTCTTTATTTCCCAAAGCTTACTAAAGTCACATGAACTAAAAAGCATTATAGTTTTTATTTTTCTGACAAAATATTTGAGTTAATTGCTTATTATTTTTAAACCAATTAATCAGAGCTCTTTCATATATAAACGTTACACATACAACACGTATGAATACACAACAGACAGAAGATCCAGTAGTTGTAGGATTTTTCATTTGCCAATTTTTAAATTTCTTAATTGAATTACTGTCTTCAGGGAGGAGCCCTTTGAGGAACAGGGCCAGGAAAGCATGCAATTTCTACAGCCTAATAGGCAGGCACAGCTGGAAGGCAAAACAGATTTCAAAAAATTAAGGGCCCCATTTTTATACCAGATCTTGGATCCCAAAAAAGAGGAAATCAGCCCACCTCCTATGGGACTCTTATCTCTCAGTGTGGCAATGGGGACACTTCCATATCTTCCAGGTGGCCAAGAGTATGCCTCTCTGATCCATACATGCAAACAGCTGAGTATCCCCCCATAACTTCCATTAGCCATCCCTAAAAATATGTTTCCTACCTAGTTATTACAAACCAAAGCTCTCTCATAATGAGAAGTAATTTCTGATACCCACAAAAGTCAAAACCATCAGATAACACAATACAAAATGAAACACGGCATTAGATTTTGAGAGGGATTTATTTATCCCCTTTGAATTCCAGTGGTTTCATAAGGAAAACAGAGGCTTTTTTCCAAAACAGGATCTATGGCAACTCCTCTATTTTTCCCAAGGAGTCCCAGGCTGTTAGAAATTGTCTCAGAGCTCCTCGTGTATCAAGAGTGGCAAGAAGACAAAATGGAGAAAAACAATTGTATTCATACAGTTTTTTTTCTTTTTTCTTCTCTTTCTTTTTTTTTTTTTAAGATGGAGTCTTACTCTTTCGCCCAGGCTGGAGTGCAGTGACGCGATCTCGGCTCACTGCCAGCTCCGCCTCCCGGGTTCACGTCATTCTCCTGCCTCAGCCTCCTGAGTAGCTGGGACTACAGGCACCCGCCACCACGCCCGGCTAATTTTTTTGTATTTTTAGTGGAGACAAGAGTTTCACCGTGTTAGCCAGGATGGTCTCTATCTCCTGACCTTGTGATCCGCCTGCCTTATCTCCCAAAGTGCTGGGATTACAGGCGTGAGCCACCATGCCTGGCCCTGTATTCATCCATTTTCACCGCTGCTGATAAAGACATACCTGACTGGGAGGCCGAGGCGGGTGGATCACAAGGTCAGGAGATCGAGACCATCCTGGCTAACACGGTGAAACTCTGTCTCTACAAAAAATACAAAAAAATTAGCTGGGTGTGCTGGTGGGCACCTGTAGTCCCAGCTACTCGGGAGGCTGAGGCAGGAGAATGGCGTGAACCCAGGAGGCGGAGCTTGCAGTGAGCCAAGATCACGCCACTGCACTCCAGCCTGGGCAACAGAGTGAGACTCCGTCTCAAAAAAAAAAAAAAAAAAAAAAGAAAGAAAAGATATGTTAATTGACTTGCCAAAGGTCACACAGGAAGTCATTGACCCAGTGTCATAACTGAGATCTCCTGACTCCTTTCCCTATTTCAGGAGAACTTTCTTCCTTTTCACCAAGCATTTCTCCTAGAACTTTCTATTGAGAAATAATTTAGGTGAGGAAAACAAGACGAAATTCAGAGCAGAAGGAAGTTGAAGCCAAAGTGAAGATTACTGTCAGGACCTCATCGTACTGGAGACCATATTGGTGCAAATATAGCATTATTTTAAAGTTCATTTATCTTAGGTTTTTTCCAGAGTGCATCTCATATTGCCTCTCCTTAGACTCGTTAACCCTTTTTCTCTCTAAGAACTATAAATAGTGATACAAGACAAGATAAAAAGTGTGGTCAACAAATGATACGGCCTTGAGTAAAGTTGGCTTAAAAGTCTGTGAAAAAAATACCAAAGCCTTAAGGATTTAACAGATCCTCAAGTTATTCACCATAGAAAAGCTTTACTTCAGGAAGCAAGGGAACTTCAGAAGAGATGGCCTTGTGCATGTCTACATGACAGGAGAGGGAAGGATGTGGGGAATATGATAATTCTACCTTGGATTTCTGAAATACTTGTATTCTAAAACTTTAAAGTACTTTCACATGTTTTATCTCATTTGTGCTGTCAAAACATCTCTGATTACATTGCGCAAGACTATGACCCGTTATTTTACAGATTAGGAATTAAAACCCAGGGAAGTGATCCAACTTGCTGAAGATTACATACAAATGAGGGAGAAATGAATGAAGGGAGGAGGGGGAGAGAAAGAATGAGAGAGAGAGAGAGAGAACTAGAATAGTAGCTGCCAATGTAGAATCTTATCTAATAAATTAGAGTCTGGTGAATTTTCTCTGGATTAATTAAGAAAAGGCGATAACAAGGGTTTAAGGCGGGGTTCCCAAACTTGGCCGCATATTGCAATTACCTTAGGAGCTTTACATAAATCTCAATACCTGGTTCCTGTTCCCAGAGTCTGATTCTGATTTAATTGGTTTGAGATACATCTCAGGCAATGGGATTTTTAAAAAGCTCCTCAAGTAGCACCACTGGCTTAAGTCTTGGTTGTTAGAGCCTAGGAAAAGAATAGCATAAAATCTGCTACATCCACTTTAATACTCATATGACCTTTTAAATTTGAAGACTATGAAGCAATTTACAAAAAAAGAATAGAACAATTGACAATTTAAGATTTTAAAAAGTAGATACATTGCAGAAGAATGGTAAGAAAACTGTATGGAAGCATAAGTAAGATTTTCTGTAAATTCAGGTGTCAGGAAATAATTATCTTATTCTTGTGGAATATACAGAAATGTGAGTGGTATTATGTCATCATATTGATGTTACATAGAATGAAGTTCTTACCCACAAGGAGAGGTCGTTCAAAAATGTCTTAATTTGAGGAATAATAATAATGATATGGTAATTATTATAGGAATATTCTTATTATTATAGCTATCATAGGAATAATTAGTAACAGCTACTGCTTACTATGAACACTAGGTATTGTTCTGAGTGCATTATCATGTAAAATTGTTTAATTATTACAATGGCTCTTTGTGTTAGATAATATTGCAAACCCAATTTACAGATGAGAAAACTGAGGATTAGGAGCGATTAAGTAATTTGCTCAAGAGTACAAAGCTAATTATAACAGTAGGAGAGATGGGTATACTGGATTTCAGAAACGGGCTGGGCTATGCTTCTGAGACTTGTAAGAAAACTGGAAACTGAGCAAAAACATAGGAGTCTGAATAATAAATATGCCTTTATCATGGCAGATATAAAAGACCATAAGGAAAGAAGTGAGTGAGCCCAGCATTACACTCACGCATACAAGTTCAGAGCAGGAAACGTGCAGGAGCAAGGCAGGAGGCTGTTGGGCTCCAGCGTGGTCCTCTTAAAATAACAAGCTAGCTGCAGTAGAACTGCAGACTTCAACTTAGGAAAATACACACCCCTGCATACATACCTCACACACCCAAAACCACACTTGCACACACACTGCTCCTGCACTTTTTTTTTCTTTTTTTGAGATGGACTCTCGCTCTGTCACCCAGGCTCGAGTGCAATGGCACGATCTCGGCTCACTGCAACCTCCGCCTCCTGGGTTCAAGTGATTCTCTTGCCTCAGCCTCCTGAGTAGCTGAGACTATAGGTGTGTGCCACCATGCCTGGCTAATTTTTGTATTTTTTTAGTAGAGACGGGGTTTCGCCATGTTGGCCAGGCTGGTCTCAAACTCCTGACCTCAGGTGATCCACCTGCCTCCACCTCCCAAAGTGCTGGGATTACAGGCGTGAACCACTGTGCCTGGCCCTGCTCCTACACTTTCTGTTGACTGAATTGGTTTCCCAAATTTACTTAACATTTAGCAAGTCTTTGGGCACTCTCATTTTATTGTGCCTGTGGTAAGAAGGAAGAAATTTTAGCTACATTTATGCTAATGCATTGAAGGAAAGCCACACTCTCTTCAGAGCATTGTGGTGGAGCAGTAGTAATCAAAAAGGGAACCTTGGTCGGGAGCACAAAGTTGGAACCACTGGTCTGAAAAGTAATTATGTTATACAAATAAATTCTTGCTAGAAGAGGCACTTTTAGCTACTATCACTGAAGAATAATTTTACATTCTTATTAATTCTCACTAGAATCCTCTGATGTAAGCAGGCAGAATTATCTCAGCTGTATAGGTTAGTAAACGAAGGCTTCAATAGATGAAGATAAATCCACCCCTAACTCTGACACTGGTTCTTTTATTCTTTCTCCTTTACTACAGTTGGATGAGATGATACATTAACTTTGTTCCTGGGAGTTCCAACTTGGCTTTCTCCCAGGTCGGCAAGATAATGCCTTTAGCAAGCAACAATGAAGCTTGTTAAACTCCAGATCTTCACCTTGACTTTAGGCCAGGAGAGCCTTCTTTGAAGCCATTAATCTTGATTTAACGGTTGTACTTCGTCTTTAATTCTAAACACTAGTTCTTTAGGAAGTTGTTTTCCCTCTTGGTCTTTTTTTGTTATCCCCAGCCAATTTTCTATTTTGTAATTCTGCTATCAAACTTTTCTGCCCTGTAGACTTTCTTCCTTTGGATGTTCTTATTATAAAATAACTAAGGCTTAATTCATTCCATTTGGAAAACAGAAAATAGAGGAAAAAATTATTCATAGTAACCATCATCACTGTTTCTGTAACATTCTAATATATTTCTCTTTGGGATTCCCCTACACAGGTGTTTTTCCCAGTCAATTTCATTGTACTCTTGCAGTATATACATCATTAAAATGTGCCTTTTTACTTAACCCACTAACATTACAAATTGCCATTTATTAAAAATTTTTGTGAACATAAATTTAATAAATGTGTAGTATTCCATGGTCCAACTATATAAAAATAATTTGAAACATCCCTCCTTTTGATGAAAATTTAAGTTATTTTTTCTAGTTTAAATTTTTTTTCCAGAAAATTTCAAATATATACAAAAGCAGCAAAAATAGTAGAATGACTTCCCATGTATATCCCCTGAATCTGGCAATCTTGAACACATGGTTGATTTTTTTATATTTACATCTCCACCTATTTCTCCTCTTTCAAGTCCATGAATTATATTTTGAAGCAAATGCCTATTTATATTTTCAAAAAAATTAAATAAGTGTCACAGATTTTTTTTGTGTGTTCAGAAACATCTTCCATTTTTAAAAAACATACATATAATTGACACTTGGGAGAGAAATTATGGAGTCAAAATTATGAATGCCATTCAGGCTTTCAATTTTCATAGTGCCAAGTTATTTTTCATAAATGTAGACATTTAGATTCTTTGTCAATCTTATAAGAGTGGTCTTTTTAAAGAAAACTCTTTAGAGCATAAACATTAGTTTTCAAATCTTCTTTTTTGCTGGGTGTGGTGGCTCACACTTATAACCTCAGCACTTTGGGAGGCTGAGGTGGGAGGATCACTCAAAGCCAGGAATTTCAGATTAGCCTGGGCAACCTGGCAAGTCCCCATCTCTACAAAAAAAATTAAAAATTAGCCACATGTGGTGGCAACTGCCTGTGATCCCAGCTACTCAGGAAGCTCAGGTGGGAGGATCACTTGAGCCCGGGAGATCAAGGCTGCAGTGAGCCAAGATCACACCACTGCACTCTAGCCTGGACAACAGAGCGAGGCCCCAGCTTAAAAATAAATAAATAAATAAATAAAGTTTTTTCTTAAATGGATTGGCAAAAAATGTATCTTGTTTCACTTTGAAATATTTTTTAAATTACTAGTTAAGATAAAAATCTTTCATCTTAGTTCACCATGCTTCCATATTTGTTAAACATTTTGTTTCGGTGAACCAGTTTTCTTTTGTTTTTCACGTTCCTTGACTATTTATTTATTGGCATATTAGTGGTTTTCTTATTACTATGAAAGTACTATGTTTTTATTTGTTTATTGATTGATGTTTCCATTGTGATTTTTTTTTCTGTTGGAAGAAAGTTTTTTGTTTAAGCTTAGGAAGTTATCACAAACCCAATATAATTTATAATGTCAATTTTTTATGTCTCTTAAAACATCTAGCTTTTTTCTCAAAATTTATTTCATGTACAGGTGAATCAAAAATGTAATTTTTGTTATCAAACAAGTATTCCATTGCCTAAATTCCATTTGATGAATAATCTATCTTAGTAGTTCTCAACCCCAGCTGTACGTTAGTATCTCCTGGGAAGCATTTCCTTGATTGAAGCTGATATCTGAAGTCATAATCTATGGGGTTTATAATCCTCATAATCTCTAAGAGGAGTGGTGTATTAGTCCGTTTTTATGCTGCTGATAAAGACATACCTGAGACTGGGCAATTTACAAAACAAAGAGGTTTAATGGGCTTACAGTTCTGAGTGGCTGGGGAGGCCTTACAATCATGGCGGAAGACAAGGAAGAGCAAGTCACATCTTATGTGAATGATGGCAGGCAAAGACAGCGAACTCTCTTGTGCAGGGAAACTCCCCTTTATAAAACCATCAGATCTCGTGAGACTTATTCACTCTCACAAGCACAGGAAAGACCTGCCCCCATGTTTCAATTACCTCCCACTTGGTCCCTCCCACAACACATGGGAATTTAAGATAAGATTTGGGCAGGGACACAGCCAAACCATATCATTTTACCCCTGGCCCTTCCCGAATCTCATGTCTTCACATTTCAAAACCAATATTGCCTTCCCAACCATCCTCCAAAATCTTAACTCATTTCAGCATTAACTCAAAAGTCCACAGTTCAACATTTCATCTGAGACAAAGCAAGTCACTTCCACCTATAAGCCTGTAAAATCAAAAGCAAGTTAGTTATTTCTTAGATACAATGGGGATATAGACATTGGGTAAATACAGCTGTTCCACAGGAAGACATTGGCCAAAACAAAGGGGCTACAGGTCTCATGCAAGTCCAAAATCCAGCAGAGCAGTCAAGTCTTAAAGCTCCAAAATGAACTTCTTTGACTCCATGTCTCACATCCAGGTCATGGTGATTCAAGATGGGGGTTCCCATGGTCTTGGGTGCTCTGCTGCTGAGACTTGACAGGGTATAGCCCCATTCCTGGCTGCTTTCATGGGCTGGTCTTGAGTGTCTGCAGCTTGACCAGGCACATGGTGCAAGCTGTTGGTGGATCTACCATTCTGGGGTTTGGAGGATGGTGGCCCTCTTCTCATAGCTCCACTAGGTGGTGCCCCAATAGGGACATTGTATGGGGGCTCCAACTCCACATTTCCCTTCTGCACTGCCCTAGCAGAGGTTCTCCATGAGGGTCCTGCCCCTGCAGCAAACTTTTGCGTGGGCATCCAGGCATTTCCATACATCCTCTGAAATCTAGGCAGAGGTTCCCAAGCCTTAATTCTTGACTTCTGTGTACCCACAGGCTCAACATCACACAGAAGCTGCCAAGGCTTGGGGCTCTCACCCTCTGAAGCAACAGCCCAAGCTGTACCTTGGCCCTTTTAATCACAGCTGGAGCAGCTGGGACACAGGGCACCAAGTCCCTAGATTGCACATAGCAGAGGGACCCTGCACCCAGCCCATGAAACCATTTTTTCCTCCTAAACCTCTGGGTCTGTGATGCAAGGGGCTGCCTCAAAGTTCTCTGACATGCCCTGGAGACATTTTCCTCATTGTCTTGGTGATTAACATTCGGCTCCTTGTTACTTATGCAAATGTCTGCAGCTGGCTAGAATTTCTCCTCAGAAAATGGGATTTTCTATTCTATCACCTTATCAGGCTGCAAATTTTCCAAACTTTTATGCGCTGTTTCTCTTTTAAAACTGAATGCCTTTAACAGCACCCAAATCACCTCTTGAATGCTTTGCTGCTGAGAAATTTCTTTGCCAGATACCCTAAATCATCTCCCTCAAGTTCAAAGTTCTACAGATCTCTAGGGCAGGGGCAAATGCCACCAGTCTCTTTGCTAAAACATAACAAGAGTCACCTTTGCTCCAGTTCCCAACAAGTTTCTCATCTCCATCTGAGACCACTTCAGTCTGGATTTCATTGTTCATATCATTATCAGCTTTTTGGTCAAAGTCATTCAACAAGTCTCTAGGGAGTTTCAAACTTTCCTACAGTTTCCTGTCTTCTTCTGAGCCCTCCAAACTGTTCCAACTTCTGCCTGTTACCCAGTTCCAAAATCACTTCCATGTTTTGGGCTGTCTTTTCAGTAGCACCCCACTCCTGGTACCAATTTACTGTATTAATCTGTTTTCATGCTGCTGATAAAGACATACATGAAACTGGGCAATTTACAAAAGAAAGAGGTTTAATGGACTTACAGTTCCAAGTGACTGGGGAGGCCTCCCAATCATGGTGGAAGGCAAGGAGGAACAAGTCACATCTTACGTGGATGGTGGCAGGCAGAGAGAACTTGTGCAGGGAAACTCCCCCTTATAAAGCCATCAGATCTCATGAGACTTATTCATTATCATGAGAACAACATGGGAAAGACCTGGCCCTATGATTCAGTTACCTCCCACTGGGTCCCTCCCACAACACATGGGAATTCAAGATGATATTTGGGTGGCGACACAGCCAAACCATATCAAGTGGGAAATGACACACCACAATTTATATTTTTTAAAAATGCCTCCTAGGAGATTCTAATGTGCTCTCTGGTTTGAGAACCACTGATCTGCTTATTTTGATTCATGCTGACTTCTTTATATTAAAGTCCTAAATGTGTGTCTTTTTTTCTGGGTTATTTATGTGTTTTATTAATCTATCTCTCTGTTTTTCAGTGTGTGTGTGGGGGGGGGGGGGGCGTGTTTAGGCTTTGTAAAACATTTATGCCTGATACAGGCCTCTCCATACCAAACTTTGCTTTGTTTTTTTAGAACGAGAGATTACTGCATGTTGGGGTATTACCAGTTCCCTTTCTCATCTTGCTGGGGCCCTAAGTTTTCAAAATCAACTACAAAATCTCTCTCTGAACTCCTCTTTTCAGTCCTCTCATTCATATAGGTCTCAAAGATCATAGAAGAGCCCCCTAAACACATTTTCTCCACATCCTCACCACCCATTCATTCCCAGAACCACCCTGCTCTCTGGCCACTACACTACAGCTATTCCTTCTGTGACGAGTGACCTCCATGTTTCCTGTATCTGCTACGTATTGTTTTCCTGACTTCTCATCAGATTTTAGCCCAGCTGTTGTCCATGCCCCTCTCCTTTGCTTCCACAACAGCACAAACTCTTGGTTCCCCTTTTACTTCTCTAGTTTTTCCTTCTTAGGCCCTCTTTGAGTTTCCTCCTGGACCGCAATTCCTCTTCTTTCATGTAGCCGTTACCCGTTGGAACTCCATGCATTCTTTCCTAGGCCCTCTTTTCCTCTCTTTTTCCTTTTTGTTCATTTTTTCCTCTTTCTCTCTTATTCACTTTCAAGCTTTCAATATTATCTAATGACTCCCAAATATTTATCTCTGGTCCAGACTTCCCTTATGAATCCTAAGAAATGTACAACCAAATGCTTATTTCTAATATTCTACTTAAAAGTCACACTGGCATCTCAAATCAAAATGTCCAGAACAACTCATCATCTCCTCTTGATTTCTCCTTCTCCTTCTTACCTTCTACAACCACTGTGTCCTGTTGGTTCAATCTCCTCAAGGTTTCCAATACATTTTTTTTCTTTTTTTTACTGTCACTACTGTAATCCAAAAAATGATTATGAAATTATTAGTTTCACAATTGATATTCTCATATGTATTTATTATCACCTGCAATTTATTACTCAATGGCTGCAAAATAATGCTAGTTTTTACTTTTCAATTTGAAATGATTAGAAGTTCACAAGTAGTTCCAAAAATAGTGTAGAATCCAATGTAACAATTACCAATTTTCCCAATGGGAACATGTAAATAACTAGCAAATTATCCAAATGATAAAACTGATAATGGCACAGTATAATTAACTAGAATGTAGAGCTTCCTGGGATTTCAGTTTTTGCATTCACACATTATCTTTTTCCTCTCTATGCATAGTTCTTTGATATTTTATCACATGTATAGACTCATATAATTATCACCACAGTCAAGATACAGAATTGTCTGTCACCATAAAGGAACTCCCTCATGATACCCCTTCAAAGTCACACCTTCTCCCTGTTCCTACTAGTAAACACTGATCTATTTTCTGTCTCTCTAATTTTGCCATTTTGGAAATATTATACAGATGGAACCATACAGCATGTAACCTTTTGAGACAGGCTTTTTCCACTCAGCATAAAGTCCTTAAGTTCCATCTAAGTGTTGCATGTAGCAATAATTTGTTCCTTCTTATTGCTAAGTAGTATTCCAAATAATGATTTTTTCTAAAATACAAAATGGACCATGTCACTCTACTTAAAGCACTTCAGTGATACTTAGAATAAAACAAACAATGTTTAGCATGGCCTAAAGGCTCATTATGATCTGCCTCTCGCCTACCTGCACAGTGTCATCTCTTCATGTTTTCTCCTCTCCTGTTACTATCCAGGCCCACTGACCTTCCAGTTCTGAGAATGTATCAAGCTCTGTTCTCATCTAAGGCCTGGATATTCCTCCTCTCTTGCCTTGTGCCTGTGCCCACCTTTATCTAGTCAGCTGCTCCTCATCATTTGCTTAAATACTGTTTACTTAGAGAAACTTTTTTTTACTTCCTTCCTATTGCACTTTTTTTATAGCACCCTAAACTACTTCTTCATAGCAAAACATATTTAATAATTTTTATGATTAATTATTTAGCGTCTGAGTGAATGACTTGGAAAAAGGCTTGCCCCCCTCAAGGAATGATGTGTTAACTAGATTGTAGAAGTGGAAGAAGTAGAGCTGTCTCAAATGGACAGTTCAGTTACAGAGTAAAATTCAGGCAAGAATTAGCAACTCAGGTCTTCTGTGTGGTCGGCAGAACATAAAGGCAGTGGGTTCAGGGGTGTGAATGAAGTAGGAATGAAGTAGAGTGGAGCAGGATGATGGTCAGTAAAGAGGCATTCGACCTTTGTGGTTGCATTTATCTGGGAGGCTTTTATATTAGTAGCAAGAGCTCAGTAATCAGAGTATAAAGCAAAATTTCAGTCTCACTTAGGATTGATTTAGGCAAAGAGAGGACAACAAGGCTCCATTGACTTGTGTGGCATTCAGATGAGGGGTCCAGATTTGAGAGGGTTTTGTTAATAGGCATGAGTAAGTGGGCAGATTTGGGGAAGTGGATAAAGGCTACATCTTCCCCAAATTGGGGAGTATGTAAGATAAATAGAATGAAGAGGACTGAGACTGCTGATCTCCGTAATGCCCCCATCAGAATTGGTTCAGGAACTGGGTGGAAATTAGCCAGCATATAAGTGATATCAGTGGAACCAGTACAAGGAGCTGAAAAATTTAGAGACAGAAGAAATCAGGCAGGTGCTGATACATTTTCCCTGATAAGTACCATACCACTATGTAGCATTCTTTCCATTTCTATACCTTACTTTATAGCATTATGCTATTTGATTTATCGGTTTAAATCTCTTTCTCAACATGATTGTTAAATTCAGATATCTACTGGCAGCTGTACTATTTCTGCTGTCAAATGACACCTAGTTGAAGTATAAGAAGTTTTAAATCCTGAATTAACTTTTTGATTAACTCCCTCTCTGTACATAGAGTATATTTACATCCACAAATATTACAAATATTTAGATAAAAGATTTTTTGTTTCATTTTGTTATTTTTGGTTATACATGTTTACCTGATTGATACAGCTATGTGACTATTTCCCAACTGGAAAGGCAGATGAAGAAGGAAGGGAGGAAGAGGGAGACTAACACATATTGATGGTCTGCAACGGCTCTGGTAATGTTCTAGGTATTTTACAGAAATTATGCTGTATAGCTCTCAACAACCCTGGTAGGTAGATATCATCAGCAGCACTTTACATAAGGGAAAACACCTTCACAAAGTTAAAATACCTTATACAAAGTCATAATGAATGATAGGAATGAGATTCAAACAGAAGCCAAACTCTAAAGCCCCTTGTCTTACCATGATAGAACAGGAAATTGTATGCAGGGTAAGGGTAGGAATAGATACCTATCAGATTCCAGGGCTGCCATGATATGGGAGGAAAATGCAGATGAAAGGAAGCCTCCAAAATTTGGGAGCTCTTGCAGGGACAAGGAGAGGTAGCATAACTGGCTAAGGGTACTTATTGATTGGCATGCCCGTTTTCCAGTTGATAAACTTCCTACTGCTCTCTGCAGTTCTTTATTACCCTGAGGAGACATGCACGTTTCCTGCTCCCTAAACTAGGAAGGCAAGGAATAGCAAGGTCAGGTGACATGCTTCCGGATGCTGAATGAATCACCCACCAAACCAGAACTAGAACTTCCAACCTCTCACTTTGTTATTACAGCACTAAGTCAGGGCTGACTCCACTTCCCTTAATTCCTGGACTGCTCAGCTCTGAACCATGCTGACCCACTCCCTAGGGAGGGGAAACTGCCCTTGGATCCTGGCTGTGCAGAATGAGGCAGGAGGTTATGTGTTCCCAGAGGTGTCTTTTTCCTCTTGCCAGGAGTTTGTTATTGTTTACCTGGAATTACATTCTACATATAGAACTTTTATAGTGACACACTGTATGGCACAGCACTGAGGTAAACAGGAGCTGAGTTAGCTTTCTGATGGTGAAACCTCATGTCCACATCTCTCTGTCTGCCTGTGCCTGGGACTCATTTATCAGAGAATGAGAAAGTGTGTGTATGTATATATGTGCCCCTACAGCCTGTCGTAGCCTGTCCTCCTTCAGTCCTCCTCAGCTTGGGCCCTCCTCTGCCAGAGGGCAGTGTGTTAGACACGCTGGAAGAGTGGCCAGAAAACAAAACAGATCTCACTTATTGGGGGAGACTTCCAAGAGAGTTTTAGAGAACCCAAAATCTTCCTTAGAAGGAAAAACCCAGCAGGCTGAATACCAAAGAAGAGGGCTGATCCTTGGAAATGCAGGTCACTGACAACAGTAGGAACAACGTATTTGAAAGCAGCCCCAACCCGTCTTCTGGCGCATTAATCAGGTAGGAAAAGGAGACGCGGATGGATCAGAGATACTCCTGTGCTGAGTGGGGGTGGCGTTCTGAGTTCTCGGCTTTTCCCTCTCACTGATCGCCCTTATTCTAAGCTGGGGAATCTGAGGAGCTGGGAAAATTGTTATTGATCAGGAATCCCAGGAAGAGAAAGTAATCAGCAGGAGAATATTTAATTTAAGATATGCTATTTCTGGGCTTTTGTTTGAAACTGGTAGTTGAAGGATTATGGAATTGGGCACATACAAAATAGCAAGATAATTATAATAAAAATAAGCTGTTTTGAATTTGTATAATACCTCCAAGGAAATAAAATGTATTTATCTGTGAAACCATATTTAAAATTTGATGCTGTTTGTAAGTATCTGTGAGCACTGCATTTCTTACCTAGATGTTATGGGGCCTGTCTTGCAATCACTTTGCTCCTCTACAAAGTAAACTTTTGTGAGGTACCAGGATATAGATTAAGCCTCCTCATCTCAACTGTATATCACATATGTTTCAGGAATCTCTGGAGACAGGTAAAAATAGAAGCAAGAAAAACTGATAGCCCTCAGATTTCATAATCTTGTGAGTACCAGTGAGTCAAAAGATCTGTTGAAACAGGCTCAGGACTCGGAGGCACCATGGTGGAAAGGGGTTCCCCTTTGAGAACCCATTTGAAACACTTTCTCTAGGATTTCAAACTTCATTTTGATCCCTGGGTCTCTAGGAAGTGGGAGAGGGCAAAGATCAGAATAAGCACAATTTCTCAATATCTGAGAAGAGTGAGAGAACGAGATAACCTCTCTTAGGTAACCTCCTCCCTGCCCCACCCACACTAGGAGATATCACAGGGCATAAGGCAAGTTATCTACACAAATAGGCTTCTCTGGATTTAAAAATAATCACCTCTCCATTGTGCCCTTCCATGCACTCTGTGTCCTCTTGCTGGTTTGTTTCCCTAGAAAGGTAGAGCCTGGGGCACTGAGAGAGACAGCATGAAGACCCTAATTCCTAAGCCAGTGCCCTGTCCCCTGCAATTTCTGGCCTCTTCCTGACTGTCATGCTCACAGTGAAAGATGGCTAGTCCTAAGAACCGGGCGTTTTTACTCAAAAAGCGGAAGATAGAAATAGGATTGGGGATCAGACCCAGGAAAATGAACAAAGAAAACAACCCAAGATGGTATAATCTGGTGAATACTAGGAAAAAAATTCTGATTCTACTTCTATTTTCAGAATATACTTTAAAGACAGACATGCGGATGTCATCTATGTCCCTATGAGGTTCCTGTATGGACACCCTTACAGGCAGATTCAATTCATCCATTCTTTCCAAATTAGAGTGTATTTGTTAGTAAAATTTTGTTTCAGCCTTGTGGTTTCCATGATTCTTTTGGATTCTAATGTAATTCCTTCTTGACTTTGTTGGTCTTGCTCATTTGAAAGACAAGTATATATGCACAACGAAGTAGTATAAAGGACATTGGGTTTGTAAGTAAAAGACCTGGGTTTGCAACCTTGCTCTGCCATTTTTTTAAAAAAGTGGCTAATTTGGTGGGGTATGGTGGCTCATGCCTGTAATCCCAGCACTTTGGGAGGCCAAGTCAGGTGGATAACCTGAGATCAGGAGTTTGAGACCAGCCTGGCCAACATGGTGAAACCCCATCTCTACTAAAAATACGAAAATTAGCTGGGTGTGGTGGCATGCACCTGTAATCCCAGCTATTTGGGAGGCTGAGGCAGGAGAATTGCTGGAACCTGGGAGGCGGAGGTTGCAGTGAGCCGAGATCATGCAGTTGCACTCCAGCCTAGGCCGACAACAGCGAGACTCCATCTCAAAAAAAAAAAAAAGTGGCCAATTTATAACTTAATCACTGATTCATAACTTAATCCCTCAGTTTCTGCCTTGCCTTCTTTGTATGAAAGTGCCTAGCACAATACCTGGCACACCGTAGTTGCTAAACACAGGTTTATTAGATCTGAAAACAGGAAGCTTGTTTTATAGGGTGTTGCTAACAAGTAATTCTCAGATTCTCTAGATCTGAGCATTGTTCTCTATCTCACTTCCAAATTAATATATTCAGCCCATTAAACATGTTTTTTGTTTGTTTTGTTTTTGTTTTTGTTTTTGTTTTTTTTCCAGATAGCTCAAGGGTAAGGATGAAAGACTAACTATACAAGAAGTCAGACTGTTTCAGGCTAGGGGCTGCTACCTCCATTTATTTTACCCTCCTCACTTTTAGTCTTTGAGTCCTCTGCCCCATAGCCCAAAGCCATTAATAACTTCCTTGACCCATATGGCAGCCACCTGGGAGAGTGGATCACTTGTCTATCTAAAAAGAACATGGCTGGAAGATCCACATGTGTTGATAAGCAAGCAGTAAGGTTGAAGGTGAGGCTGGCACAACAGATTTAACTGTACCTTACTGGAACAGGGCCAGATGTTATACTGAATTCAATCATGGAATTTTTCATCACACATAAGCAAGCAGAGTGTAGGAAATCTGATTTTAGAAGTCTTATATCTAGGCATATTTTGGTAGGGAGAGTTTACTCTGGAAAGTCATGGGTAAATTGCAGATTGTGTCCAGGAGACTGTATTGTGCTAACTGAAAAGAAATGCCACTTAATAAGGGTTGTGTTATGGCTGCAAATAGAATATAGTGTGAACTAAAATAGATGCCTAAATGCAGTGTGACACTATGCTTGTACTGTATGTGTAAAAGTTTAGAGAATTAATATTACTATTTAGTTCAATTTCATTATAGTTATATTCATGAGCTTTTATGGTCTTCAGACTATAGTCTTGTAAAGATTTAGCATGGACTTTACTCCTCATTTCACTTTCATTCTCCTCCCCTTTGTATCTCCTTCATTGCACTGTTTCTCCTCAGGATTCTCAATGAAAGAGGGGAGTTAAACCTTTAACATGCTAAGAGAAAGTGTGAAGCAACTGATAAGAGAAAAATTAAGGAATGATAACTACAAGTGAGGCAATATTATTGTTCTAATTAGAACCCTGCCTGAAGAGATTTGGCTCTGTAGATATAGGATTATGTAAACTAGAGGCAAAGTATATGCAAACATATTTTACAACTATCAAACATATTTATCAGAATAAGGTATATTACAGTTTCACTAGACCCTTGATTCCAATGCCATGGATTTCATTATTCATAACATTAAATAGAGAACTGTGGATAATGCTTTACATTGTTAAGAATTTTACAGTTCAGCTAAGAGAAGAAGCAGTAGCCTACATATTTTTTTTTTACACAGTGGGAAAAGTATTTAGATATAATGAAAGGGAGTGGAGTATTGGTCAGATTGAACAGGAATCTTGGCCAGAAGTATCCTTCTAGTAGTCAGGTGGGCCAGTGTTGAACCCATGGGAAAAGTCATCCTAGAGGGTTTTGGCATTAAGGCATGCCTTTTCTCAGCTTGACAGAGTGGGCAGGCCAAGCCATGTGGTTTCTGAGTATGAATTTCAAGCTAAAAAGTGATCTAGAGAGGAATATTGCTGTTACAAGTAAATATAAGCATCCTCTGATGTATGAGTTTTGGTGGCCTCTGTGTGGTGAGGTTTCCCACATTAGCTTTCATGGATATGTGGGTATGCCCAGTGTGTATGCCTTAAAAATCCTAGAATCAGCCGGGTGCGGTGGCTCAGGCCTGTAATCCCAGCACTTTGGGAGGCCGAGGCAGGTGGATCACAAGGTCAGGAGATCGAGACTATCCTGGCTAACACAGTGAAACCCCTCTCTACTAAAAATACAGAAAATTAGCCGGGTGTGCCTGTTGGTGGGCGCCTGTAGTCCCAGCTATTTGGGAGGCTGAGGCAGGAGAATGGTGTGAACCTGGGAGGTGGAGCTTGCAGTAAGCAGAGATCATGCCACTGCACTCTAGCTGGGCGACAAAGCGAGACCCCGTCTCAAAAAAAAAAAAAAAATCCTAGACTCATCTGGTACACTCCATATGCCTCTACCTAAACTGTAACCATTAGAAAGGGCTTATTGTATACAATATGGAAAGCAATTTCATTGAGTGGGCCTCATCATTCTATACATTTATCTCCTTGCTCTATCATCCAATTTCATTGGGCTGCGAGATATCAATAAGCCTTGCCTCTTTAAACTACTTATGTACAAATAAAAGTGATGGTGAGAACCTGGCTCAGGAAATGCAGTAGCAGGCCATATTGCATCCAAAGGTGAGTGCTGTGTAATAGGTGTGATAGTTAGTGTAAGGGTATAAGCATGAGTTTGAGTTATCAGGGATCGGTGTGTTTGGCCTGATGCCTATAGTTGAGTATGGATGGCCCTCTATGAGCAGTTCACTGTACCCATGTGGGGGTACACGTACACATGGCTTCAAACGACTCCCTTCAGTATGTATTAGTGGGTGTGTAGTTTGTTTTCTGGGCAGAGCTCACGAGTCTGTGCTAGCTGCTGACTGACCCTTTTTTCCACCTGTGCTGTGGTAAGAGAGTGTGCTGAGAACCTCCTCCTCAGAAAGCCAAACTGGTTAAACTGGCTGCTCCCTGAATGAAAACAATTACTTCTGATAATCCACTAAAAAGGAAGCAAAGGAAAGGAAAATAAGAATGACAATAGCAGTGATAACTTTTCTAATAGCCTTCCTGAATTCACCCTGCGGATCCAACGTTTTATTTTTCAGAACTTCTCCTTTGTGCCACCCTTTTAAGGTCTGTTTTTTGAAAGTGTCATTGCTAGTGCTAGTCCTTCCATATGGCCTCGTGAATTGTGGAAGCTTTCTCAGCCACATTTCTCCTTGCCTTTTTGGTTTACACACTGGATACAGTGGACTTTGCTATCTAACTATTCATCGACTTCTTAGATCCCAGTCTAAGAATAAGAATAAGGATAAGAATTTCCCTCTTCTGTGCCAATTTTCCACCTGCTGGCTACTTTGCTGTCTACCTGGGCTTCAGTCAACCAACCACACAGTTTTGTTTCTCTTGAGTTGTAAGGGAATTGTTTAACTATTGAACCCATATACGAGTTCATGGTGCTCCAGGAAGAGTGGAAAACAGGTAAGGCAGAATCTGGGAGACTTCTTTACATAGGTCTTTCAGGCACTGAGAGATTCTGCCTCAGTAAGTAACGCTGTGGTTATTAGCATCAGTAATAAAAACAATGCATAATGTAATGATAGAGGACAGCATAATATGGCTAATGTAATACCTGTACAACACAGTAGCATATTATATAAGCTATACTTCTGATTTTTGTTTTATGTTTTTATCAAGTCACTACAAAACTGGATCACATATTTAGACTTATTTAGCAGAAAATCACCATATTTTCTTTCAAATTAATCAGAATTAAAGAAGTAGGCTTTGTTGACTATAGAACCATGGGAGTGTCTTGTCAAGCAAAGGCAAAATATAAATTTAGGAGAGGTATGGGACAGTGGTAAACATGAGTTCTCTTTGGAAAGAAAGAACCAAGTTTCTGGCGGTGTTATCTGAAATATGTACTGATTATATTATATAGACTTAACAGTGATACACGTAAAGAATCCCTTGCCAGACAAACAAGAAACTAATAACTAGAGTCTACGTGGAGGAGACTGGAGGAGAGTTAAGAACTGGATAAATGGAGAAGAATGGGGTAGGAGAAAGATTTTTATGCTATACAATTTTACATTTCTATTTTTTTAATCATATGAATGTATTTTCTTTTTATTTAAAAGAGAAAGAGAAGGTGGCTTGGTACTGATATTTCCTTTATAGCCTGGTAGCAATGAGTGTCCGTGTCTATATCTGATATGAGCAGAGGAAGCACCTTGAAGCTCTGAGGGATGAGGAATTAAATAGTTTTTATTGATAAATGCTGTCTGTTCATTGCTTGTGAGGGTGTGGATATTTCAGAGAAATAAAGCAAATATGTAACTCATATCCTTTGACCTCTGTCAATTTTTTATTCGTTATCTGAATTAACTGTGTGTAAAAATGAAATTAAATGTTTTCTTTAGAGCTAGACTTGGTAGCTCATGCCTGCAATTCCAGAGACTCTGGAGGCTGAGGCAGGAGGATTAATTGAGCCTAAGAGTTTGAGAATTAAATGAGCCGTGATCACACCACTGCACTCAAGCCTGGACTACAGAGCAAGAGCCCAACTTCAAAAAATGTTTTGCTTAAAAAATGTGATGCACAGCTAAAAAAATATATTAGACATGCTTAATACTGTAGGGGAGGTAGATCATGCCCACATAACCCATGGATCACAGTTCAGATGGATGTTGTGAATCTGTACTTGATCATGGGAGCAGAAGTCTCGGGTGGGAGGGGAGACTTTAAAATAATTTCAGTAACAGTTGAATGAAAGGACAAGAGCAGATCAGAGCTGTCTTTGCTGTATAATAAAGAGAAGTGCTGAGAGGAAGAGAAGGTTGGGAGGGTTCTTCCAACCTGAATATGAGCTAGGTAGATAGAGATAAACGGATGACTCAAAGAGGTAGCCATTTACTTAACTAGTGATCTGTAGAGGCAGTTTAAAATTCTCTGTGTACTTCATTTATTTTTTTCATTCATTTTATTTTATTTTTTTCAAAAACCACTCAATCCTTAGGAATTACTCACAGCTGTGCTGTGTGCATTCTCTGTGGGCCTAGCAAGGAAGGGGACAGCCCTGTGGCAATGGGCATGACACGGATGCTCCTGGAATGCAGTCTCAGTGACAAGTTGTGTGGTAAGTACAGATTCCACAGATGTCTATCCCCTGATTTTAGAATTATGAAGGCTAAGGTCCGGATAGATTCTAGAAGGAGGATGATTTGATTTCCAGTAGAAATGAAGACAGTGGTGATAAAAGGATGGGGGCTAGAGGCCACTGTCTTTTTGAGGAGAGGGTAAGTGCTAATCAGTGATCCAGATGCTGCATCTTCAATCTTGGTGAGAAACTTCCAGAAGCAACATCATGCACATTTGATGGGCTAAGAAACAGAGTCACTGGGGTTTCTGATTGGAGAGTTGCTCCTAGCAGTGTTTCTGTTGAATGGAAGTAGAGGAGATGGTAGAAGAGATGACCTTTTCATGTATGATGACTTGAGAGCTGGCGGGTAGGGGAAATTGCATGAACACCAGGTTAGGCTTCTTCTTCATTCTCTTCTCTTCCTGTGTGATCGCCTACCCAGTCATCCAGGAGAAGCAGTATGAAGTGATTATCGTCCCAACTTTGTTGGTTACTATCTTCCTCATCCTTCTTGGGGTCATCCTGTGGCTTTTTATCAGAGAACAAAGAACTCAACAGCAGCGTCCTGGACCTCGAGGTAAAGCTCAAACTTTGGGGCTGGGCAGGGGCTTAAAGAAGATGGAGATTAGGAAAAAGTATGGTCTAAGTTTCAATGAGCCCATGTCTAGAAGTCTAGGTACCTGCAATGAGAGAGGCATGGGTTCCCTCCCATGGAGTTGAGAGGGGGATGATCTCTTTTCTAGGAAGTCCCGAGTTGGAATTCAACACGTGCTTACTGACTGAAAAAAGAGTGTGCAAGAAAAACCTCATATAACCTGTTTCTATTCCCACTGGACTATCAAAACTTTGACTGTATGAGTGCCTAAGGACCTAGGAGAAAGACCTAAGGGGGCAAACTCCAAGGCTTTATTAACATCCTAGGAGGATGACATATCACCCTGTGATACATTCCATTCCTAATCTTTGCCTCCAGGATATATGATGGAAAGGAGGGGCCTTCATATTATAATAGTCTTTGAAGTGCTAAGTGGATGATAACAGTCTGTTCTGGAGTTCCACTGAGCATATAATAAAAGGGAATCAGTTCATAGATGAAACTCAGGTTAAAAAAAAGAAAAAAGAAAACTCTCATAATGATATGAAACTCTATAGTGGCTAATCCTTAGTTTTTCTTTACATTCTATACCAATTGTCTTATACTTCACTTTTATAGAAAACTTCTCAAACAAGTTGTTTAAACTCACTCCTACTACTTCTACTCATCACATTCTTTTTTGAACCCACTAAAATAAGGTTTTTATCTCTACCACTTCGCCAAAACAAGTCTTTCCAAGGTCATCAATGACAGCTGCGTTGACAAGTCCAATGATCAATTCTTAGTCTTCGTCTTACTTGATCTGTCAAAAGCATTTGAAACAATTTTGAACTTTCTCTTTCTTGAAATACTTAAAACAACTAAAGCCACTTCCCAAATGCTATAATTTTTAGTCTTATGGATTCAAATATGTTTTCTATTCCAATGATAGTCCCTTGAACTCGATTCTCATATTAAACCACCTACTGCACAGTTTCAATAGAATACAAATCTCGTATGTAATATGACCAAAACAAAGGTCCTGAAATTCTCTCACAAACGTCCTCCCCAAATAGTTTTGCCTGTCTTAGTAAATGGCAAGTCCTGTCTTCTGTTTTCAGTCTCAAACCTTGAAGATATCCTTAACTCCCTTCTTTCTCTCACAGTCCATATCTAATCCATAAGTAAACACTTTAACCCTATTTTCAAAATAAACCCAAGTTACTCTCACATCTCACAGATCACTGCAACACACCCTTAACATTCCCTGCTTCTGCCCCTACTCCTTTATAGAAAGGCCAGAATGAGTCTTTTAATACAATCAGTCCTGTTAGTTATCTGCTTGAAATCTCTCTTCCACACACACACATGCAGTAGGCTCCCACCTTGCTCAGAATGAAAAATGACAAAATTCTTTCCATGGCCTTACATGATCTGGGCCTCCCTGGCCTTATCTCCTACTACCCTCCAATGATCCCACTTGGTTCCAGCTACACTGGCTTCCTTGCTATTTCTCAACTATTCCAGGTATGCTCCCTGCTTAATGCTTTTGCAATTTTTGCTTCCTTTGCCTACAATACTCTCCCTAACACACCAGCATGGTTTGCTCCCTAGTTGTTTCCAGGCCTTTCTCAAAGGTTATCTCATCAGAAAGGCCTTTCTTGACCTTCATATATAACACCGGTGACTGATTCACTGATGATTCTTCTCCCTACCGCCTTTTTTTTTTTTTTTTAAAGAGATGGAGTCTCGCTATGTTGCTCGGGCTGAATGCTAATTCCTGGGCTCAGGAGATCCTCCTGCCTTGGCCTCCCCAATAGCTGGGATTACAGGCTCATGGCACCACACTCAGCTTTTTCTCCATCTTTTGTTTTCCTCCACAACATTAATTGCTTGATATATTATTACCTGCTTCCTCTCCCCTACCAGTAGAAAGTAATCTTCATGTGAATCTGGACTTTCCCTGTTCCCAACACTTAGAACAGTACCTGGCATGTCATAGGTGATGTTTGTTGAATAAATGAATAAATGTAGATGTAATAAGAAGGATAAACCTCTCTTTTTTGCTGGCCAAGGGAGGGAGAGGGTACCAGAAGACTTTTTTGACCAAGACTCAAGGAAATATGAAATAACTTGACTTTTGGGGTAACTCGAAGGAGGAAGAATAACCATAGCTTAAAGCTGATTAATTATCCATACCTTTCCTCCAACTTCGAAAGCCATTTGTCTGATTTAAATGACAGTTCTCACTGGCAGTTACCTCCACCTTTAGGCATCTGTGGTTTGGATACCGATTCAGGAACTTCCCTAATTGTCTCCATACCACACTCATGGGAAGTACCTAATTGTAACCCAAAGGAAGGAAGGCAGAAAGGAAGTGTCATGACCGCTTTCCTGGGGTCCTTCTTGAGTTGTCCTAAGAGGTAATGGGGATTATTATAAAGGTTCTGCAAACTTGGCATTGATACTGATTTATAGAGAAGCATCAGAAGACAACTCAACATTGGCCAAAGAGAAAACTGCTAAAGGAACCTCCTTGCCAATTTGTTTCAGGGTCTGCTTCCCGGGAATCCCCAGGGCAGGGAAAAACTGGTTGACGTCATCTCTCTGTTCTAGACATTGCCCCTGTCCCTCCACCTAGGGACCTAAGCTGGGAAGCAGGACATGGAGGAAATGTGGCTTTGCCACTTAAGGAGACATCTGTGGAAAACTTTCTGGGAGTTACCACACCTGCCCTGGCTAAGCTGCAGGTGCCACGGGAGCAACTCTCTGAAGTTCTGGAGCAGATTTGCAATGGTAGCTGTGGGCCCATCTTTCGAGCCAATATGAACACTGGGGACCCTTCTAAGCCCAAGAGTGTTATTCTCAAGGCTTTAAAAGGTAAAACAAGAAATGTTTGACTCCCCTTCCCCTAATAGTAAATATTAACAGGATTTGCAAACATTGAGATGTTAACTAACAGATAGTTGTGATCACAACTGTGTACAGAAGAAGGAAATAGAGTGGAAACTTGAGACAGAAATGTTTTTCTTGGTGTCTTTTAATTACACAAATTGTTTATTTGTGAATCCTTACCCAATCTCCAAATAATAACTAAAATGACTACCACAAATAAGTATAACGTTATGATGAGTAAGATGTTAGCTGTGGGTTTTCACACAGCCTTTATTGTGTTGAGGTACATTCCTTCCATACTTAGTTTGTGTAGTGTTTTTATCATGAAACGATATTGGATTTTATCAAATGCCTTTTCTGCATTGATTGAAATGATCATATGATGTTTATCCTTTATTCTGTTAATGGGGTATGTCACTGAATTGATTTGCATATGTTAAAACATCTTTGCATGCTAGGTTCCCTAGCTCTTCTTTGCCTATTGAGGCTGTTAAAACAGATTTTTTCACAATGGATGTTACTTGGACTAGGATTCTGAGGTTGTTTCCTCATTTTACTTTATTCTTTGATACCCTTTCCTGATATTATATTTCTTTTTTTTTTTTGAGACAGAGTGTTGCTGTTGTCACCAGGCTGGAGTGCAATGGTGCCATCTGGGCTCCCTGCAACCTCCGCCTCCAAAGTTTAAGTGATTCTCCTGCCTCAGCCTCCCAAGTAGCTGGGATTACAGCCGTGTGCCACAATGGCCAGCTAATTTTTGTATTATTAGTAGAAACGGGGTTTCACCATATTGGCCAGGCCAGTCTCGAACTCCTGACCTCAGGTGATCTACCAGCCTCAACCTCCCAAAGTGCTGGGATTACAGGTGTGAGCCATCACGCCCAGCTTACATTATATTTCTTTCCCTCACTCTCTCTCTCTCTCTCCTCTTCATGATATGGGCCAGTAATCGTGGATACATAGAACAAGGATAAGACAAGCAAGGATATTAATCCAAAGGACTAGACAGTGATAACTTCTTAATGCAAACAGACTATCTCTCTATTTAGGCAGATGAAAGCCTATCCAGTTCTAATAATTATGATTCTGTGTTACCTTTGATAAAAGATCAGTGACATTAAGCATCATCTTCTTCTAATCGGTCCCCTTTGTGCTTATTTTTGCCTGCATTCACTCCCATGTGGGGAGAATTACCATCTTAAGTTGCCTCCTGCTCCCTGCCTCCCACTCATCAAGGATGCACTGACTGCTCACTGCCTGGCTCTTTCGTCCTCTACAGAACCAGCTGGGCTCCATGAGGTACAAGATTTCTTAGGGCGAATCCAATTCCATCAATACCTGGGGAAACACAAGAACCTGGTGCAGCTGGAAGGCTGCTGCACTGAAGAGCTGCCACTCTATATGGTGTTGGAGGATGTGGCCCACGGGGACCTGCTCAGCTTTCTCTGGACCTGTCGGCGGGTGAGCTGTAGGGCAGAGGTATTAGGAGGTTAAGGCTCGACCTTGTTGCTTAGCTTTTCACATGTCAGTTAGTGTGACAAATGACAAAATGCAGAAACATTATACTAGCATGACAGAATAATGGAGTATGACCATATAACAGAACTTTTTATAATTATAGAAATGTTCTATAACTGCTCCATCCAATATGATAAGCCACTAATCACAGATGGCTTCTAGACACTTGAAGTGTGGCTGATGTGATGGAGAAACTAAATTTTAAATTTTATTTAATTTTAAGTAATATAAGTTTAAATAGCCACATGTGGCTAGTGAGCACAGAGTGGACAGTACACGTTTAGAGCATGGACTTTAGGCTTCACCTCCTACTAGTTATGTGACTTTGAACAAGTCACCTTTCTGATCCTGAGTTTTCTGAATCTGTAAAACAGGAGTAATAATTATTATAAAAAATACAAGAAATTATGTATGTGAAAACATACCAGTGGTTGGTACAGAGTAAGCACTCAAAATGGTAGCTGTTATAAGGATAATTATATAACAACAAGAGTATTTTTGGTAATGATTATAATTTTGTTGTGGTTATTAAGTGTGTTTTCCATTCTGTAACACCACCGTAATATGGTGGGCAAAGTCAGGGAGAAATTTAGCTTGTAAAGCTTTTGTAGCTCAAATTCATGTTTTTTAAAATTAAAACGTTCAGAAATTTTTAGCCTCAAATGGATGTCCTTTTCCTTAAAATTTCCCTTGTTCTATATTCCTCTTTCAGAAGTGCTACCTGTCTCCCTAGTTTCTCACTTGCTGGTGAGCAAGTTTAATATTGTTTGAACCTCCTTCATATGCTGATTATTGTACAACTGAATGTGTATGAGAAAGGGACCCTGTTATTGTCTTCCATCCTGTATTGTCAATAGGACAATTGCAAGTATTTAGGCATTTTAAACTTTTTAAAGAGGTCACTCATCTAAAACTTGTTTTGTCCTCCAACTGCACTAGCTTCTTTCCATTTTTACAAAATACCACGCGTCTCTATTTCAGATTATCTTTGTATGTTTTTCTTGTTCCACCAAACTTCTCTCTTCTCTTCTTTTCATAGTTAATGTCCACTCATCCTTCAGATCTCATCAATTTCCCTGTCCCTGCAACTCAATCAACTCTCTTCTGCCCACCATCACATGCTCTCTTAGCACTTTGTACATTTCCTTTATGGCATTTGCAGATATGTAACCATTTATTTATGTATGATTATCTGATTCTGATTCACATGTGCCTGTCACACAATAAGCTCCAGAAGGCAGCAGCCATGCTATTTTACTCATGCTTGTATTCCAAGTTCCTAACATGGAATAAGGGACATTTCAGGCATTCAATAAAGATGCATTCAGTTCATGTGCTAAATTAATCATGAACACATGTGTGCTCACATGTGCATACACACACAAGCACACACACAGAGCCCTAGAAAAATTGCTGCTTTATTCAGTGGATAGTCTTATTTATACTTGTCTTACCTGCTATTCATCTATGTCTGTCATTGTTTTTCCAGTCCAATGGATCATTTTATTTCTCTGCCTATCTGAAAATCTCCCACATCAGCCTCACTTTGAACACTAGTCCTTATATTTTTCTTAGCTTTGATAACTGCATTTCAGAGTATCTCTGCCCAACTTTATTTCTTTTCCAAATCTGTGAGTGCTATTTTGATGTGATGGCTTTTTTTCCCTGTCTCTTTAGGATGTGATGACCATGGATGGTCTTCTCTATGATCTCACAGAAAAACAAGTATATCACATTGGAAAGCAGGTCCTTTTGGCGCTGGTAAGACGAGGCAAAATGACAACTGATGGTGTGACATTTCCTTGTTAGCCTTGTTTTTGATGCCATATTTCTCATATTAATATTCTCAAGTGGTGTATATGTTTTAAAGAAAATTAGATAGAAGTTGGGGACAGAAACTTAAGCATGGATAAATTGTTTTTAGTCCCTTCTTTAGGGATTTATCTAGATAACTTACTACACTATTGATAATTTCAGGAAGAAAGTAGTCAACTTAGGGTTTATACAAGGAACAGGAAGGATTTTAAAGATTTTTCAGTCTTAAAAGTCAATAGCCAGGGCCAAGAGGTATACGCCTATTTACTTGATACTTTTGCATCCCTGTATGCACTAATAATAGAATTAAAAGAGACAGATAGGGAAGCATGTAGGGAGAAGATACAGAAAGAGAAACTGAATGGGTGAAAGGTGACAGAACCAGAAGGAAGTATGCAATTTTATACCTGAAAAACAAGAAAACTAGTTCAGAACATGTTTGGCTGGAGACTTGCTTTGATACTGAATGTGACAGGGAGTACATATAATTATAAAATGATTAAGGAACAAGTGGAAAAGGATGAAGGAGAAGAGCAACAGTTGGATAATTCCTTTATTTTAAAACAACTTAAATATTTGCTTATTTATTTATTCATTTTTTGAGACGGAATCTTGCTCAGTTGCCCAGGCTGGAGTGCGGTGGCGCTATCTCGGCTCACTGGAAGCTCCACCTCCTGGGTTCACGCCATTCTCCTGCCTCAGCCTCCCGAGTAGATGGGACCACAGGCGTGTGCCAACACGCCCGGCTAATTTTTTTGTATTTTTAGTAGAGAGGGAGTTTCACTGTGTTAGCCAGGATGGTCTCAATCTCCTGACCTCGTGATCTGCCCACCTCGGCCTCCCAAAGTGCTGGGATTACAGGCTTGAGCCACCGTGCCCGGCCTAAAACAACTTAAATAACGAGATAAGAGAAAGAACTCAGGGTTTAAGATAAAAAATTTACCTTTACCAGAATTACCCAGGAAGTTTATATGTCTATTTCTATGAAGTTATTTAAATAGTTGCGTTTAAAATTAACATTTGCTATGGAAAACCGGGGCTCTGTGAAGCTACTGTTTTAAGTATTTGATATATCTTGCTACTTTGAGGTGTGAAATATAGGGATCTAAGTGGAGTCAGGAAAAGGTTAGAAAAAAAGGATTTAGGTGGGTAAAGAGTAATAGTTATGGTTGAAGCTCCCATGGGACAAGGGAGAGTACACATCATATATGTGAATATTGTCTACGGTGTTTGGATGGCCTCGTTGATATGTTCCCTTGATAAAGGGTGTCAGGATACAGCCTACCCTGTATTCAGAACCACAATTGCAGAGGTGCCGTACAGGGATGAATTGGTCAAATTGGTGCATTCATCAGGACCCTATGCTACCTGTTACAAGACAATATCATACTATTTTTTTCTTACTTTTAACAAGCTCAAAGTCAGTTACATTCTTTAATTCTTATCATGGCAGTATAATTTCTTATTTTAAAGCTTCACTGGGCACAGAAAACTGCTAGTTTTCTTTGTCATCAGTGACTGGAAATTATCACCTTTGCCTTTTAATTTTCTATACCATCCTTGTTTAGTAATCACAGCCCTCAATCTCTAGGTCTTCAGTCATGTATAGTTTTGCAACTTTCTTCTTACGCCTTGAATAGTTTGATGCCATTGGAAATGACTCCAAAAATCAATTATCATAGGGTGCCATGACTTTCCGATGCTCTGTTGGCTGTACTAGAATTTGATACTTCTTAACAATGTAGGTTAACAGGTCTTTCTTCCTATATTTTGGTTTAGTAAATCTGGGGTGAAAATCTTATGTTTAAAAAGCTCTCAGTCAACTCTTCCAATATGCAGACTGACTTGAAAATTTTTAGTAGAGTTTATACAGTACATCCTATGAATTATAATACCTGGTTCTGGTCACTACCACTTAATAACTCTGTGGCCTTTTGTAATCATTTGGATTTATCTAAAAGAAAATTTCTGAATTCAACTCATGCAGTTATTTTAGGGGAAAAAGTGAGATATGTATATAAATTTTTCATTATGATACTCAGTTTTGGTATGTATTACATTGTTTTGAGGACCACTGCTAGAAACTTGGAATTAGGCCGGGTGCGGTGGCTCACGCCTGTAATCCCAGCACTTTGGGAGGCCGAAGAGGGTGGATCACGAGGTCAGGAGATCGAGACCATCCTGGCTAACACGGTGAAACGTGTCTCTACTAAAAATACAAAAAATTAGCCAGGCGTGGTGGTGGGTGCCTGTAGTCCCAGCTACTCGGGAGGCTGAGGCAGGAGAATGGCATGAACCCAGGAGGCAGAGCTTGCAGTGAGCTGAGATCCCGCCACTGCACTCCAGCCCGGGCGACAGAGCGAGACTCTGTCTCAAACAAGAAAAAAAAAAAAAAAAAAAGAAAGAAACTTGGAATCTACTCCCTTTTCCAGTGTCTAGCTGGGTCCTTTCTCACTGACCCCCCTTTCTCAAGCAGGGGTCAGTGTTTGACACAGAGGTGATTATGTTTTCAAAATCCAGTATTAATGTCATTTGAATTATTTGCTCAATTTGGTAATCTTAAACACAATGCAGAAATGTGCAATTCATTAGCATGCTTCGGAAGTGACATATCATCATTAGTGAGACTTGTTCAGAGTAGAAAATGTCCTTGTGTTTTTGAAGATTCCTAGGACTGCCTCTCCTTGTCTGTGACCCAAGCTGTCATCTCAGACAGCTGATCATATTTGATTTTATCTTGACAGGAATTCCTACAGGATAAGCATTTGTTCCATGGGGATGTGGCAGCCAGGAATATCCTGATCCAAAGTGATCTCACTGCTAAGCTCTGTGGATTGGGCCTGGCTTATGAAGTTTACACCCAAGGGGCCATCTCCTCTACTCAAACCATACCTCTCAAGTGGCTTGCCCCAGAACGGCTTCTCCTGAGACCTGCTAGCATCAGATCAGATGTGTACGGTTTATTCCTGGAGTTTGGTTTCTTCATGACTTGGGTGTTGTCCCTGAATATGATTTGATCTGTTGCCAATTCTGTCTGCAAATACAATCTCTACTTAGAAATCAGCCATACTCTCAAGCAGAAATGTTATGTGACAGAGTTCATGTTTGTCATCTGTCTGCGATCCTTTTTGGTACTTTTGCAACTTTTTCTTTTCTAAGACAGGATCTCACTGTGTTGCCCAGGCTGAAGTGAAGTGGCATGATCACAGCTCACTGCAGCCTCCACCTCCCAGGCTCCAGCGATCCTCCCACCTCAACCTCCCTAGAAGCTAGGACCACAGGCATGCAGCACCCTGCTTGGCTAATTTTTTTTTTCTTTTTTTTTTTTAGAGACAAGGTTCACCATATTGCCTAGGCTGGTCTAGAACTTCTGGGCTCAAGTGATCCTCTCACCTTGGCCTCCCAAAGTGCTGGGATTACAGGCATGAGCAACCATGCCCAGCCTCAAGTATTTCTTCTGTATTAGATTAGCAGCCTTAATTAGAAAAAAAAAAAAAGTGAAAAGATTATTCACATCAGTAGCTGAGGACTTAATCTAGTAAAGTTTCTTTTATCTGAAGAAGGTAGGTCCACATAACCAAAAGGCCAGTTAACCCATACATTGTTAAAATAAAAAGAAATATACATACCTTCAATAACTTATTTTAACATAAAACTTATAAATGTACATTATCTGTTTTTTTCAAAGAGGGGCAAGGCTTCTTTTTATAAGGATGAGTTTCCCAAATGAAGTTATATGTTGTTCTTTTAGTGTAAATAGTATCTTTTAGTGTAAATAAAAATGATTTCTTTTTGAGTTCCAGTTCAGAATGATTTTAGGTAGCATGAGAAACCTGAAAATAATTGTGAAATTGTTTGACTGTAGACTTTTGATGTTACTTTTCCCAGTTTTCTACAGTTGTCTCCCTCACACAATTTGACAACATTTTCTTTTTCAGCAGTTTATTTTTATAAATAATTTTCAAAACATTCAACTCAGTTTGAAGGAAGATAACACTTTTTTGCATTTAATCAGTATATAAAATATCTAATTGATTATATAACTACATATAATTGCAATTACATGTAAAATTGGCATTAACAGGATCATAAAGAATCACAATTGACTTTTGGTAGCCATATAACTCAATTGCTTGGAGAAGTGCATAGATGTAATGTAGAATATCCTGCTAGCCGTGAATGCCATGAGCAGCAGAGGAACTTAACTGTAAAATATTAATCATTCAATAATGATATTACACAATAGTGAACTATACACCTCTCAAGTCCTATTGCTTAGGCAAATACCTATTTCAACTATGTATAAAGCTTGCTCTGCTACTATTTTTCCTAGGTTTGGGCAATTAAATCTACTGAGAAAATAGAGACTAAATGATAAAACTTGGTTGGATTTGCGCTAAGAATAAAGGGTAGAATTTCAGCAGAGAGGGATGGAAAGGAAGAAGGAGACACAGGGAATATTTTTAGGTAAATGTGCTTTTGTGATTGAGGTAAATGTGTTTGTGTGATTACATGCACACACATTTGCAAATAATAGACATCTATTAATTTAAAATACAGGAGAGTAAATAGAGATATAGCTTCAATCCTAAAAGAGATTCAAACCTATGGAAATTGAGCAGAAATGCTTTCTAATGGCCGTTATTTTGTTTTTCAGACACTCATCCTTGATTCTCCTTCATTGCCTTTTTTATGGGGCTCTTACTAAAGGCTTCTGACACTTAAATGAGCTCTTTAGAGAAACAGAAATAGAAATAAAGTAGATGGCTTTGTTTCTTTTACAGCTGGTCTTTTGGGATCCTGCTCTATGAGATGGTGACTCTAGGTAAGGATGAGCCCCAAAATAGCGTGTGCCTGTATGCAAATATGCAAGCATGTTTATTTAAGGGGTGGATGACGTATGCTTTCTGAAAGGGTTTCAGTACCGTGCGGAAGCTTGAAATGGACTGACATGTTATCTAAGCCTGATTCCCGTGATAGTCATATAAAGTGATTATTTTCTCCTTGCCCCAGTCCCTTCTTCCCTGTCCTTTTTTACTTTTCTTTTGCTCTCTTCCTCTTCGTTTTCCCCAAAATATTACCAAATCCAAGGGATGTTTTCAAATCCCAAGGATAATTCCCAGAGTGGTCTTGCATAAACATAAAAATGTTTACTCCAGATTTATTAATTCATTTGATTGAGAAACTGCACGCTTTCCCATGTATGGAGAGTAGAGGACAGGTCTTATGTCTTACCTTGTCTTATTTGATCACTTTCTTAGAGATTCAAGATTCTCCTAACTTATCGGGTTTTTTTTTCCAAAACACCTTTCCCCCCAGTTCACTAAATTATATCCATATTTGATCACCAGGGAGCAACTGAATTGTATGTAGTATTTTTCCTATGGCTATGTCTTTTGCAAGCAACCAACCTAAGTGGATGAAGAATAGTGTTAGTTACAGTTCATATTTTAGAGGACCCTAAAGTTCTCATTATTTTCATAATGACAGGGGCACCACCGTATCCTGAAGTCCCTCCTACCAGCATCCTAGAGCATCTCCAAAGAAGGAAAATCATGAAGAGACCCAGTAGCTGCACACATACCATGTAAGTGGTTTTTAAAGGCCTGCTCTTCTCTCATTCCAAATGTTGTTTAGCCCTCTATCAATCATGTCCTTTTCAAAGTGCTCAGATGATCCTCACCTGTGTGTATGTACCAAAGTACAGCTTTTAACCAAAGCCATGCAGTAAAATATACCTATCTCATATATTACATATGCATATATATTATATATTCATATACATACACACACACTCACACACATACACACACATACCCCACCACACACTGAGAACTATATTAGGAACCTAATTTTGTTATAGTTTAGTTCCATGGGGAGCTTCTAAAATAGGTAACAAGTAAACTAAACCCAATGCAAGTATAGTTGTGTTTAGTCTAAATGTCAGTCTTCTGCCAGCCACAGTTCAGACAGCTGTCGTAAAACCCATTGCACTGGAGTTACTCAATCAGAGTATACCAGTTCTTATTTAGTATTTAACTTTTAAATGATTGTCTCCCTGTTTTTCCAACTCTCAGTGTGATAGAAGCCAACCAGAGGAAGGGGAGATAAGAAGAAATTAGAAAGGCAGAAGGAGGATCCAGTGTTGTCAGCAGATAGGGACAGTTAGTGAACCAACCTAGAGGCAGGAAATGGAAAAATAAAAAATTACACAGACTGTTATTATCAATGAAGTTGAAAAAGGAACTGCTATAGAATGTAAGAAAAGGTTAAATTGTGTATAAGTAGGCAGCAGAGAATATATTAATGTTTTTATTAGAATTGTTGGTATTTTGTAAGTTTTTCATCATTGAATGGGTAAATTTACAGCACTTGGTTTTCCTTATGATAAATAATTACTGCATCAAGCAGATTAAATTTAAGTATCTTAATTATATATGAGTATACACACACACACACACGCACAGAATACAGTGATGGAGCTAGGTACAATAGAAAGAAATTGATGACAAACATTTCTATGTGTTAAAGGCTGGTCTTAATACTGGGAGAGACACCTAACTGACAAAATACCTGACCTGGTACCACAACCTCTGGTACTTGTAACACAGCCTTGTCATCTGCAATTCCAGCAGCAGCTTCTAGGCACAAGTATTAAAGAACATAACATTTTGATGAGGAGATATCTGAAACATGAAAATCAACCTAAAGTATGCAGCAGTATATATGATTAAAAGCTCTGTCTCATATCAGAGTAAAACTGACATGTGTTCAGTTCTACTCAGCCCTGTTACTTTACTGCACATTGCTTACAATGTTACAGCGAACAATGTCTAGTGATAAAACTGTCCTGTCATACCCTAGTTTGGAAAATATTAAGTCATTCCTATTATACAAGAGCACTTGTTGAGAAAGTGCTATTAAGAGACTCGATATAAAAAGGTTGAGAAGGAATATCACTCTCTGGGAAGAAAATGAGTAACAGGGCAAACAGAAGACAATTAAAGAATTGCAGAGTTGTTTGTTAAAGTTTGTGAGGAGAGGAGACATGCTCCCCATACATTTGCCTTGTCAAGAAAGTCAGTTTCTCTTATTTCCCTCTCAGGTACAGTATTATGAAGTCCTGCTGGCGCTGGCGTGAGGCTGGCCGCCCCTCACCTAGAGAGCTGCGCTTGCGCCTAGAAGCTGCCATTAAAACTGCAGATGACAAGGCTGTGTTACAAGTACCAGAGTTGGTGGTACCTGAACTGTATGCAGCTGTGGCCGGCATCAGAGTGGAGAGCCTCTTCTACAACTATAGCATGCTTTGAAGAGTCCCGGGCAAGAAACATTCATGCATGATTATATGTTCTTGGAATCAATTCCTCTAAGAACAGAGAATGGTCTTTCCAAGGGACACAAAGGAAGAAATGGGACATGGATTCTTGATCTTCCTTTACACATTTCTCGGGAAATCTGAAATGATGCTGGATGAGACTCTACACATCCTGAGCTAAGACATACTGTCAGTCTCACTTCTGCTGTCCCAGTCCTAGAAATCCTGGGTAGAAGTGGTGGACGTGTGCAAAGGAGGTTTTAGAACTCTGCAGTATTTGTTGGGGCATGGCACAAATAAGCTCATCCCTCCTTCCTAGGCTAGTTTCCTCTGGAACCACATTTTTATCTAGATGAAAATTTGGAATGAAATGAAGGAATAGAAATCCAATAAAAGAGTTGAAGGGAAAGAAAATTTAAGGTTCTTCTTGCTCAGGATTACAGATGTGGACCAACACCTCCTTCAAGAAAAGGTGGTAGGACACAAAGTTCTTCAGTCCTGAGCCCTACAGGTAGGGTTGGAGGAGAACTATAACGGAAAAACCTCTGAGTTTCACCTTAGGTATAGATAAAAGAAAGATGGTCCCTTTTTATCTGATTCTGAGACAGGTAAATTCTGTCTGTTACTATGTTTAATTAGAAGGTGGAGGAGTCATTTCATGATTAAGAACATTCAACATGTATTGTTCATTAAGCTAGCTTCCTAGTTCCGATTAGACTAAGGAGACTGAGCCTAGAGAGTCAGTGTTAGAACAGTGATAAGAATGCTGTGTGTGTGTGTGTGTGTACAATAAACAGGAAATGTAGAAACCAAGCAAGCAGGCTTAGTAGCTCAGTCTTTAACAAGGGCTAGAAAAGAATGTAATCTGATATGGAAGGATAGCAGCTTCTAATTTTCAATCATCTGTTGATATACTGTGAAACTTATTTTATTAAATTAATATTTATTAAATGGAAATATGCTTTTCTGGTTTATAACTGCTAAAAATATCATAGGGAGGATAAAAGTAAATAAATGAAAGTTAATGTCAATAGAAAAATTCAAGAGATAATGTACAATGTCAGAAAAGGGATTCTTTATGTGTAAATGGGGATAATACCTATTTCACAAGGTTGTTCTGAGGATTGATACATTTTGAGTACGTATTTGTACACTATCTGGCACGTATGTGCTCAATAAATGTGTTTCTCCTTTTCTTTTGCCCTTCCTAACCCAGGACCTTTCATATATTTTTCATTTAAAATCTACTGTGGCCAAGAAGAGAACCTCAGTCTGTAACACTGAGGCAGGACATGCCTAAAGATGATGATATGGCACAAGTAATGATATTATATATGTGCAATGACGAAGTCATCATTTTTGTACGCTTTTGAATGATGATAGTGAACTCATACTATTTCAAAATATTGAAAACATCATCATGAGGGCAATTCTGTTGAACATGGTGGTCTGCAATTTTAAAAAACACTTTGGGTACCCTGGAAGGGACATCTAAGGCTGCCATAAGAAAGATGACTGGCAGCTAAAAATGTTGTAGAAGTTGGAATCCTGGTGGAATCATAATGAGTCAGCTAAAGGAATAATGATTCTTGCCGCTGTGAGAATACCACAGTGACTAGTCAGGATTTAAATGGGTAGCAAGTTGCAGTAGGGAGAAGGGCGGAAAAGTGGCTTCACACAAAATTACAAAGTCCTATGGAATCCCATTGTTGCCTCTCAGCTGTTCATTTAAGTCAATATTACAAATATTTACTTATTTATCTGATCACTTAAAAATATTGAGTGTTAAGGCTTGCTGTGCCAGACACTTGGCTAGATGTAGGATAAAAGAAATAGGGAGCTTTTGATTACATTCTAGAAGGTGAAACACATTATACATTTATTTGTGTGGGTATCTGGTAAGTGCAAAGTGTTAAGCGCTATGAAGAAAAAGCATAGGGTAGTAGAAGGGAGTTTGAAAGGAACACTTCCCTGAACAGAAATGGGCTATAAACTGAGACCTTAGGGATGGGTAAGTAACCCAGGCCGAATAAGAAGAGTCTCCCAAGGAGGACATGTGTGTGTGAAAATTCTGAGGCAAGGAACTGCAAGAAAGCATATGGGTTGCAGCACGGTGAGCTAAGGGAAAGTGGAACACAGTGAAATGGAAGGTTGCTTTGTTGTACTGTCATATTTGTTTTAGTAGGAGGGAAAGAAGCAGACAATTGATATTTAAATTTTTTAACCCCCAATTTTATTTGTTTCTCCGGCCCGGAAAACTGGATACAGTAATTTTTACTCTAAGAAAACTGGGTCTTTCTCTCACTCGGCCAGGCTTCTTCCAGAAGGAGGATGATATTTCTGGCATCATTGACCTTTCAGCCAAACTAGGTGTTTCCAAGCTAATGAATGAAAAAAAGAATCAAAATAGTTATCATTTAATCGGGTTGACTCTAGATAGATTTTGTTGTATTGTTTTGATTGCCTTCTCTTCCAGTCTTGCTTTTCCAATCTATGCTTTATTGTTTTTTTTTTTTTTTTTTTTTTGAGACAGAGTCTCGCTCTTTCACCCAGGCTGGAGTGCAGTGGCGCGATCTCGGCTCACTGCAGGCTCCGCCCCCCGGGGTTCACGCCATTCTCCTGCCTCAGCCTCCCGCGTAGGTGGGACTACAGGCGCCTGCCACCTCGCCCGGCTAATTTTTTGTATTTTTAGTAGAGACGGGGTTTCACCGTGTTAGCCAGGATGGTCTCGATCTCCTGACCTCGTGATCCGCCCGCCTCGGCCTCCCAAAGTGCTGGGATTACAGGCGTGAGCCACCGCGCCCGGCCTGCTTTATTGTTAAAAAAAATTCCAACACTTAGGAACAAAGCAAACACCCACCTAGATACAGTGTCTAAGGGAAACGTGGCAATGTCATTTAAAATAGAATAGTCTGAACCAGTAGTTCTTAAATTATGCTCATGGAGCACACTATGTTTTTTATGCCAGATTTAGGTATTCTGTTATTAAAATCAAATAATAGTAGTGGGGTTTTTTTTAGCATTTTAAAACAAAAAAGTAAGTTAATTAAGATTTCTTAATCTTAACTTTGTTGCAATAATTTTTTTTAATTTTGCTTTAACACTCTCATTGAAATAAATAAACAAGTAGCAAATACGGTGGAAGACTGGAAGATATCCTATTACCCTTAATTTGGCATACTGTGTTTACCCGTTTTGGGCAAAAGAATTAGAGATTATGCTATGTGTTTGAAGCTATAATATTGTCATATGCTGGAAAAAATTTTAGATTGACCAATCAAATCAAATATATCATGTCATGATAATCTTGAAGTAGCTCCAAGTGCTCGCCATATATGAACATATGTGATAACGAATGGTGTGGAAAGTTTGGTGTTTCTGCGTGATCGTGATTCTCTTATTTAAAAAGTTAATACCACTAAGTGGTAAAAAGACACGTAAGGCTAAAGTCCACAGGGAAGTCTATTATGGAAAAGAGAAGAGCAAGGTGGGTGGATGAATTAAAAATTAAAATACTACCTCATTCTGAGTATTTTTTAAAATTTAAACCACATTATGCACTTACTCTTGACTTACTACTCTGATCCATTTATTAATAACTGAATGAGATAGCCCTGACATCTTTTGTTCTGTAAATACAAAATCAAATGAATCAGACGTTATTCATAAATTAAAAACATGAGACTATAATATCTAGTGCTTATCACAATAAACATGGAACATGTCTCTGAAAATTGGAAGTCAGAATGGAAATAAAACCTTTATTTCTTACCTACTTCACTTTGTGCTTTGAAATTTACCGCTGTGTTAGCAAAGGTGGAAACAGTATTTTGGCTTCACTTAAGCAGCTCAAACATTTATTTTCATAAGTAAACTGTGTTGATATCAGTAAGTATGTCCTAATTTGGAGCCTACAACAAGCGATTTGAAAATGTTCACAATTTTTTTTTTTTTTTTTTTTTTTTTTTGCTATTTCTAGCCCAGCTAAACGTGTATGAAAAGATTCTAACTGTGCTGACCAACACAGTAGCTTCTAGCCACACGTGTTTATTTAAATGTTAATCTAAATTAATCACAATTAAGAATTCAGTTTGAAGTCACACTAGTCACATTTCAAGTGCTCAGCAGCCATACAGAAGAACATTTCCACATCACTGTTGTGTACCATCCAAGAATACAACACAACGCAAATGCTTTATCACTTTGTAATTCTTGCTTCAATACAAAAGGTTCAAATTTTGGCTTAAAATATAAAGAGTTAAGTAAATATAGTTTCATATTTTATCTTACAAACAGGTAGGATTATAGTCTTGAACCCCTATGTAATTTTTGGAGATCAAGACAGTAACTGGCCCACTTAACAAAGATGTTAATACTTTGTGCATTCTGCAACCTCTATTTGCATAGTTACACATTCTGGTATCCATAGTTCTACTTAGGTAAACATGAAGATGAACATTGGCACATGTGCCAAAAACCTGAAGGAGAGACATTAGGGAATCTAAGATATTGAATGAGGCTTTCCATATAATTCAACAAAATGGATTACAGCTGATATTTCCAGAGATACTACGGAATAGAGTGCTCAAATTTCTGTGAATCATTCTCGTGGTAAGTGTGGTGACCAACCCATCTCAGTTTGCCTGGGTGTTTCCAGGTATGGAAAGTCCCATTTCCCAGTAAACTCCACAGTCCGGGTCAAACTGGAATGGCTAGTCACCCTAGGGATAAAACATGGTGCTTCCTGTTTCTTACGTACTTTCCAAAATGGTGGCCTATTGTGGGGACTGATTTATTTTTCTATATTAATAGTTATATAACTACTAATATGGACTCAAGGAAACGTCGCCCAATTTGCCTTTTTAGTCATTCTACTTGAACCTTATGCTCTAGCTATACCAAATTTCTTAGTGTTCCCCAAACATGCATTTTCACACCACTGTCTTTGCTCGGGTCGTTTTCTGCCTGGAATGCTTTTTCATCCCACTGAACATACATAGAACTTACTTCTCAAGGTCCAATTGAAATACTTCCGTTGACAGGCCTTTTCCAATACTCTTTTTTCAAATTTCCCTACTCTGCAATAGAACGCTCTTGCTTCCTCTGCTGTACTACCAGCATGTTCTGCACACTATTTCTTTTTTTGGCGAAGTTTCACTCTTGTCACCCAGGCTGGAGTGCAACGGCGCGATCTCCGCCTCCCGGGTTCAAGCGATTCTCCTGCCTCAGCCTCCTGAGTAGCTAGGATTACAGGCATGTGCCACCAAACCTGGCGATTTTTTGTATTTTTAGTAAAGACAGGGTTTTGCCATGTTGGCCAGGCTGGTCTTGAACTCCTGACCTCGGGTGATTTGCCCCCTTTGGCCTCCCGCAAAGTGCTGGGATTACAGGCAGGGGCCACCGCGCCTGGCCACATATATTCTTTTTTTTTTTTTTTGAGACAGAGTTTCGCTCTTGTTGCCCAGGCTGGAGTGCAGTGGCACGATCTCAGCTCACCGCACTCTCTGCCTCCCGGGTTCAAGCGATTCTCCCGCCTCAGCCGCCAGCGTATCTGGTACTACAGGCACGCACCACCACGCCCAGCTAATTTTTTTGTATTTTTAGTAGAGACGGGGTTTCACCATGTTGGCCAGGATGGCACATATATTCTTAATTATAGCAATTGCTCCTCTGTGCTGATATTTGCCTTACATGTTTGCTTTCTTTTCTAGACTACCAGTGCAAACGGCTTTTTATTTCTAGTTTCAAACTGTCACATAGGAAATGTTTGTTAAAACTAATGTTTTATAAAATTTAAAACTTATTTTACATATTATCTCATTTGATCTCTCAAGAATTCTGTGAGCTTGGCAACGTAGATTGCTGTATATGCATTAGGCTGATGAACAAACAGGCTTAGAGATAGTCACCTGCCCAAGGTTAGGTAGCTGTTAAGTGTTGGGAATGAATCCCAGGTCTTCTTACCACCACTTTCTACTAGACATCACTGAAGGTTGTCAACCGATAGACAGGACTACTCTGTGTGTTAATAACAAAAGAGTGATCAATAATATTTAAAAAGCAGACTTTGTGTAAAAGTCTTTCCCTTACCTTAAAAACTACGCCACACTGGAGCATTCTTACATTCCCCCAATTTAATTCTATCTGGAGAGAAAGAATAACGGGCTAAACCATTATTGTATCTTAAGTCAAATTGCCAAAACTTCACAGGCTACTAAAAGTTAACCCTTATTGAATGAATTAAGAACCTTAGAAGTTCTGCTGTTAAAAAAGAGCACGGTGACTGTCAGGATTTTTCAGGTGTGGGGGTGTGTGTGTGTGTGTGTTTTAAGACTTCAGTTCTTTCCTGTGATGGATTCCTTTGACTTTGTCTCTATTATTATAGGCTTATAGGTCCCGGGTAACTACCAATCGTTATCCAAAAGGGAAAGCACCCTGTTAGAAATTAAGTAAGAAAAATGGTTTATATTCCCGGTCTGCCATTTCGATTCTAAGCTTTATCTTTATGTAGCTCACAGTTAAAGGGGGCACAGAGCCACACCCACCTCACAAACGCCGTGAGGATTGGGAGACCAGAAAAGTAAAAGCGACTTGCAAACCTTTAGCTCTAAGTCCATAAAAAAGACTATCATAGGCTCACATTTCTAATCTTTGCTAATATAATGTAATCTTTATTTTGAAAATAATGTGCCTCCATTCCTAGTGAAGCGAAAGTCACGGCGCTGCGACCCTCCCGTCAGCGCCTCCGGGACTCTCACGCGATACTCAGCTTTCACGCTTTAGTCTAGCGCTGCACGGCAGGCGGAAGAGAAGCGCCTGTGGTGACGCACTTATTCCGCGCGATGACGTCACTGCAAGGCGCCGGGGGACACGTTGGCTGCGTTTTCGGCGGGCTTCTCGGGGACAAAAATGGCTATGGCTAGCGATTTCTACCTGCGCTACTACGTAGGGCACAAGGGCAAGTTTGGGCACGAGTTTCTGGAGTTCGAATTTCGGCCGGACGGTGAGAAGAGGTCCACGGCACGCGGTGCTGGGAAAGGGGAGCGAGACCGAGAGGCCGGGTGGTGTGGAGGGTACAGGGGGCGGAGGCCACTGCTTCCCTCGAAGGAAATAGGAGCTTAAGAATAGAGGAGGCATAAGTTGGTTTTATAAATGAAAGAGAATTAATTGCAATAAATTAAAGCTAATCCTGTAACAAACTGAAAAGTTGAACCTACAGTAATCAGAATTCTGTAACAGTGCACCAGAAGGGACTCTGTAGATTGTCGCCCTGATTAAAAATGCTAGCACTTCTTTGAAAACACCCCCACCAGCGGGTGGTCCAATGGATGAATAAAATCTTGTGGTGACCAGTACCTTTTCTTCATTCAGCCTGTGTGTTTTCTTTGACGGGGAGGAGCCCGACGTGTTAACAAATGAGAATAATAATATGTTTTAGGTGTTTACGTGTAATTGTTCACGATAGGACGCACGAAGAGTACCAAAAAAGAGGGGAGAGGTAAAGTTCCACAGGAAGGAGTCAGGAAAATCTTCCTAGAGAACGACACTCTTGAGATGAGTCTGGAAATGGGAGACTTGGCCTTTGAGAGAAAAAAACAGACTTCCAGAGCAGTATGAGCAGATGAGGTGAAACTGCTACCCAAGTAGTGTGCAACAATTCGTTTTCTGACAGCGCTATCCTTACAGAATGTTACATTGATCTTGCCTACCTGCAACAAGAAAGTTCATTTGGATATATATTTTTTGGGTTTTTTTGAATGCACGTTTTGTGCTGGACAACAAGCAAATACAAAATTTGAAGGTACACTAATGAGTAAGACAAATTTAACTGAAGGAGATTTGTCTTGGTGGGAGACACATTTAACTGTAAAGCAGTATGCATATTAAGTCCTATAAGCAGGCTTTGGACAATGTTCTGTGAGAGCAAGAATAAAAAATTAGAGAAGGAACGTATATTAGGAAAGAAGAGTATCAAGCATTTCAGGCAGAACTCACGTTAACTACAGTACTGCAATTATTATTATTATTATTTTGAAACAAGGTCTCACTCTGTCACCCAGATCTGAGTGCAGTGGCACGATCTCAGCTCACTGCAACCTCCGCCTCCCTAGTGCAAGTGATCCCTCACCTCAGCCTCCTGAGGTGCTGGGAATACAGGCCCGTGCCA
Source organism: Hylobates moloch (assembly GCF_009828535.3). Lineage (NCBI taxonomy): Eukaryota > Metazoa > Chordata > Mammalia > Primates > Hylobatidae > Hylobates > Hylobates moloch. The sequence goes on along the minus strand of NW_026652283.1, from coordinate 9,717,058 downwards.
CCTCGTCCTGCTAATTTTTAAATTTAATTTAATTTAATTTTATGTTATTTTTTGTAGAGATGGGTTTCCCCATGTTGCCCAGGCTGGCCTCAAACCCCTGAGGTCAAGGGATCCACCCGCGTCAGCCGCCCACACTCCTGGGATTACAAGCCTGAGCCACCGGGCCAGCCCTGCAATTGTTTAGAAACTTTAATCACTGTATTTAACCTTACTCTCCCCATAAATTCACTAAATTTACCTGAATCCATCTATTCTTTATGTAGTAGCATTTTCAGTTCCTCTGCCTGTGAACACTATCAAGCTTGTCCCTATCGCTTTTAGCAGGTCACATGAATTAAGTACCTGAATATTATCAGGGAAGTTTTATGCTAGAACAGTGGTTCTAATCAGTGTATCTGCCACTACACTGTTCCACATACTTCCATGGGTAATATTGAGCCTCCCGAGGACTGGCATTTCTTTTCCTTCTTTTTTCTTTTTTGAGACGGAGTCTTGCTCTGTCGTCCAGGCCGCAGTGCAGTGGTGCGATCTCGGCTCACTGCAGCCTCTGCCTCCTGGATTGAAGCGATTCTCCTGCTTCAGCCTCCCGAGTAGCTTGGATTGCAGGCATGTGCCACCACGCCCGGCTAATTTTTCGTATTTTTAGTTGAGACGGGATTTCTCCATGTTGGCCAGCTGGTCTCAAACTGCTGACCTCAGGTGATCCACCCATCTCAGTCTCCGAAATTGCTGGGATTACAGGCGTGAGCCACTGCGCCTGGCGCCAAGCCATCGAAGACTGGTATTTCTATCATTTTAGAGTACCTGCTGCACATTATAGCTGTGCCTGGGCAAATGACTAGCCATAAGGGGAAGCATACATCAGAATACAAAAATCATGATGGATTAAAATTAAATATAAACTAACAAACTCATCAACTTTGATCCAGAAGCATCCTTTGTATGCTACTTAGTCACAATTCTAAAATATCTGCATTATAATTGTATGCATACATTTGAAGGAAAAAAATTTTTTAAAGAACATTTTGGTGTAGTGGGGAAAGCCTGAGTATTGAAATAAAGTAGATCTAGGTCTGAATCTTGTGTGACCCTGGTTAAATTACTTAACTTTGTTTTCTCTCCTATAAATAGGTGAGAGAATAAAACCCGATTTTTAGGGTTGTTTTACAGATTAGATTAAATGCTCTGGGTGAGGCACTTAGCACCAATACGGACATATAGCAAACTTGAAAGGAATGTTAGTGCCTTTTGCAGATTCTCTTTCTAGTTCATGATGTAACTTAAAAAAATAGGCCTTAAAAATGACCCAATATATATTGTAGGCATGGGCTATTTAAATATTTGGCTAACTTCAACTTCAGCAAACGTGACCAGCAAACATTTATTGTCTACATGTCTAGCAATGATTTTACACAAGGAGGGAGGAAATATTAATAAAAGTAGTAGTATAAAATGGTCTTTACCTTCAAAATTGTATATGATGTTGTTAATTTTTTTAGCAGCTTTTGCTATTATAAATTGATTTTTTCCACTTCCCACAGGAAAGCTTAGATATGCCAACAACAGCAATTACAAAAATGATGTCATGATCAGAAAAGAGGTAAGTGCTATTTGAATGTCTTTTTTTTTTTTTTTTTTTTTTGCATTTAGCCTGTTTTCTTCAAGTCTGTGTTGAATTTAAAACACTTCATCTAAGGCTATATTGTAAAGAAGAAGGCAATTTATAGATTGAAAAGAGTTTCCGTTTAAATTAGATACAATGGTTGCATCCATAGGAATGAGAAAGTTCAGAGAACTAACCTTGATGTGAACTACACTTGCATTTATTGATTTATTGATTTAGAGACAGAGTCTCGCTCTGTTACCCAAGCTGGAGTGCAGTGGCTTGATCTCAGCTCACTGCAACCTCTGCCTCCCAGGCTCAAGCAATGCTCCTGCTTCAGTGTACTTTTATTTATTATAGTTCACCTTATAGATCTTGTGATGACACAAGTTAACCACTTGTGGGTATTTGGATCTCAGTGTTGCAAAGGCAGAATACAGTGTTTCAAAGATGGGTAATGACGAGAAGAGGGAAAAAGTGTATGTGAAAGGAAAGGGCAAGAGATGAAGAAAAGTAATATAACAAGGATGATTCTGTCTCCTCTACTTTTGGAATCAATTAAATTTTTCTATATTCCTCTATTTGAATATTCAGGGTTTGTAACTCATTTCTTTCTGAGTTGAGGGGTAACATAGGTAGGCATTATCACATTTTATTGTGATTAATTTTTAGGCTTATGTGCACAAGAGTGTAATGGAAGAACTGAAGAGAATTATTGATGACAGTGAAATTACAAAAGAAGATGATGCTTTGTGGCCTCCCCCTGATAGGGTTGGCCGACAGGTTTGTATTTAGTGATTCTTTAAGTGCATAAATATTAAAAATTGATAATACTATTATGTTTCCCCTTATTTATTTGGAATGAGTCTAAGTTGATTCTTTGGCTTTCTATTTAATAGGCACCTGGTAAATTCTCTTTAATTTTATCTCTTAGTTCCGTTTTTCTAAGCTACCTCCTAGTAGTGAAGGAGTCAGTGCATAGCTCTAAATTTAGACATCTTTCTCTGTAGTCACCCCAGCCAGCGTTAGGATGTTTTCACAGTGCGGTGTTATGAATAATTTCTGTTGTGTGTTAATCACTTTTATTAAGAATATGACTATGTAAAATTTACTTTCGCCAAATCATAACTTTTAAAATTCTTATTTGCATCTCTATACCCTAGAGAGAGACTTGATTGGTGGTTTCTTTGTTAAAACTGATGATTGCATTTGCTTCTCATATTCCTTTAGAATAATTGATGTTTCTCAAAAGGCTTCTGAAGAACTCTGAAGGCCTAATTTCACTCTGTAAAAAGAAAGTTTGGTTTCTGAATTGGGTCTTTTCAACTCTTGGAGAAATGAGATACAACCCCTGGAAGAAGAAACATTTAATTTCACTTTTGTATATCCCTGAGGATTGTACTTTATATCACCTTCTTTGAATAGAAGAAAATGTGGAGAAATCTAACACATGCTGACACTCTGTAGGAGTAGCTTAACTCTTCTGTTTAAAGAAACATTTAGAAAAGCAAAGGTAATAGTTAACAGTATTTATTTTAAGCATCGTATCACTTTTAAAAAGTAAATTTAGGCCTCAGTTTGTTTTATGCAGATATACATATGTACTAAAAAGCAAACCACAGCAGCTAACCTTTTATATCATTTAGACTCAGGGAGAGCCTGGTATTTTATCTACTCGCTTAAGGATGCGTTCATGGGTTTTGGTTAGTGGGGAAGAGTAGGCATGCTTCAGAAATTGCCTTTTGTATCAAGTCAAAGGTTTTATGGCTGTTAGAGCATCTTAGCTAATTCTCCATTTCGTGTGTGTCATAAACTGCATAATTAGGCTTCTGGTTAAATAAATAGCTAGGATTGTCTTCAATAGTGTCTGTTAACTTGAAAATTCGTTACAGATATATAGCTTTTTAATTATTGGTTTTAGGCCTGCAGATAAACAATATAGGGAAAATCTATACAGTAATTACAGCACACTAGGAACATCTACATTATGTTGTATTTTTTTTTTACTAGTTCTTAATTTTGGTTATTTTGTGGAGTATTAGTTTTGAAGTCTTACAGTCTTGAGATCAGATATAAGTACCATCATTGTTAGTGGTTATAAATATCAACAAGTGTTTTCCTCTGCTTTATGAGTTTTGGATTACACATTTGTTAAATAAGTTAATAAGGTTATTTTCAAGATTACAGAGAGTATAAAGTCCCTAGCACTAGGGCCTGACATATAGTAGGTGCTAAATTGGTGGTGGTTATTAATATTATTCATTTTATTTGTAGAATCTCCCAGAAAGAAAAAATGTGTATTTATCATATTAAAAATGGCCTTATACTCCTATCATTTTTACAACATGTGCTTCAAAGTGTTGTCTTTAGTTTTTATTGACATTGTAAGAAATATTTCTTTGTCACTTTGTTTCATAGTGTCTTCTTTATGTCTCTGGAAAGCAATTGTTTATTGGTCCTAAACTTGGGGGTAGTGCTTGTGAGCAGTTTTTATTTTAAGGATATAGTTTATATCTAATAAACCACGTTTCTTCCCCCCACGCCCCCACTCCCTCTGTTGGCTGCTAGAAAACTTGCAATTAAAATTGGGATCTGTTTGTAGCAAGAATACAGATACCTCTGGGATAGATTTTTATATTAACTACATTTTTCTGCTATATTTTTTAGGAGCTTGAAATTGTAATTGGAGATGAGCACATATCTTTTACCACATCAAAAATAGGTTCTCTTATTGATGTAAATCAGTCAAAGTAAGTATGTTAAAGCATTTTGGCTAAGTTGTCATTATTACAGAGGCTCATTTTAGAACTATAGTCAGTTTGTTAGCCAAGATAATTTCAGTGGCATCCTATCAGTTTATTATGCAGATGTAATTCTGATTTTTATGTCATTAAAGGCTTATTATCTTGTCTCTCAGTAGAAATTAGCAGAGTATTTCATTGATTGTCCAAAAAATTTTAATCCAACAGATGTATATAATAATGCCCAAGTTGTATTAGCTATTTTGTATAAAAATGTGGATATAGTATCAGATAATTCAGACAAAAGAAATCCTTATTGGATTATATCAGCCTCATTAGGCCTGTATCATCTCACTTTCCTCCTTGGGCTCAGTACTTGGGAAAAAGATAGAAAAAATCCAGTATGGCCTAAGTATCCTTTAGCTACCGATGTCTTCCCAAGATCTGTCTCTCCTCTGCCGCAGGGTTTTGTAGCACATCCCATTTTCTTGGTCTGATCCTAGCCACTTATTTTTGTTTGTGCCCATTCCCCTCAAAGTGTCCCCATAGTGCTCTTACTTTTTTCTGTCACCCTAAATTGTAATAACCTATTTGTCTGCTTTACTGGTTTGAATGTAAGCTCCATGAGAACCTTGCTGTATCCAAAAAGTTAGCATAGTGCCCTGCACATAATAGACGCTTTCAATAATTATTTGTTAGAGGAAAAGAGAAAGGAATGAATGCATAATAACTATTGGACACAAAAATCTGTGTTCACAAAGACCATCCAAATGCTTTTAAACTATCAAATTTCTTTTCCTACATTTGGTAAGGATGTGGCATTGATACCCTGTTGGGATTATAAATTGGTAGTGGTTTTTGGAAAGCAATTTGGTAATATGCATCAAAAACTGTTGACATTTTTCATTCACCTTTGGCCTAGTTTCATTTCTGAGCATCTCTTCTATGGAACTATTCCTAAATATTGGAAAAGCTTTATTATGCATGAAGATGCTTATTGAAGTATTATTTATAATAGGAAATTAACCCCAGTGTCTAACAAGGAGATAATTATTAAATTAATTAAAAATTACTAGGGAATTTTTTTTTTTTTTTTTTTTGAGACGGAGTTTTGCTCTGTCGCCCAGGCTGGAGTGCAGTGGCGCGATCTCGGCTCACTGGAAGCTCTGCCTCCTGGGTTCACGCCATCATCCTGCCTCAGCCTCCCAAGTAGCTGGGACTACAGGTGCCCGCCACCACACCTGGCTAATTTTTGTATTTTTAGTAGAGATGGGGTTTCACCGTGTTAGCCAGGATGGTCTCGATCTCCTGACCTCATGATCCGCCCGCCTCGGCCTCCCAAAGTGCTGGGATTACAGGCTTGAGCCACTGTGCCTGGCCCCTTTAGTTATTAAAAAATAGAGAAACATCAAAATGTTTATAGTTATTCTGTGAAATGGTGGCATTACAGTATTATTTTTTCTGCCTTATTAGACATTTTTATGATGCAGTATTACATTCATAAGGAGATGAACTCTTTAAATACTAAAATGAATACTGATGAAGAAACTATTTTTTTCTTATAGAAAAGATATTCATTGTATGTTCATTTTAGTTGTCAGCAAAATCTTTCCTTTCTCCTAAATTTTGTTAACTTAATTGTTACAAGATTTTGATTTTGTTTTGTTTTAGGAATTTAAAGAATTGTTGTATCCTAGGAAGAAAAAGTAACTTTTACCTTTTTAAATTTTAGGGATCCTGAAGGCCTTCGAGTATTTTACTATTTGGTACAAGACTTGAAATGTTTAGTTTTCAGTCTTATTGGATTACACTTCAAGATTAAACCAATTTAAATTGGATGCATTCAAGCTGTTTGTATATTTAATTAAGGGATGGGAGGGGTTATTTGTCATTTACAATATTGGGGTTTTTATGAATGTGAAGCAAACAAAAAAAAATTTGTATGTAAACTGAAAATAAGAAAATACATTAGCAAGCTTAATGGTTATCCTTACTTGAGTCCTCATGGGTTGGACAGTACCCACACACATTAAATTCTGTAAATAAAAGCCACCTTTTGTTAAAAATTTGCTCTAATAAAACATACCAAATCCTGGTTGCAGAGTAGTTTTTTGTTTTTCCCAGGAGGCTGTGTCTCTAATTCACTTTAGAGATAATAAGAAATTGTTCTGGTAGATATATCCTGTGACAGAAGATACTTTAGGTGGAAATATGTAGCCACTTCCCACCCATGAAAGGCAAGTGTAGATCTTCCCTTATTTCCTTCATACATGATTGGATTTAATTTTGGGGGCTTACACAAGTTCTAGTTTTTTTTACAGTTATCAAACCCCTCAGGGATTATTCACATTTAAATATTTTCGATTATAAGCGGTGAGGTCCTAAAGTGTTACAGGAGTAAAGTCTACGCCATGTTAGGCATATCTTTGATTATGTCCTTGTTCCTTATTTCACAATGTATTTGGTGTGTAGGGGAGGGGGGAGAACTAAATGAGTTTTCAGCTTTATAAATTATTAAACATTTAGACAAACGCACGTATGAATGTACATAAATATGTTTAACTCCTGTTGACCATGGGTGTCACTTAAGTTTCCCAGTTCCTTTCAACCTCTTTCTGAATAGATTTCCTCTTTCATTACTTTTAGTAACCATGTCCCTTGTTTCCTTTTATTCTCCCATCTGAACCCCCACTCTTAAGAAGTTGTGTTATTCCAGTAGTTACAATCCATTTGCCCTAGGAACAAGTTAGCACTGAATTTTGGGTGGAATAATTAGTTTCTGAAGGCTTGCCAGGACTTCTGAGCAGCTGGGCTCTAGAGTTGGGCTGTCCAATAACTTTTTTGCAATAACGGAAATGTTCTATGTTCAGTCCAATAGGGTAGCCACTGGCCAAATGAGGCCTAGTGATTACTTGAGGTGTGCCTCGTATAACTGAATTTATGGTGCTATTTAAACAATTTTTTTCTAATGTGAAAAGGATAAAACATACAAAACTCTTGAGAACTATAAAGTGAACACCTATATGCCAACCTAGATTCTATACTTAACATCTTTTTTACTGTAATATCTCTATTATAATAAATCTTGGTTTTTCACTTAAATGGTGTAATTGGTGCCAGTAAACTATGTTTTTTTTGTAGTGCTATTTAATTTTGATTAAATTTAGATAGCCAGATGTGTCTAGTGGCTACCCTTTGGACAGTATAGCTCTAGAGCATGGCTTGGTAACCTGTTTGCCATGGAGCACTAGATGGTCCTTTTCACTGTTCAAAATACATGCCCATTGTCTTCAGGTTTGCCATGGAAAGTCAGATGATTTCCACTTCATTATGCAAGTACACTATCATCTTCAGGTCTTTTGTATGTAAAATGTTTCTGTTCCAGTTGTAGACCTTGATGATTGTGCAGTACGAAATCGTATTATAATTTTCTTGCATTTAGATGTCACCCTCAAGCAGAAACAGGAACAATTGCCATTTGAACTTCCAGTGGGCCCACAGTTTTTGGTTGTTCCTCAAAATAACCATTCTGTGGCTCCTGTTGAAGAAGATGATCCGTTAAAAACTGAACAAGGTTGAGGAGAAATAGTGCTTACGTTGAAAAATCTTTTAAGTCTGTCCCCATTCTCTAACTTCCTTATGTTTTGGTTATTTAGCTCTGTCCCCACTATCTACTAGAATTTCTCGTATTTAAACCAAGATGGGAGACTAGGTCTTTAAGAAAATATTATCGTCTACCATTTTCTTGTACTTTGATCTGTCTTTTATTTGATTGTAAGCTGCTGATGGACAGTGATCATTAGAAACTGAATTTTGTATAGTACTAGTTTTATATGAAACTAGACTTGTATTGCACTCAGGTTATGTTCCTTTTACCTCCTTCCTTAATAAAGAGACCACTTGAAATAATCAAACATTTTCCAAGTACTGTTTCTGCACCTCATCCCACCTCTTCCCCATTCATGAGATAGTGCAGAACCCTAGCACAGTCTTTTCCATACAGCAGGTGTTTTTTAAGTTTGTTGAATTGGTTGCTGTCTTGCTCTGTCCTTAGATTATTTGCCTTTAGATTATTTATCTTTGGTATTTCATTGGTATCAGGCTGAGTCTATTTGTATGGATATTTTTAATGTAAATATAAATGTAACTCAGATGATTTATATATTCTATTGTTAGACTGTTTTGATTTGAAATGTGTGAACCTGTGAGCATGAACTGTGCTGTAAGTTTAACCACTGACCCCTTTAATTAATAACTGGATTCCTAGCATGAATGGATAATGAAGTAGAATAGAAAATTTTAAAATTTTAATAAAGATAAACAACAAAGATAAATGAAGGATTTGAGGGTGAGTTCAGAATCTGCCTTGGCTGACTTCCATGTGATGAATTGTAAAGGTGGATAACTACCACTCAAAATCTCTGGCATCTACCTTGTCCTAATTGGAACTGTGTGATGTGGTGGAGAGAATACTAATTTAAGAATCAGAAGTCTTAATTACAGATCAGCTTAACTATTTTCCCTTAAATCGCCATCGGGAATCCTTTTTTTGCCATTATGTCATCATAGTTAACTTAGTTCCTGAGGTGGCCCTCTTGTTTGGTTTCTCAGAAAAAAGAGGAAGGATAGTTACTGTTTGATCGATTACTAGAGGTTCAGTTGGGACAATGTATTTTAAACTCAGAGCATTTGAATATATTTTACTGTAAAGACAAGAAGGACAAAAAGGGTGATTAGGGAAACAGAAAATCTCAAGCTAGAGATTTTTTTTTTTTTATTTGAGATGGAGTCTCGCTCTGTCACCCAGGCTGGAGTGCAGTGGCGCGACCTCGGCTCACTGCAAGCTCTGCCTCCGGGGTTCACGCTATTTCCTTGCCTCAGCCTCCCGAGTAGCTGGGACTACAGGCGCCCGGCTAATTTTTTGTATTTTTTTGGTAGAGACAGGGTTTCACTGTGTTAACCAGGATGGTCTCTATCTCCTGACCTCGTGATCCGCCTGCTTTGGCCTCTTTTTATCTTTTTCTTTACTGTAAGAGCCAGGAAATTCAGTGTCATGCAGTGGGATAAAAGTTAGGCATTAGAACAAATAAAAAAGGAGATGGGAACTTGTCTGGGTGAAGTTAGTCCTCCCAATGAAGTGATTCAGACCACCTTCCCTGCATGCTAGGGGTTTTGCCAGACATCCTTCATTTTGGTCTGGGGCAGGAAGAACAGTGTGCTGCTGTGAAATGTTAAACCATTGAGGTTTGACAGTGTGACCCGAAGGTTTGAAGGTGTGACTAGAAGCTGTGTGCTAAGTTTCTAGCTAACAGTATGGTCAGAAAGGAGTGAGTAAAATGTGTGGTTTCCCAAATAAAAAAGGCTTTTGCAGGAAGGGAGCCAGAAAATAAGCAAATTAATACTTCATATATTCATATTTGTGTGTTATGTGCATGTTTTGCACAAAAGTGAATTTGGAAGACAAAGTACCAGAGCATTCAAAACTCTTTGTATTTCTCTTCTGTCTGTTTTATTAACTGGTTGTGATAAAGTTTAATACTTCCAACTTTGTGCCTCTTTAATCAAAAGGCCAAGGAGGAAGTTTCAATCTCATTTGAAGTTACTGTTATCTTCTGGTGCTGGTTGTGTTATCCTTTAAAGGAGAAATTTGCCTTTTCCAGCAATTCAGAGCTTGGTAATAAAGAGAAAACAGAAGGAGCAGCTAGAAAATTTGGCTTTCCCATCGTCAGTTTCATTCTGCCTCTTTTCAAAACTATGAACAAATCTAGATTTTATAGTCAGTTCCTTTTAACTTGATCCACTTTGTTCATCAAGCGCACTTGGAGGCATCATGCCTCTTACGTGTGCTGCAGTTTCAATAATGAATAAGACAGACTTGTGGACTTTATATTATGATAGAGGAGACAATATGTAAAAGGTATAAAAAATTGTGCTCTGCACTTGTCTAGTCTCCATCCTGAGAACTATTCACCTTCTCCCCAGCTATGTGGATGTAAATCAAAACAGAAAAATGCCTCAATGTAACCAGTATCTATCTGAATGGGGCAGTAAGATATGCAGCCACGGAATGGTTTCTCTAGAGTGATGGTGGCACTGGCACTCCAAGCCTCATGGCAGGATAGAGAACCTGGCTCAGTATGATGTCAGGATTTCTGCACTGCAGTCCTGGTGTTTCCCCATTAGAACCTTAGGGGAAGAAAAACAAACAAGAAAACAGTTACTTATTTTGAAGTGTAAGAAATCCTGTCTGTAGTGCTAACATTTAATTAGTCCTAGCCTATGAAGCGTGTGATACTTTTATTGAACCTATGAGAAAAGTGAGGCTTGAGGATTTGGTTGACTTGTTCAAATTTTTGTAGATAAGAACGATTTGAATCTTGGACTTCAAGTAACAATTTTTAACATTTTATGAGAGCCCACCATATATATGCCAGGTTGTAGTTAGGCACTTTGAGATGGATCTTATCTCATTTAACCCTCATAGCAACCTTGGATGGCAAAAAATATCACTATTTTACCGTGGTGTATACAAGACTTAGAGAATTAACTTGCCTGAAGTCACACATGGGAGCTAGGGGCTAGCATTTCAAGCCAGATTTGCCTGGTTCCAGGATTCATGCTTTGTGGCAAGAGCCTTGTTGGAAGCCTGGGTCCTTCTGAATTCACGGTTCATTGGGCTCTGTCTTCAGTCAGGCCTGATTTTAAACAGGAATGAAGAATTAGCAATAATGTTTCCTTATGCAAGTCAATGAACTTCTTCACTATAGTTTCCTCATTTGTAAAATGGGGACAATAATAAATACTTGTCAATGTTGGGAGGTTTTAATATGTTTATATGCACAAGAGGTACTCCAATACGTGACAGTATCTCTGTCACCTTTTCAACATCTGCTATTACTACACCCCAGCTCCTGCCCCCGTCACCCACTTCCTATCTTCTCTTACAGAACTAACTAACTTTATTATTTTGACATTGAGATAAAGGGACCATCTTTACTCTGATTTGGTATTGACAAAGCCAATCCAGGATGGAGGGAAAGAAGAAAATGCCCAGCAGCAAGTATTCCTGAAGTGTCCAGGCTCCACGCATGAAACTTTGCCTACATTATTGAGTAAAATTAGCCTCTGGGAGATGTTTCATCTGACAGCCTGCGCATGATGATGTGGCCGACCTCACAGACTACATGTCCCTGTATCAGCAATTTCCCCTGCTGTTCTTTGCCTCTATCCCACACTCCTTATTAACCACTATCACCTAATTTGAAGAACAATTTAAATTGGTTTCCTAGAACTGTAATCAGAAGATTGAAAAAGACTGAATCCAATAAAAGTGAAAGTCAATGAGAGATCTGAGTACATTCTGGCAGGGTCTGCCTCATGGTAGAGTGATAAAAATGAATTTTTTTGTCTTCAATATAGGTGAAAATGTGAGGCCTTGCTGGAAGGTTTTAGGGGCAGATTTATGAAGTGAGAGTTCGTGGACAAAACTCAAGTAGAGAGATAATTTGCCAGCATCTTTTTCTTAAAAAATCAAATGTGAACATTTTCACACAACTGATGGAACATCAATGGGGACATCTTTTCTGGAGGGCATTTGGTGATATAGATTAGAGTTCTTTAAATACATATACCCTTTGACATATAATTTTATGCTTAAAAAGTTTCCCTAACAAAATATTCAAAAGTACAGACCAAATACATTTTACAGTGGCAAAAAATTGAAAACAATTTAAGTATCCAACAGTAGGGGATTGCCTAAATAAATGGTGGCTTATCCCCATGAGTAATATTTTTAAAATAACATTTCAGATGAATTTCTTTAAAATAATGGAATACATATTATTTATTAGAAAATAATAAATCAAAAATACTGTGTAAGGAATGATACCAACCTTGATAGTAAACACAACATTCAGAGAAAAAAAACTGGAAGAATATATGCCACAATTTTATAGTGGAATTACAGATGTTTTAAAGTAATTAAAAAAATACATTTACCTGAAATATAGATAGAAAAAGGAACTTTTAAAAAATAGTGACATATAGGAGAACATTTCTAACAGACACTATTATTTAAACTAAGAGCTAAATAGTTTAATCATTACACTTCTTTTATATGTCTATATTTTTATACATAGACATTTTAGTCATCTCTTTTATCAGCAGTTTCTCTAAAGTATGTTAGTTTTTTGTTAATGATATTAGTTTTATTTTCTCCAAAGATGTGTACAAAATTTTATCTTTTCAGCCCTCAAATACTGATTTTGAACATTATTTTGCAAAGAGTACTAAGTGGTTAGTTAGTTGAGATAGAGGAATATACAGCTCTTGACCATCTTTCCTTTCCCGTCAGTACCAGCTTTCATCATACAATTTCCTCTTATCACTTTGGTCAAGAGGTGGGGCAGAAAATTTAGAGTTAGAGTATCATTCGAAGACAATTTATTTCTGCCTTTCATGTTATAGCCCCTAAGGGATCCAGGACTGGAAAGGCCAGCTTCTCCCTCATTTTGAAATCAGTTTTATCCACCTGCACCACTGCATAGCACAGATACAGGTAATATCGGCTTTTATTTTCTCAGATCTTTCTACCAGATTATCCTTAGTCTTACTAATTCTAGAAATATGGCATTTAATTACAAATGACTTAGCATTATAACAGGAATGATAGGAAAGCATTCACTACGGATTGTATTAGAGCTGCATTACTCTGAAGGATATTGTAGTTCAGTATTAACAAAAAGTTACGTTATCTTTCTCAATATGCTACGATTTTTGCTTTGTTATCAAAATAAAGAATAGAGATTTGAGGGGTTAATTACTTTTTACTTAAGTCTAATGATTTACATATTTTATCCACCTTGGATGACTCTATAATAGAAAATACTTCTTTTTCTTAGGAAATTAGGGAAAATGTGACTAGGTTAGAAAATTTTGTAAATTAAAAAAATTTAGAAAAGAATATCGTTACATGTGCAATTTGTTTTTTCATATTTCTCATTTCTTGGATATCATCTTTTTATATTGACTAACATAAGAAGTAAATTTTAGGTATTTACTATTTAATTATTCTTTTCTATAATGACATTCATTAATAAATTGAATCTTTTATGGACATTAATGACTGCCTGTTGACAACTTTTATTTTCACATAGGCTTCTCTGGCAATATATTGGAAGATTATTTCTAAAGTTTTAATGTACATGGAATCATTTGAGATTATAAGTACATTTATCTGGTCTCCAACCGAAGTGATTTTTATTTAGTACATCTTGCAAAAGGCACTGAATCTGGAATGTTAACCAATTTGCAGTATTAACCCTCAAGTAATTCTTTTGTAGAGGGTATATGTGATACATTTTGGAAAGCACTCTGGTAGAGTCAAGTATAGTTGAAAAGAATGCAAGAACTTTGTTGTATTTATATGTGTATTAGAATACATGTAAGTTTTTAAAAGCCAAGGTATTTTTATTTTTTTAAAATTTAGATTTTTTGTTTGTTGAACTGATAGTTTTAAAGTGTTTCAGTGATTTACGGTGGTATCAATTTTACCTAACATTTGTATATGTATGTTGAATATTTTGAGCAAAATTGGCTGGATGAATAGAACAATAATCTACTGGTAGATTTTTGTTCTCATCATTTCTGTATTTTCTAATTATCATGGCTGTGATCACTAGAAGTATAAATGACTTTAATAAAAATATTGAAAGATTTTTCGTGTCTTCTATAAGTGAGGCTCACTCTACATGCTTTAGGCACTTAGTTAAACACACACCAACAGACACACACACAGACACACATACATCTCTCAGCATCAAATCCTGGTGTGTTCCTATTGGCTGACATTTTAATTTTTCTTTCAACAGAAACCATCCTATTGCAGGATTTGAATGCAAAACTTATCTTCTTACTCTAAAGATGAATGATCAGGGAGAGACTTATGCAACCCTGAGATTTTCGCAGTCTCCTTCAGAGTCACAGAATAGATTAAGGCCTGATGATACTCAAAGGCCTGGGAAAACTGATGACAAAGGTATGCGTTTTAAGCATCTACATTCACCTTTTTCTTATGGATTGTCAAACTTTTGACATTTGAAAAAAGATTCCTATCTGTACTTCTGGTTCTTGGCTGGTAATAAGAAACTATAATGGAGTAGAGTAGTAGAAGTATTTTTGTTTTAAGCTGTGAGAATGGAGAAATGAGTGAATTCTTTTTAATTTGAGAAACTGGTAGAATGTTTTTATTTAAATGTGGTCAAGAAGAATTTGTGAGGCCTTGATAACAAAGGACAGACAAGATCTGAAGAAAACTTGACATTTCCTAGAGAAACAAAAGTATGAGAGAATGTGTAAGAAATGAAAAATCAATGTTAAAAACAACATTTTTATGCAGATAGAAGATATTTTATGTGCCTTAAGTGTTTACCAAATCATAATGGCAATGATGCAGTAACAATGTTTGAATCAAAAGGGGCATTTTAAATTTTCTATGCTCTCTCTCTCTCTCCCTTCAAATGTGGTCATTGTTAAACTCTGCATTGAGAAAAACATTTGCTGCTTTAATATAGAGATAATCAGAGAGACAACTTTCAGACACTGAGGATCTCAAAAGCTAAAGGATAAATATAGCATTGTTTAGAGAAAAATAGAATTGATGAAAAAGAAAGAAAAGTTGGTTTCTAGAAACTCCCTCAAAGATGGACCCATCCACATTTGTGGCTTCAGAATATCTGCTATTGACTACTAATTTCTTAGCATTATTGACTGCTTTTTCCTTTCTCTTCATGATTAGTTGTGATCACAGGCAGGAGCACACATGTTAGCTTAGATTTTGCTACATGTTTTGTGTCTACTGCTATTGGTGTTTTTATGTGGGATGGACTTTTTAAATCCTATAGAACTATTGCTGTGTGTGGGATTTCTACAATGTATGCATGTAATTTCCAGATTACAAATTTAAATATACTTGTGTGATATATTTTTGTCAAAGTTTTAGAGAAGATTGTCTCTTTGTTTCAAATGGTTTCTCAGGTCAAGGTTAGTAGTGAGCCGAGCTCTTCCTCTGGTGATTATTTTCCTTATTTTTGTATTTAAAGAATTTTCAGTGCCCTGGCGTCTCATTGCAGTGACTCTTGGGATCCTCTGTTTACTTCTTCTGATGATAGTCACAGTGTTGGTGACAAAAAGTGAGTAATACAATACAGCTTTCTTGTCCGAGTAGCAGCAGTAACCACTGATTGTACAGATAATAACCATGCTCCATCCATTGTTCCCCGTCTGTAATCACAGAATGTCCCAGGTGGCTCTGGCCTTTGTTGGTAATTTTTTTCTGGGCATATCACAGTGTCATTTTTAATTTACTTAACCTTGACTCTGAATCTGTGATGAGCTGTCTCACTGTGTATAATACATAGTAATATTCCTTCTCATAGAGGATTTAGTAATACACGTATTCTGCCATTTGGGTTTGATTATTGTGAATCTGAGATAAACATTCTTTGAGAGACAACTGTTCAAAAGAAATTATGGCTTTCTCTTGACGTTTCTCAAAGTATGTAATGACGAAATGGTTTAGTAAAAGAAAGAATCTACACATGCTGTTATATAATATTAAATTCAAGCCTTATCTTTTGTTTGAATTCCTTCGTATCTTTCAAAAAATCACTGATATTTTATATTCAGATAAAATTACATATCTGGATCTTACTCTCTTTTCTGCTGTGGATAGTCTATCTGCCCCAATAATAATTGTGCTATCACTTCATGTTTCTTAGTTCAGATTTTTATATGCAGAAGATATGTGGTTAAATGTTGGCAAACTGACTTTTTAGTGCTTATTTGTAAACGATGAGTTATTAAAAATGAACTAAACTGAGAAGTAGGGTGTCACCTTCATAATTTTATTCAGATATTTTATTTATCCTACACTTAAATTGCTAATGGTGAGAAATTTATGTTTCTATTTTTATGGTCAGTTCGTTGAGGTGTTACTTTCTAAATGTCAAATTACTAATCAAAGAATGACTAATTAAAGTAATGATTAATGGTTGTCAGAGTGAAATTTTTTCTTTTGTCTTAAATTTCAATATTTAATTATTATGAGTACTTATTTGTATTATATCTGTGCTATTAATTTTAGTCTTTCAGTGTGTTCAAGAAAAACATCAACAGCAGGAAATTCTAAGAAACTGTAGTGAAAAGTACATCATGCAAAATGACAACTACTTAAAAGAGCAGCTTTTGACAAATAAGACTTTAAACTATGACATTCTCAAAAATGACAGCTTTCAGCAGAAAAAGGAACTGGATTCACTCCTTATACAAAAGAACAGATGTCGTAGAGAAAATGAGATCATTTTTAATGAGATCCTTTTAAAAGTTTTGCAAAATACAGGTACGAAGGAAATCTTGAATGAAAGATTGCATTATTTTGCATTATTTCTTCCCCTCCATAATCCTTGAAGCCTAATAAACAGGCTTATGATATGTATTAGTGACCTCTGAGGTCTACTGGGCAACTTTTAATCTGTGCCTCTTAGATATAGTGTGGGTATCTTGGAGGCTTGCTTGTTTCAAATATGGGATTGGGACCCCAGGACCCATGTGTGGATTAGTAAAAGCCTACAATTCCCAAAATTCATTGGCACATCTTACGTTATTAATGCTCCCAAAAGGTGAACTAGTATGTAAACTCCCCTGAAAATTCTGATCATTTTGGTCCTGTGAGCAAATTAAAGACTTCTACTTTTTGCTGACATAGAATATGGAGGTTTTCAGTAAAAATATATTTGTGCTAAAATGGGCACAAGGGCTTTTATGTGGATGCTGTTATAAAGATAATTGTGTGTGTCATGCACGTATGTGTATTTCCATTCTGCCTTGATTTCACATATTTGGTCTATTTGTGACCAGTATGTACTCCTTGCAGCACATCTGCAAGATTTGCCATAGTGTTAATGTTTGTGTGACTCTGTGTGATGATACCATTGAAAGCACCTAAGATATAAAAATATTAAATCTCATACAGTAAACTCTATTATCTTGCATAATGACGGAATTAATTGACCTGGTTAATCAACAACTACTAAATATTTGTTTAGGATTTAGAGTTTACAAAGAGTTTTTGTATATTTAATCTCATTTAGGTATGGTAATTAGTAGAAATTTACCATCTCTATTTTTAAAGGCTGAGTACTATTTTAAAATTTTAATACAGTATAAAATATAGGAGGAAAAGAAAAAGTTTATAAAAATTTCTTTTATTTAGAAAACATTCTAGAATCATTTTTAAAAACTTAATTCAATTTTATTATTTTTAGACAATTTTATTGAGGTATTATTGATATACAAAAATGCATATTTTTAATGTTTTCGATTTGACGAATTTGGACAGAAATGAAACCATCACCACGATCAGAGTAATAGATATATCCATCATCTCCAAAAGTTTCCTCATGTCCTTTCATTTTTTTATGTATTTGCGGTAACAACACAACATGAGATCTACCATCTTAATAAGTTTTTAAGTGTACAATACAGTATCATTAACTATTGGCACTATGCTGTACAGCAGATCTCTAGAACCTAGTTATCTTGCATGACTGAAACTTTATACCACTGAACTTCCCTCCAACCCTGGGCAACCACCATTCTATGCCTCTGTGAGTTTAACTATTTTAGATCCCTCAGATAATTGGAATAATAAAGTATTTGTTCTTCTGTGACTGGCTTATTTCACTGAGCATTATGTCCTCAAGGTTCATCCATGTTGTCATATATAGCAGGATTTACTTCTTTTAGAAGCTGAATAATATTCCGTTTTGTGTATATAACACATTTTCTTTAGCCATTCGTCCATCAGTGGACATTTAGGTTGTTTCCATAGCTTGGCTATTGTGAATAATGCTGCGTTGGACATGGGAGTGAAGGTATCTCTTGTATTCCAGAATCTTGATGAACCTTGTATTATAATTATTGACTGCTATTGGGATTTTATTTAGTTATGGTGGGCTGATAAACATATTGCGGTGGTTAACAGAATACCAGATGACAAGAAGTTTGATGATTCACCTTATATATTGTAGGCAAATTCTCTGAAGACCACTGGTCCTGTTGTGGAGTAAACTGTTATTATTTTACCATGCAGAAGAAAGACTGGAAGGGATGTAAACAGATTTGTCAACATTGTAGATCATCCCTTTTGAAGATAGATGACACAGATGAACTGGTATTTTACATTCACTTTTATTCTCTTGGACTCTGTCTCTCAATGTTGGACCTAAGATATTGAAGACAGGCTGGAGTCCAGAATGAGAGACTTCAACTGTTCTTTGTGTGTGTCTGTCGTGTGAGCAAAAATGGTATAGTTAAGAGGCTCCCAGGAAACAATGCCTGCTAATGGTCATATAATTCTACTACTTACTAAATATTCAATACATTATCTATTATGATGACCATTATTATTAAGGATGCTGTTTGGGTCTTTGCAAATCATCTCCCTGTGAGCGGTTATACAGCAGACTCCTTAGAAAGGGAGATGGATGACCTCTAGTATTTATTTAACCTCTCTGAGCCTATCTTCAAAACGGAGATAATAATGAGGAACATAAAAGTGATAACAGCTTTACAAATTAGCCTCAATAGTGATTTTCATTGCATTCATAGGTAACTTCACTTAACATTCTTTCTTTTTTTTGAGATCTTTTTCTTTTTTTTTTAACATTCTTATATATTATCTCAAGATGTGTATCTTTAAAACAGAGTTGTAAAAAGAGAAAATGTAGTGATATAGTTTAACAATACGGAATAATAGTATAACAATATTGAATTTAACAATATTGAATTTTAAAACAATTATGTTTAAAATTTTTAAAAAGTGTTACTAATAAAAGTTATCCAAATACTCAAAATATGTTTTTATAGAGATATGTTTGCAAAGATTAGCCTGAAACTTTTATTTATTGTTTAGGAAAACAACACAAAATATATATGCAAATCTAATGAATGTTTAAAAAATCATAGCGTAAAAGAATTCATGATATCAAGTTATGAAATAATTTCATATGATACAGTAAAACAGTTACATTTAAACCTATATTTTAAACTATCTTTAGTCATTTAATCAGACATTATGTAATATGTCACTTTGATATATTACATTTTAGACATAGTAAATACTTCCAAATACTTCACCCATTCATTCCAACTATGGAATTATAGCAAGGCTTCCTCTTATGGGGCTTAAGATTTTGCTGTGCCCCTATCATATACACACCTTTTTATTTTAATAGATTTGTTTTGAGGATTCCTTTTTTCACTTAAGATTAAGTGATGATCAATTTTCTACATCCTAAATATCCTTCTGGAGTGTGATTTTGGATAGTTTCTTAAAGCATTATAAAATATTTAACAACTTTCCTATTGGTAGATATTTGGATTTTAAACTTTTCCATGTTTTAAATAGTGATACTGACAGTCATTTTTCAACGTAAGTGAATAATATATTAATATGAGGGGAAAATTACTTTGGGAAATGGAAAGGCAGTGATCTAGGGAAGAGAGGTTTTTCTTTTTTTTTTCTTTTTTTATTTTTTATTATTATACTTTAGGTTTTAGGGTACATGTGCACAATGTGCAGGTTTGTTACATATGTATCCATGTGCCATATTGTTTTGCTGCACCCATTAACTCGTCATTTAGCATTAGGTATATCTCCTAATGCTGTCGCTCCCCCCTCCCCCCACCCCACAACAGTCCCCCGAGTGTGGTGTTCCCCTTCCTGTGTCCATGAGTTCTCATTGTTCAATTCCCACCTATGAGTGAGAACATGCGGTGTTTGGTTTTTTTGTCCTTGCGATAGTTTACTGAGAATGATGTTTTCCAGTTTCATCCATGTCCCTACAAAGGACACGAACTCATCATTTTCTATGGCTGCATAGTATTCCATGGTGTATATGTGCCACATTTTCTTAATCCAGTCTATCATTGTTGGACATTTGGGTTGGTTCCAACTCTTTGCTATTGTGAATAGTGCCGCAATAAACATACGTGTGCATGTGTCTTTATAGCAGCATGATTCATAGTCCTTTGGGTATATACCCAGTAATGGGATGGCTGGGTCAAATGGTATTTCTAGTTCTAGATCCCTGAGGAATCACCGCACTGACTTCCACAATGGTTGAACTAGCTTACAGTCCCACCAACAGTGTAAAAGTGTTCCTATTTCTCCATATCCTCTCCAGCACCTGTTGTTTCCTGACTTTTTAAACACAAAGGGCTAATATCCAGAATCTACAATGAACTCAAACAAATTTACAAGAAAAAAACAAACAACCCCATCAAAAAGTGGGCAAAGGACATGAACAGACACTTCTCAAAAGAAGACATTTATGCAGCCAAAAAACACATGAAAAAATGCTCATCATCATTGGCCATCAGAGAAATGCAAATCAAAACCACAGTGAGATACCATCTCACACCAGTTAGAATGGCCATCATTAAAAAGTCGGGAAGAGAGGTTTTTCCAGGGAAAAGGGATGAAGGATGATGTGGAGAGTAGCAGAGTACTGGTCGTAGAAACAGCCGGCCCCTTGACCTGTCCTTGTTCTCACTCATCGAACAGATGGGAATTTAGTCACTTAATATGTTTTGTTTCTATTATAGGCCTTCATTCAATCTCAGATTTATGAAAATAATTACTGGATTGGATTATCATATGATGAAAGGGAAAGTAAGTGGAAATGGATTGATAATGGCACATCTCCTGGAATGTAAGTGTCTGGAATGCATTCAAACTGTAACATTGGTGTGAGGCGGGGGGTGAAATGATTGTGTCTAAAGAGAATTTTTTCTCATTTCACACAGTTTAACTCATTTTTAAGCAGGAGTCTTTAGTAACAATTAGAACAATGGGTAAGAGTGTTTTAGGAAGTATAGGTAGAAAAGGAAGAGAAGAGCCATAAAGAGTTATTAATAATAATTTTAAAAGTATCATGCTAAACACATGCTCAGAAATATGTATTATGAGGTACATAAAATGAAACAAAATCATAAAGGAAGGTGGGTGGTGTGAAGTGATTGGACCATCCTAAGTCAGCCATAATGATCCCTCCCACAACCACAAATGAGTATCCTGAGTATCCAAAAAATTTATTTTGAGTTACTTTATATAATTAGTTTATACATACATAGCATATAAAACATATGTATTACATATATATACACACACACACACACTCCTTCACTATAGACCTTCTATTTTGAAGTACATTATTAGTAAACTCTTGGGTTTACATTTAGTTCTAATCTGGTTAAACTATTCATTGAC
Source organism: Hylobates moloch (assembly GCF_009828535.3). Taxonomy (NCBI): domain Eukaryota; kingdom Metazoa; phylum Chordata; class Mammalia; order Primates; family Hylobatidae; genus Hylobates; species Hylobates moloch. Next base: position 9,695,385 of record NW_026652283.1, on the reverse strand, counting down.
TTTTTAAAAAATCTCAATTATTATAATTTTAAGTGTGGGTTCTGCAAGTATTGTAGTCCTGGGCTGCAAACCTGCAAAAGATGTCATGCAGAGGGAATTACCTTGATTTAATCATACCCTTCAAGCACACTCTCAGGCAAACTATTCCAGAGGTCACAGAACAGAAAGGCTCACAGGCCAAATAAAGATGATCAAATCACAGTTGGTTAAACCAATGTAAAACCCATAGCACAGTTCAAAGGGAAAGAGATAGGATAATTGTTGCACTTGGGATAAGGTGCAGGGTGAAAGGATCACCTGAATCTTGGGTTATGCAGTCTTCATACGACCTGACTCTCTCTGCTGCATAATCCTCCCCAATGATGATATGGGGCCATCTTGTGGTGTGAGTAAGGGGTCCCAACAGACACGAAGTGTTTTTGGCCAGCACACACGTTTTTCTACAGGGAAGATTCTCTCTTAAAGGAATGTGTAAGCCTGGCCACAGCTGTAAGTTTCCAGTTAACATGATGAGCAGCTGTGGATTTAATTTGTGTTTCTTGGGCAGAGGCCAGAATGGGTATCACCAATGGGTGGTGAATTTAAGACCTCATGAATGTTGAGTGTGTATGAGCCTCATGTATATTTTGTGTATGTTTAGTGTCTATTTGGTCCCTTCTTTTTTTGTCTATGTTCAATGCACACATACTTTACTGTATCTATATGTAACATCTCATATGTTACTAATTTTACCTGTTCACACCTAACACATCTTGTGAGTTCTACCTATGCCTCACAAGCTACTTGGTTTCATTTATCTTCCTTACCTGTTTCTTTTTTTTTTTTTTTTTGAGACGGAGTCTCGCTCTGTCGCCCAGGCTGGAGTGCAGTGGCGCCATCTCGGCTCACTGCAAGCTCCGCCTCCCGGGTTCACGCCATTCTCCTGCCTCAGCCTCTCCGAGTAGCTGGGACTACAGGCGCCCACCACCACGCCCGGCTAGTTTTTTGTATTTTTAGTAGAGACCGGGTTTCACCGTGGTCTCGATCTCCCGACCTCGTGATCTGCCCGCCTCGGCCTCCCAAAGTGCTGGGATTACAAGCGTGAGTCACCGCGCCCGGCCTTCCTTACCTGTTTCTTTATTTTCCTGTAGCAGATTTGAACTTTCTCAAGTAATACAGCAAATGCAAACATATGAGAGATGCTTTTTGATTTTGAGTTCTTAAGTGGGATTATCATTTTTCTTTTCTGCTTAGATCCAAGGTTCAAGACAATTCTAGGTGGTTTATACCGAATGCACCTCCCTTTGGGTTCTCAGTCCTATGTAGCTTATCTTCTACTTAGACTCTCCATCTTGAGTGGAATTCATTTCAGCCTACTACATCCATTAAGGGAAAAACGATCTTCAGTGCTTCACTTGCCCTTCTGCAATCCCACCTTTACTTAATATTCAGCCTGAGTATGAATCTGCTTCTTATCAGTTTATGAAGTTATTCAAGAAGGCTTAACATATTTTTTATTCAGTATTTTAAATTGTTTTTAATAGGAAGGTCGTTCTGGCACTTAACCATTTTGCTGAAATAGAAGTCATGCTTTAGATATTTTTCAAAGAATTGTCATTAGCTAATAACTCTTAGCTATAGGGTGGGGGAGGAAAGGAGACAAAACACGATCAAACAATCTCACCTCTGACTATATTCCAATTCTTCCCTTTTCTTCTTACAATATATATACATGAGCCCTGGTTATCTATGTTACAGATATTCAATTCCTCTCTCTCTCTCTCTTTTTTTTAAATTGTTTTAGAGGCAGGATTTCACTTTGTCACCAGGCTGGAGTGCAGTGACATGATCTCAGCTCACTGTAGCCCCGACCTCCTGGGCTCAAGTGATCCTCCTGCCTCAGTCTCCTGAGTAGCTGGGACTACAGGCGTGTGCCACCACACCCTGATAATCTGGTAATTTTTGTATTTTTTGGTAGAGATGGGATCTCACTATGTTGCCCAGGCTGGTCTTGAACTCCTGGGCTCCAGTGATCAGCCCGTTTCAGCCTTCCAAAGTGCTGGGGCTACAGGTATGTACCTGGCCACCTTCTTTTTTTTTTAATCTCTCACTTTTATTGAAAAAATTAGCACAAGAAAGCAATATATCATAATTTCATTGCAATATTGCAAGGTACTTTTGCCTTCTGACCAAAAATTGTCAGTGTGGAATAAAATGGGAGATTGTGGGTGTGATTAAGAGGTCATGATTCTATTTAATGGACTAAGAGCAAAAGAAAATATTTTAGTGATGAAGTTATGATAAACATTTCCATATTCTAGACATTTCGGCAGCAGAATTTTTAAAAATCATGATTTATGTAATTGTAAGCTTTGGAATTAAACAGTTGACTACATATGTTTTCTGTTCTGCAGTAATTCTACAATAATGCATTTTTCTTCTGGGAGAGGAGAATGTGCATTTTTGACCTCAACAAGAATGGCAACTATTGATTGCATTCAAACGTACAATTGTATCTGTGAGAAGAGAACTGACTCTATTTTCTCTGATTCAGTGTGCACCAAGAAGAAAAGGTGAAAAAGGAATGTTTTCTTTCTTTGTTTCCTATAATAATTTGTGATTATAAATCATTGCTTTTAACTGCAGGACTTAGTTAATTCTTCAAACAATAAAGATGAACAGGAAAAAAAAAGAAAATTATTTTGAACTATGACTTTAAAGATCAGATGCCATCTTTCTTCCTGGAGAAGAGGAGATTTTCTCTTTTGAGAGTGGTTGCTCCTTCCTTTAATGTCCCTGAAGAATTATTCATTCTTTCTAATTCTCGGAACTACCTATACAACCAGTTAGAGAACTCTGATATTATATCCTGGGTCTTTTTCTTATCAATAGGATAAATCATTCCAGCATCTTCTGGTTTTGATAGCAGTTGTGAACTAGAATGTAGTCATTTTCTTCCCATGTAGAAGTTACCTCATTTTTTTAAACATTTGTTTTGCTTCAAAATATAACTTCAAACTTACTGAAAGTTGCAAGCATAGTACAAGGAACTTCTATATAACCTTTACTCATACTTACTAGTTGTTTATATTTTGCTCTGCTCTATATTTCTCTCTCTCTTTCTATCTTCCACTTAATAATAAATTGAGGACTTCATGTCCCTTTGTCTAAATATTTTTCAAGATCAAGGGCTTTGTTTTATATAATCACAGTGCAATTATCAAACTCAGGAAATTTAGCATTAGTACAGTACTATGATCTAATCTGTAATCCATGTTCAAATTTTGTCAATTGTCCCAATAATGCGTATTTCTTAAAAATCCATGTTCAGGATAATGCAATGCATTTGATTGTAATGTCTCTTTAGTCTCCTTTAATCTGAAACACTTCTTTAGGCTTTTTCTTGACCTTGACATTTTAAAAATTAACTTTATTGAGTTATACTTTTCATGCAATAAAATGCACTCACTTTAAGTCATGAGGAATATGGGTTTTAACATATATATGTATACACACACACACACACATATATATATATCTTACACAGTATGAAATCGAGATATAGAATACTTTCATCATCTCTAAAAGTTCCTTTCTGCCCTTCGCCACCCACTTTGCCCCAGGCAACCAGTGATATGCTTTCTATCTGCAAATTAGTTTACCCTAGTCTAGAATTTAATGCATCATGTACTCTTCTGTATCTGGCTTATTTTTACTCAGCATGTTTTTGAATTTTATCTATACTTTTGTGTATCAGTATTTCGTTCTTTTTCTTACTGGTAGTATTCTATTGTACACATATACCACAGTTTATTTCTTCATTCACCTGTGGACATTTGATGTGTTTCCAGTTTTTGGCTATTGTGAATAAAGGTGCCATGAACATTTGTGTGCAAGTATCTGTGTGGACATGTTTTAATTTCTTTTTAGTAAATACCTGGGAGTCCGATTGCTGGGCCCTCTGGTAAGTGTATGTTTACTTTTATTTATTTATTTCTTTATAAATGGGGTTTCCCTATGTTGCCCAGGCTGGTCTCAAACTCCTGGCCTCAAGCAATATTCTAACCTTGGCCTCCCAAAGTGTTGTCATTACAGGCATAAGACACCTTACCTGGCCTACTTTTATAAAAAAACTTCTAAACTATTTTCCAATGTGGTTGCATCATTTTACTTTCTCAGTTGCAACATATGAAGATTACATTTGCTCCTCATCATTTTCAACACTTGATATTGTGTCTTCTTAATTGTAGCCATTATAGTAGCTATCTAGTGGTATCTCATTGTCATTTTTAATTTGCATTTCCTTGAAGACTAATGATACTGAGCATCTTTTTATGGGTTTATTGGCCATATGTGTATTTGTAAAACATTCATATGCCCACTTAAAAAAAATGGGTTCATCTGTCTTCTGATAATAGAGTTGTAAGAGTTCCTTATATAATTTGGATACAAATCCTTTGTTAGATGTAGATAATGTGAATATTTTCTCCCAGGCTATGTCTTGTCTTTTTATTTTCTTAATGGTGTCTTTCAAGAAGCAGAAGTGTTAAAATTTTAGCTCAGGAGATGGCTGCATCAAAACCTCACAAATCATCACTGAAGAACTTACTCATGTAACCAAACACCACCTGTTCCCCAATAACCTATGGAAAAATAAATAAATAAAAATTTAATGAAGCCTAACATCATTTTTTCCTTATTCATGCTTTTTAATTTCTAGCTAAGAAATCTTTGCCTATATTAAGAGCACAGAGATTTTCTCATATAATTGCTCTAGAAGCTTGATAGTTTTATGTTTAGCTTCTATCCATTTCAAGTTAATTTTCCTATATAAGTGAGAAAAAGTTGAGGTTCACTATTATTCCATATGGATATCCAGGTGTTTTTGCACTAGCTGTTAAAAAGACTTTCCTTTTCTTCATGAACTACTTTGGTGCCTTTGTAGAAAATTAATTTACCTACCTGTGTGGGTCAATTTCTGGATTCTCTATTTGGTCTCAGCATTCTATATACCTATTCTTATAATGGTACCATAATGTCTCAATTACTGTAGCTTTATAGTAGCCCTTGAAATCAAATGTTCCAATTCTCCAAATCCATTCTCTTTCAAAAGTATACTGGCTATTCCAGGTTCTTGCATTTTCTCAAAATTTCTTCAAAAATGCCTAATGGGATTTTGGCCGGGATTGCGTTGACTCTATAGATTAATCTGAGAGAATTGACCTCTTAATAATATTGAGTGTTAGAATTAGTGAACATGATTTATCTCTCATTTAGTTCTCATTTCTTTAATTTCTCTGAGCAATGTGGTACTTTTTGGAATATATTACACAGTTTTTTTTTGTCTTTTTGGGATGGAGTCTTACTCTGTCACCCAGGCTGGAGTAGAGTGGCACCATCTCGTCTCACTGCAACCTCCAACTCTCAAGTTCAAGCGATTCTCCTGCCTCAGCCTCGCGAGTAGTTGGGATTACAGGCACGCACCACCATGCCCAGCTAAATGTTTTTTTTTTGAATTTTTAGTAAAGATGGGGTTTCACCATGTTGGCCAGGCTGGTCTCAAACTTCTGACCTCCTGTGATCCACCTGGCTTGGCCTCCCAAAGTGCAGGGATTACAGGTGTCAGCCACCGCACCTGGCTAGAATACATTACACATATTTTGTAAAATTTATTTTTCGGTCATATTTTAAATGGAATTTAAAATATTTTTCAAAGTATTTGTTGTTAGTTTATAGAAATAAAATTGAGTTTGTAAATTAACCTCGTATCTTATCACTTTGCTAAGTGTACTTCTTATTTCTAGCAATTTTTTTTGTAGATTCCTTAAGAGTTTTCTTTCTATGTTCACAATCATGTCCTATAAGAATATGGAAGGTTTTGCTTTTCCTTTCCTTCTTTTCTTTCTCTTGTTTCATTGTACTGGCTAGGACCTCCACGACCAAGTTAAAGAGAATTGATTCTAGTAGGCTTTCATTCCTTGTTCCCAGTCTTATAGAGAAAAGTATTTAGTTTTTCACTGTGATATATGAGGTCAGCTGTTGGTTTTTCATAGATTCTCTAGATCATTTTGAGGCAGTTTTTTTCTGTTCTTAGTATATTGTTTTATCATGAATGAGAGTTGATTTTTTATACATTTTTTCTGTATCTATTGAGATAATTACGTAGCCTTTCTCATTTTGTCACTTAATATGGTGAATTGCATTGATTGATTTCTGCATGTTAAACAAAACTTGCACTTCTCGGATAAATCTCATGTGGTTGCAGGATATTATATTCGTTATATGTTGCTGGACTTAACTGGGTAATTTTTAAAGGACTTTTGTGTTTATATTCATAAGAGATATTGGTCTAATTTTTTTTTTTTTTTTTGAGACCGAGTTTCGCTCTTGTTGCCCAGGCTGGAGTGCAGTGGTGCAATCTTGGCTCACCGCAATCTCCACCTCCCGGGTTCAAGTGATTCTCCTGCCCAGCCTCCCAAAGTAGCTGGGATTACAAGCACCACCATGCCCGGCTAATTTTTTTGTATTTTTTGTAGAGACAGGGTTTCTCCATGTTGGTCAGGCTGGTCTTGAACTCCCAACCTCAGGTGATCCGCCCGCCTCAGCCTCTCAAAATGCTGGGATTACAGGCGTGAGCCACCACGCCCGGCCCGAGATATTGGTCTATTTTTAAAAAAATTTTAATGTTTACAGTATAGGGAAGACACTGGTCTTATATATTCATTTGGGATATTTTTGAATATGCTTCTATTTTTGAAATTTTTTTTTCAGAATTTGTATTTTTCTTTCCTTATATGTTTGATCTAATTTATCAGTGAGATAATCTAGGCCTGAGGTTTTCTCTGGGAGAATGTATTTAATTAGGAATACTATTTCTTTAATAGGGCTATTTAGACATTCTGTCTCTTCTGCCAATTTTGTTAATCTTTGTCTTTTAAGAAACTTGTTTCATTTGTCTAAATTGTCACATTTATTGGCATATTGTTTTTCATAGTCATATTAGTTTCCTAGGGCTACTGTAAAAAAGTACCAGAAATTTGGTGGCTTAAAACAATAGAGATTTATTCTCTCACTGTTCTGGAGGGCAGGAGTCCAAAATTAAGGTGTTAATAGGAACATGCTCTCTCTGAGACTCTGGATGGAATTTTCCTTGTCTCTTCCTAGCATCCAGTGGTGGCTGTCAGTACCTGGTGTTACTGCACTTTCAGCTTCTTCCTCAATTTCTGACTCTGTCATCACATGAATTTCTCCCTGTGTATCTCTGGCTTCACATGTGGTTTTCTCTTTTTATAAGGACACTAGTCATATTGGATTAGGGCCCACCCTAATGATCTCATGTTAACATGATTACATCTGCAAAACAACCCTGTTACCAAATAAGGTCACGTTCACAAGTATGGGGGTTATGATTTAAACATATACTTTTGGAGGACATAGTTCAACCCATAAAAATAATACTCCTTTATTATCTATGTATTTACTGTCTGCAAGACCTGTAGTTATATTCTTTCTTTTCTGATATTGTTGTATTTATTTGTCTTCCTTGATCAGTCTAGCTAGAGATTTGTATCCATTTTATTAACCTTTTCAATGAACAATTTTTTTAGTTCTTGTTTTTTGTTCATTTTCTTATATATTCTTTTATTATTTCCTTTCTTCTACTATTTTGAGTTTAACTGCTTTTATTATGTTGACTTCGTAAGTGAAAGCCTCTTTTCATATATAACTATTTGAAGCTATAAATTTCCCTTCAAGTGCTATTTTCCTGCATACCACAAATTTTGTTAGGTAAATGTTTTTGGCTCATGTCTTAAAAGCATGTTGTTTAGGCGGGGTGCAGTGGCTCACACCTGTAATCCCAGCACTTTGGGAGGCTGAGGTTGGTGGATCACTTGAGGCCAGGAGTTGGAGACCAGCCTGGCCAACATGGTGAAACCCCGTCTCTACTAAAATAAAAAAAGCCAGACAACAGAGCGAGACTGTCTCAAAAAAAAAAAAAAAAAAAAAAAAAAGTTGCTTAATTTCCAAATATTTCAGGATTTTCCAGATACAATTTTGTTACTGATTTCTAATTTAATTTCTGTGTGGCCAGAAAATATACTATATCATTATAGTACTTTAAAATATGTCAATACTTGTTATATGTCCTAGTATATGGTCCCATCATGATAAATGTTCCATATATACTTGAAAACAATGTGCGTTTTGCTCTATTGGAATGGAGTGTTCTATAAATGTCAGTTGGGTGAAGGTGATTGGTAGCTTTGTTCAGATCTTCTATTGTCCTAATGATTTTTTGGTCTAATTATCAATTATTGAAAGAATGGCTTTTAAATGTTTAAATATTATTTTTACTTGTCTACTTATCTGTTTAGTAATTTTTTTTTTTTTTGCTTCACGTATTTTAAAGTTTTGTTCTGTCTCATCCACTAGTCTGTATGTTCTACTAAACCTTAAAATTGATCTTTGTTTTTTATATGTTGTATCCACAGTGCATTAAAGGGTCTTTTCCTCAGTAGTTACTAAATAAATATTTGATGAATGAATGAATTATACCCATAGCATGGTCCTGGGAACTAAAATATCAATTTCTTGGTACCTAGTTGTTTTAGTCTGTTTGGGATGCTATAACAAAATACCATAAACTGGGTAGCTTATGAACAACAGAAATTTATTTCTTACAGTTCTGGAGGCTGGGAAGTCCAAGATCAAAGTGCTAACAAATTCAGTACCTGGTGAGGGCCTGCTTTGTGCTTCACATATGGCCATCTTTGCTGTGTTCTCTAGTGGAGGAAGAGGCAAGGGAGCTCTCTAGAATCTCTTTTATAAGGACACTAATCCCATTCATGAGGGCATGACCCCCATGACCTAATCACCTCCCAAAGTCTCTATCTCCAAATAGCATCACACTGGGGATAAGCTTTCAATAAATGAATTTTTGAGGGACATAAATATTCAGTATATAGCAGTAGAGAAGAGTTTTTCAGTGTCCATAGAAATGAGATTCTATCATTAAAGAATTTTAATAAATTTGTAACTCAAGATTAGATTTTCTTATTTGAATAGAGTAGGATGTGGTGATGATCTCATCTCAGCATGAAACAGGAAAGGGTGAAGCATCGAAAATGGATTAAAAAATACACAGTGGTAATGTTTCATTTTCATCTTTGATTTTATTCATTTCAATCTTCTCTTTTTTCTTAGTCTAGCAAGAAGTTTGTTCATTTTATCTTTTCAGAAAACTAACACTTTGTTTTGTTGATCTTTTGTATTTTTTAGTCTCTTTTTTCACTTCTGCTTTAATGTTTATATTTCTTTTTTTAAAAAAAGTATTAAGTTCTGGGATACGTGTGCAGAACGTGCAGGTTTGTTACATAGGTATACATGTGCCATGGTGGTTTGCTGCACCCATCAACCCGTCATCTAGGTTTTAAGCCCTGTGTACATTAGGTATTTGTCCTAAGGCTCTCCCTCCCCTTGCCCTCCACCCCCCGACAGGCCCCATTGTGTGATGTTCCCCTCCCTGGGTCCATGTATTCTCATTGTTCAACTCCCACTTATGAGTGAGAACACGGAATATTTGGTTTTCTGTTCCTGTGTTAGTTTGCTGAGAATGATGGTTTCCAGCTTCATCCATGCCCCTGCAAAGGACATGAACTCATTCCTTTTTATGGCTGCATAGTATTCCATGGTGTGTATGTGCCACATTTTTTTGATCTTTATATGTCGTTCCTTTTAATTTTGGATTTAGTTCTTGTTTATTCTGATTACTTGAGGTGCAATGTTTGGTTTATTTGAGATCTAATTTTTTGATGTAGGCTATAAATTTCCTTCTTAGAACTCCTTTTATTGTATCCCATAGGTTTTGATATATTGTGTTTCCATTTTTGTTTGTCCCAATATATTTTTAATTTCCTTTTAAATATATTTATTGACCCATTTGTTCTTCAAGTTCCTCTTGTTACTAATTTCTACTTTATTCCATTGTGGTCAGAAAAGACACTTGATATGATTTTGATATTTAAAAGAAATTGTTGAGACCTGTTTTGTGTTCTAACATATAATACATCTTGGAGAAAGTTCCAAGTGCTAGTGAGAAGAATGTGTATTCTGCAGCTGTTGGTTGGACTGTTTTGTACATATCTGTTAGGTCCATTTGATCTAGAGTACAGTTTAAACCTGATGGGTTTATTTTGGTTGATTTTCTGCATGGATGATCTGTCCGTTTTAGGAAGTGGGATGTTGAAGTCTGCTACTATTATTGTTTTGCAGTCTATCTCTCCCATTAGATCTAATAATATTTGCTTTATATATTTAGGTGTTCCATTGTTGAGTGCATATATATAGTTGTTTCTCAGTATCACTAGGGAATTGTTTCCAGAAATCCTTATGTGTCTGGAATTGGTAACTTCCGGTGGGTTCTTGGTCTCGCTGACTTCAAGAATGAAGCCGTGGACCCTCGTGGTGAGTGTAACAGTTCTTAAAGATGGTGTGTCTGGAGTTTGTTCCTTCAGATGTTCAGATGTGTCTGGAGTTTCTTCCTTCTGGTGGGTTCGTGGTCTCGCTTGACTTTGCAGTTAGTGTTACAGCTCTTAAAGGTGGCCTGTCCAGAGTTGTTTGTTCCTCCCGGTGGGTTCGTGGTCTCGCTGACTCCATGAGCCAAGCTGCAGACCTTTGCAGCTCATAAAGGTAATGCGGACCCAAAGAGTGAGCAGCAGCAAGATTTATTGTGAAGAGCAAAAGAACAAAGCTTCCACAGCGTGGAAGGGGACCTGACCTGGTTGCTGCTGCTGGCTACTATGGCAAGCTTTTATTCCCTTATTTGGCCCCGCCCATGTCCTGCTGATTGGTCCATTTTACAGAGCACTGTTTGGTCCATTTTACAGAGTGCTGATTGGTCTGTTTTTACAGATTGCTGATTGGTGTGTTTACAAACCTTTAGCTAGACACAGAGCACTGATTGGTGCATTTTTACACAGTACTGATTGGTGCGTTTACAAACCTTTAGCTAGACACAGAGCGCTGATTGGTGCGTTTTTACAGAGTGATGATTGGTGCGTTTACAAACCTTTAGCTAGACACAGAGAGCTGATTGGTGCGTTTTTACAGAGTGCTGATTGGTGCGTTTACAAACCTTTAGCTAGACACAGAGCACTGATTGGTGCGTTTTTACAGAGTGCTGATTGGTGTGTTTACAAACCTTTAGATAGACACAGAGCACTGATTGGTGCATTTTTACAGAGTGCTGATTGGTGCGTTTACAAACCTTTAGCTAGACAGAGAGCACTGATTGGTGCCAGACAGAAAAGTTCTCCAAGTCCCCATGCCACCCAGGAAGTCCAGCTGGCTTCACCTCTTACTTGCATCTACCAAAATTCATTGATGCTCAAGTACCTGAAATAAAATGGCATAGAATTTGTATAAACTTATGTACATCCTTTCTGTATGCATTAAATCATCTCTAGATTACTTATAAACATAATACAATGTAAAATATTTGGTATACTTTATTGTTTAGGGAATAATGACAATAATAAAAACTCTATATATATTCAGTACAGATTGGATTTTTTAAAAAAATATTTTCTGTAGTTCATTGAGTCTATGGATGTAGAACTCATGAATACAGAGGGCCAGCTGTATTTATATAATTGTTATATCCTCTTGCTGAATTGACCTTTTTATAATTACATAATGACCATTTTTGTCTCTTTTTATAGTTTTTCAATTATAGCCTAGTTAACTGATATAAATATAGCTGCTCCTGTCTTCATTTGGTCTCCATTTGGGATATCATTCTCATCCTTTTACTTTCAGTATATTGTGTCCTTACAGGTGAAGTGCTTCTCTTACAGGTGAAGTACTTCTTTTGCAGGAAGCATAAAGTTAGGTCATTCTTTAAAAAATCAATTTAGCACTCTATATCTTTTAATTGGAGAATTTAATATATTTGCATTCAGGGTTATTATTGATAGATGAGGATTTAGTCCTGACATTCTATTATTCTTTTTATTTTCTAAGTTCTGGGGTACATGTGCAGGATGTGCAGGTTTGTTACATGGGTAAACATGTGTCATGGTGGTTTGCTGCACCTATCTACCCATGACCTAGGTGTTAAGCCCACCATGTATTAGCATTCTATTATTCCTTTCTGGTTGTTTTATAGATTAGTTGGTCCTTTCTTTGTCTCTTGTTTACCTTGTGATTGGATAGTTTTCCGTGGTGACTCTGATTCCCATCTCCCTAATGTTCAGTGATGCTGAGCCTCCCTCTATGTGCCCACTGGTCACCTGCCCATAGTAGAAATCTTGAGCAAAAAGACATTACCTAACTTCAAATTATACCACAAAGTTATAGTAAGCAAAACAGCATGGTAGCATAAAAATAGACACACAGACCAATGGAACAGAATGAAGAACACAGAAATAAATCCACAAACTTACAGCCAACTGATCTTCAACAAAGGCACTGAGAGCACACATTGGGGAAGGGACTGTATCCTCAATAAATGGTGCTGGGAAAATTTTATATCCACATGTACAATGAAAGTAGATCCTCACCTTTCATCATATACTTAAATCAACTCAAAATGGATTAAAGTCTAAAAGGTAAGACCAAACGACTAGAAGAAAACATAGTGGAAATGCATCATAATATTGGTCTGGGCAATGATTTTTTGGTTAAGACTTTGAAAGCACAGGCAGCAAAAGCAAAAGTAGACAAGTGGGAATACATTAGAAAAGCTGCACAGGAAATCAAATAATCAAGAGTGAAGAGACAACATGCAGAATGGGAGAAAATACTTACAAACTATGCATCTGAGAAGGGGTTAATATCCAAATATATAAGAAACTCAAGCAACTCAATTAAAAAATGGACGAAAGATCTGAATAGGCATCTCTTAAAAAGACAATGGGAATAGGTATATGCATAAATACTCAACATTACTAATCATCAGGGAAATGCAAATCAAAACCACAATGAGTTATCACTTCATGCCTATTAGAATAATTATTATGAAAAAGAGAAAAAAAATGCTGCCTTGGCATGGATGTAGAAAAGTGGGAACTCTTAAACACTGTTGGTGGAGATGCAAATTAGTTCAGTCACTATGGAAAACAATATGGAGGTGCCTCAAAAAATTAAAAATGATCCTACAACCCCACTACTGGGTATTTATCCAAAGGAAATGAAATCAGTATGTCAAAGAGATATCTGCAGCACTATTCACAATAGCCAAAATATGGGATCAACATAAGTGCTCATCAGTGAATTAATGGATTAAAAAATGTGGCATATAGGCCAGGCGTGGTGGTTCATGCCTGGAATCCCAGCACTTTGGGATGCCGAGGTAGGCGGATCATTTGAGGTCAGGAGTTCAAGAGCAACCTACCAACATAGCAAAACCCCATCTCTACTAAAAATACAAAAATTAGCTGGGCATGGTGGTGCACGCCTGTAATCCCAGCTACTTGGGAGGCTGAGGTGGGAGAATCGCCTGAACCTGGGAGGCAGAGATTGCAGTGAGTTGAGATCGCATCACTGCACTCTAGCCTGTGTGACAGAGCGAAACTCCACCTTAAAAAAAAAAAAAAAAAACGGTATATATAGACAATGAAAAGCATTCAGTCATAAAAAAAGTAAAATCCTGTCATTTGCATTAATTTAGATGAACCTGGAGAACATTATGTTAAGTGAAATGAACCAGGCACAGAAACAAATACTACATGGTTTCACTCTTTTGTGGACTTTTAAAAGGTTGGTATCATGGGAGTACAGAGTAGAATAGTGGTTACCAGAATCTGGGGAGGGCAGAGGGAGGAAGGAATGGAGAGAGATTGGTCAACAGGTACAAAATTACAGATAGAAGGAATAAGTTCTGGTGTTCTATTGCAAAGTAGGATGACTATCGTTAATGATATTGTAGAGTCTATTTTAAAATAACTAGAAGAGAGAATTTGGAATGTCCTCACCACAAAGCAATGATAAATAGAATATGCACCATGTGGTAGGTACTCAAAAAACTCAGGTTGAAGAGATGAATTAATGAGCATTGTTTGAGTTTGTAATCTTCATTTTATATGGCTCATGATAACTTTTAGAAATCCAAACAGCAAGAATGCTTTCTGAAAATGTGTAAGACTTGTGCTATTTGCCATCACCTTATAAATTTAATTTTGCTCATTACAGTTTTCAAAAGGCTTTTCACTTCTGATTCTGTAATTTTGTACTATGGCCACCAGATGGCATCACCACATAAACCAAGCTCTAAAATCAAGGCTTATTTGAAAATTAGTCTTGCTGGTCAGAATGAAGTAATAACTATATTCTCATAGACTGCTGTAGCAAATGTTAGTAGATAAATACTGCACACAAATTTAGCAAAATATATTGATAACCTTAAAAAATGGTAGTACTTTTTGCGCCAATGAGTCTACTAGAAATCTATCTTCAGAAAAGAACGTGGACAAAATGGTACACACTCAAGATTTTACCTTAGCATTATTGGAATTGTCAAATACCAGGTAAAATCTTGTGTCCAGCAATAATGAAAGGGTTAGTATATATGATACAATCATACAATTAAAAAACATGCAGACTTTCAAATGACTTTTATGAAGTATTCAATGACATGAGAAATGCTTCTGGCATAATGCTAATTTATGAACTGGATTGCAAAATAATGTATGATTCCCAGTATGTTGCATACAAATTATAGAAAGGAAACATATTAATGTAATTTTATAAGGAAGTGTTTTTTCTCTTCATATTTCTCCTTGTTACTCCAATTTTCAACAATGACTCATTAGAACATCATATGTTAATAAGAAAAAATCAAGTTAACAATAACATAACATTAGTTTTTTATGGCTGGGCGCGGTGGCTCACGCCTGTAATCCCAGCCCTTTGGGAGGCTGAGGCAGGTGGATCACTTGATATCAGGAGTTCGAGACCAGCCTGGCCAACATGATGAAACCCCATCTCTACCAAAAAATACAAAAATTAGCTGTGTGTGGTGGCACACACCTGTAGTCCCAGCTTACTCAGGAGGCTGAGGCAGCAGAATCCCTTCAACTTGGGAGGCTGAGATTGCAGTGAGCCAAGAAGGCACCACTGCACTCCAGCCTGGGCCACAGAGCAAGACTCTGTGTCAAATAAATTAAAAGCTTTTTAGTACTTATAATTAAAAATTTTTTGTCTTCTACTATTTTAAACCATAAAAATATGCATTCGTTCAGCCAGGCATGGTGGTTCATGCCTATAATTTCAGCACTTTGAGAGGCCAACATGGGAAGATCGTTTGAGGCTAGGAGTTTGAGTCCAGCCTGGGCGACAAAGCAAGACCCTGTCTCTACGAAAAGGGAAAAATTTTAAAAATTAGCTGGGCATGGTGGCACATGCCCATAGTTCTTGCTACTCGGGGAGCTGAGATGGGAGGATTGCCTGAGCCCCAGAGACAATTCAAAGTAGAGGCTGCAGTGCGCTATGATCGGGCCACTACACTGTGGCCTGGGCAACAGAGTGAAACCCTGTCCCAAACAAAAAACAAAAATCAAAGAAAAAGCGTTCATTCAGTAATTATTTATCTAGTGGTTTTTGTATGCCAGACATTGCACTGTATGTTGATGGTTCAAAAGTGAGTAACACAATTTCTGCCTTCCCCGAATGTATGATCAACTTGGATTGAAAGCTATATAAACAGATATTTTGTAAAATAACAAGTACAATGCTAAAGACTAATGATGGCACAATAAATTTTCTTCATCCAATTTAATAGTTGCAACTCTTCCAATTTGAATTATTCTACAATATTTGGTTTATGTGACATACTGAACTTTGTACATATTTTTCATTGTATAACGATTTCCAACAGCAAATATGGCACATGAGTAAAAAATATTTGCATTGGTTACGAGTATTTCACTGTTGGAAAAGATATCATCTACGTGTGAGAAAAGGATTATTGGTGCTGTTATTAAGGTAGATTATGGTAGAATATACTGTTAATAAAATATCTTGGTTGTTTGATTTTTCCAACATTTGAATTGTGAGGCTGAGATGATTTTTTAAATAATACGGGTTTCCACAAGATCCCCCTCTTCTCTAGAACTCAGCGTTTTAACACAACAGAATTTATATGTGAAGAGGGAGAACATGTATAGGCAGCTCTGTTTGGAGAGGAGGAGTTATCTCTGGAAAGCGGCCTTTTAAAGATGGTTTTCCCCAACACCATCTGTACTAAAATACAAAAATTAGCCAGGAGTGGTGGTGTGTGCCTCTAGTCCCAGCTACTCAGGAGGCTGAGGCAGGAGAATCACTTGAACCCGGGAGGTAGAGATTGCAGTGAGCCGAGATGGCACCACTGACTCCAGCCTGGGCGACAGAGCGAGACTTCATCTCAAAAAACAAAACAAAACAAAACAAAAAAACCACAAAAACCAACACTTGTGTGTGATATTCCTTGAATGTAAAAAACAAAGTGATTTTTTGGAAAGGCCTTTTTAAAAAAAATTTGACAAACATTTTCTGTAATTAATTACAGAAAAGTAGGGTGAGAATGATCACATAATTTATCCTCTTCTTCCTACCTATGTAAGCATAAGCGAGGATTAAAATAGACTACATAAAATATAGATGTACATTTGTCAGTCGAATGTCTTTTTGTGAGTCATCTAATGCCCCTAATTTTTCATCTCTAAAACATGGATATCATTTTGGAGAATTAGATGATACATGTCAAACAGCAACAATAACAACAACAAAAAAACCTAATCCCCCAAAAACTGTATTTGACATGTCTTTTCTAGATATTGGTTTGATTCAGCTAGTAAACCATGGAATATGAATGACAGCACAAAGAATTAGCCAATGCTTATTTTTGAAGAGTCAATAATAATAAAAGGAATTATTAATTTTCTCACTTTTAATAAATAAACCCAACAAAGCAAATACTTTACAAAAATATGGAATCTAAGGTAAAGTATGACTATAAGAAATCATAAAAAAAAAAGAAGGAAAACTCCCAAAAAGACAAAAAACAAAAATCACCAATCTGGGTCCAAACATTCTATTTTCAATCATCAGACTCTTTCGTATAATATCACATTCTCATGTGAATGTATCTTACGGTAAATCCATACTCAAGAGGCCAAATTTAAAGCAAGCCAAGGATTTAAAGGTACATCTTAAATCCCTGTTATTTTAAGAATTAGCAGGCCGGGCGCGGTGGCTCACGCCTGTAATCCCAGCACTTTGGGAGGCTGAGGCGGGTGGATCACGAGGTCAGGAGACCAAGACCATCTTGGCTAACGCGGTGAAACCCCGTCTCTACTAAAAATACAAAAAATAAGCCGGGCGTGGTGGTGGGTGCCTGTAGTCCCAGCTACTCGGGAGGCTAAGGCACGAGAATGGCATGAACTCAGAAGGTGGAGCTTGCAGTGAGCCGAGATCGCGCCACTGCCCTCCAGCCTGGGCGACAGAGAGAGGGACTCCGCCTAAAAAAAAAAAAAAAAAAAAAAAAAGAATTAGCTTTTTGCCTTGTTCCTAGACCTTGGATGAAAGCTGGAGAAGAGAAGGGGTCTTGTAAGTGTCACCCTGGGCCTCCTGCTACATAGTAAGTGAGCCCCTGTGTTTGAGGCTTCCTGTGTGGTTTTAGCTCACAGAGCCCAGGTAGCTCCAGCTGCAGCTCTTCCTATGGTGGGCTAGATGTTGTTAACCTCTCAGGAAGTATCTGGGTCTATTTTATGCTGTGTTTTCATAGTGTCTTTGATAATGGATTTTCAATTCTTATGAGGTTGGAGGATTGAGTTGGCATGGTGATCTAGAACTCACTTATGTGTTATTTAATTATACATTTTATATACTATTTATTATTTACTATAATATTTCCATTATTATTTACTGTTAGATATTATTTATGTATTATTTACTTTTGGTTTGACTATGCTTTGACAAGATGATATAACATTGGCTGAGTTTTAACCAATGGATGACCAGTGAAAGTGGGCCGAGAAGGTGAGGTACTAGGAAGAACCTAGATGAGCATGAAAAATGCCAGTGTAAATCCACTAGGTAAGGAGTAATTGGAATGAATCCCTGAGAATGTGTTTAGAGCTATGTGTCTAGGCTATAAATTGACCCCCTAGAGGCACTGCGCCTGCTCTTGGTGTTATTACCACTGGGCAAGATGCAATGCTCTATTAGGTTCGACCTGAAGATTATCATTTTCAGGTATCAAAAATTGGGAAGAGGAAAGAAACATAAGGCATAATTCAGTCTAGTTTTTATTCTATAAATATATAAGGAAATCCTGCTATTTGTGACAACATGGATAAACTTAGAGGACATTATTCTAAGTGAAATAAGCCAGACACCAAAACACAAACATTGCATGATCTCACTTGTATGTGGAATCTAAAAAAGTTGAAGACACAGTAACAGAGTAGAGTGGTGGTTACCAGGGGTTGGGGGTTGGGGGAGAAGTTAGTCAAACTTTTAGTTAGAATATGAGCAAGGTCTGGAGACCTAACGTACAGCATGGTGACTATAGTTAATAATAATGTACTGTATACTTGACATTTGCTAAGAGTAGGTCTTAAGGGTTTTTACCACACACACACCAAATGGTGGCTAGGTGAGGTCATGGTTATGTTAGCTTCATTGCGGTAATTGTTTCACAATGTATATGTATATCAAAATATCATGTACATTTTAAATATATACAATTTTTGTGAATCATATCTCAATTAAGCTGGAAAAAACCAATGAAATGCTATATAAATGATTAAACATTCCCATTTTGTATTTAGGTTAAGAAAGAATTTTATATTCAGGTATATCCTTACTTTTGAACTATGGTCAACCGCTGATCATTTAACTTTTTAGTTTCTCATTTTTATTTATCCCACCCAGGGGATTAATGGTCGGGATTCTTCACAGCTGTGACTCATTTGCTTCCAGTGCTAGCACCAGGGGATTTCAAACTTTAGTTGGCATAAGAATCACCTGGAGAGCTTGTTAAGCTACTGATTATTGGGTCCCATTTCAGAGCTTCTGATTCAGTGATTCTGGTGGAGAGCCCAAGAATTTGCATTTTTAACAGTTCCCAGGTGATGTTTCAGTTGCTGATCCTGGAACCACACCTGGGGAACTTTTGCTCTAGTTTATTTTCAATTATTTCCAACTGAAAGTACTAATGATGCTAACCAATACTCTTTGGTCAATCTGAAAATTCCTTCCTTGGACTTGCTTTCTCTGGCAGAAAAATACTCTGTTATTTCTTCAGACAAAGCCCCAATTGGCCTTTTCTTTCCAGAGCCTTATTTTCTGATTAAATGTTTTTTTCCCCTAATAGAATCTGTTTTCTTCCCTCATTAAGGTTCACCTCTTCCTGTTGTGGGTAGTGACAGACGGTCCCTGCTTTCCTGCCTCTTATGAGAATCCCACTTGTGAATGAGGAGTTCCGTTCAGTTCTATCTGTCCCTTTGTGATTCTCAATCCCACACAGGGTGTCCAAGTTTCCTATCTTCTCCTCAGGGGAGCTTAAAAGTGTCCAGAACTGTTGAAGTGGCAAGTTGTCCACAGGTGACAGATAGTAGAAAATGCATGACCTTATTTCTGTCCCATCGTGTTCAAAGGTTCTCTTGTTAGCAGCCACTGCCACTCCATTTTGCACTCTGCTTTTCTGCCTTCCCCTTCCCAATGCCTGGGGGAAAGAAAACATCGGGTTCAACAAGTGAACTTTTACTTCAGACTCTTCATATTATTTTCTTTGCAAATTATCGAAAAAGAGTGCCCGGCTGGGGTATGAATGAGAGGGAGGGAAAAACCCTGAGAATAAGAAAACAACTGGGCTGTTATCCCTGTAACTCTGTCTCTCTAGATTTGGATATTAAGTAATACATACATATGTTCATTCATACCTTCATTCTTTCTACAAATATTTATTGAGCCCTGCGTGCCTTTTGCTAACACTAACCACCACTTTTTAAGAGATCGATTTCCCTCTACATATACTATTTTCTAATTAAATTCAAATGGTATACATTATATATTAAACATATATATGCATATTAAACATATATTTAAATGTGCACTAGTATAATTTATATGTAAGGAGTGTGTTTAGCATGTATGTGTTTTAGATTTTACTTCTAATCTCCAAACAAAGATGATGTAGAATTGATCTATGATACAAATATACAGGTGTTTTTTTTGTTTGTTTTTATCTCAGAATCGCCAAGAGTTAAAATACCTTTTTTTTTTTGCTTTGAGGTGCTATATTTTATTGAACACATTTCTGGAGTTTCTCTACAATGTTCTCCAGTTATTGTGTGCTCTTCTTTATGCATCTAACTGATAATACATATGACACATGAAATTTTACAAATGTGTTTGTCCAATATTCTCAAAGGCATGACAATGTGCAGATTAAGTATCTGGAAGCCAGAATGAAATATTATTAGAAATTGTTACATAAAAGCACAAAGAAGACAAATTTCACCATTTATAATTAAAAATTCTTTTAAAGAATACTTAAAATTATTTTAAACACCCTTCCAGTCATTTTTAAATTTAAAAAAGCTTGTTTAATTAAACTAAAAATTGCTTCTTAAAATACATTATAGATTCTATACTAAAAATTGCAGATAATTATAAAGGAAAAAAAATTTTTTAATCCAAAATGTTATATGTAACCAAGAAATAGTCATTGTGATTATACAATCTATGAATGTATTATAGTTGGATATATATGCAGATGAATAAGTAGGATATTAAGACAGAAATGCATTTAATAAAATAGGATTATACTATACATATTATGCTTTAATTGTAAAAAAAAAGTATTAAATTTTATGTTAGCAGGATCTAGTAGAAAATAAGACAAAATTAAACTAAATGAATTAATATTTAGAATTAATGTTTCTTTAACATAAGGCACTATTTCCTAAGTTTTCTCTTTTAAGATTAAGAGAAATACTATTTTTACAAAGGTTTTGAAGTCACTAGACTTTTATTCTTTTAAAAATATGTTTTACTTGCAGTAAAGATTGTTTCTCTGGTATGAAAATATGAAGACTTGAACATTTTCATGTCTCTTTCCTCAATTTCCAAATTTATTAATTTTATCATTATTTTTATTGTCTTTATGTGGATATTCACATAAAGTTATATAGTCATTTTCAGATTAATAGTATCAATTGTATTTAAATCAATTTAAGATAATCACTATTAATTTTCTAGGCCTGATTTTATTTTGATTCAATTTTTAAGTTAAAAGGTGTCATGGATTCTTATTGTTTTATAAGCATATGAAATAAAATTATATAAAGTATAGCCTACAATTCACTTAGTAGAGTGCCCTCATTGAAAATCATCCAGAAACATATTTTTACAAAGGACTTTATTCCAGCAAAGCAATATTATAATGCTAACTCAAAAATAATGTATTAACAGAAACTGAACCAGTTAAGTTAAAAAAAAATAATCTTGCACGGACTTGTGCTTAGAAAACAAAAAGCCACAGAGATAATCGCTCTCACCTGACAACAAGAAAAATTCAGATAATGTATAAAATTATAACTTTATTTGAGGACATCAGAGTGCTGAGGTCACAAAGCAACCACTTAAATTGAACTCCAAGGGGGACATGCACCACTAAGGAGAGATGGGACTCATAGACGGTTTCATTTTTGGCAGAGCATAAGAGGAAAAGATGGCAGCCATAAAAGTAAAATAAAAACACTAAATTTTGAACAAAGTCTTAAGCTCAGTTGGGCTTTCATGTGTCACTGAGAGTCCTAGCTGCAAGGGGAGTCTCCAGGTCTTTTCCACAGGCCTCAAGTGGGAGCTCATTAGAAGGCCTGGGGCAAGGCAGAGCCAGAGAAAGCCCCTTAGCCATGGCGATGTCGAGGCATGAAACCTCAGCATTTCCCAGTGCCTTTTCTCACTTGAAGCAAAACCTTTAAGATACTTAGGGAGGGCCAACAAACCCTCCTGCTCCCCGGAATCAGGCAAAGTTTGAGTGCTTTTAGAGAAGCGGTATAAGCAAAAGTTCTCTGCCCTTGGGGGAGGGGTAGGATAAACCTCTCTCCTTCTCCTGGTCTTACAGAACGTAACGTGATGCAAAAAGAAAGCTAAAAGCAAAATTTCTTTGTAGCAGAGAAAAGAGGAGGAAACCACCATACCTCCCACCACAAGCCTTGCACCAAGCAACACACAACAGTCTACTGCTTGAAGAGGGGTAGAAAACTCCTCCATTACTGATCCTAGACAAAAACACTATTGAAGGAAGGGGAGAAGAAAAAAGATGTTCAAACTGAGAGAGGAGCAGGAAACCCTCTGGGGTCAAGGATCCCACAGTGACACAAGGCAGAGATCTGCTATGCCAGCAGAGGAGAAATTCTTTCCTGCCCAAGGCTCCCCACAGATACAAGAAGAGCTTGGTTGCTGAGGAGGATGATGAGCAATGCTGAGGAAACCACACTCCTGAGGCCAAGCCACATAGGGCCTTGCCCAAGACTGGGAATAGGCCAAAATAAATTAGAATTTCTATTTCTCCCAACACTGGCGTTATTTTCACGTAACAAGCCACAAGAGAGGAGGGGCAACAGTTTAGAGAGAGAACCTCTTCACACTGCAGGTGTGCAGGGCGTGCTGAAATCAGAACAGAACACTAAGAAAAACCTCCCGCTCCCCAGACCCTGCACGAAGTGTAAGGTAGTGGCAGTACATCACTGGGAGCATTTGAAGTCTGTGGTGTACTAAAGGTGACCACAGGAACAATGAAACATAAACTAGCTCAACACCTCAACTTTACAGATTTACAGAAGAGGTATCGCCATGCTGGCCTGACATACAGTGTTTGCCGTTCAATAAAATTATAAGCAACAAACACACAAAAAGCAAGAAAAGCACCCATTGCCAAAAAAAATACTAGCTGATAAAACTCAAGATATGTGTGTTCCAGATGTTGAAATTATCGGTGAGAAACTTAAAATAATTTTTTAATATGTCAAAGAAACAGTGGAAATTTTAAAAACATGCATTGATATATGATGAAATTTTTCAGAGATGAAAACTGTTTTTAAAAAGAGTCAAATGGAAATGCCAAGGATAAAACTATGATATCAGAAATAAAGAATTCCTTCCATGCACTTCTTAGAAAACTGAACACAGGATAGGGAAAGAAAAATCAAGTGAACTTGAAGATAGATTAACAGAAATTATCCCAACTAAACTACCAAAAATAAGAAAAGAGTAAGAAAATAACATAACAGGTCATCCAAGAGTTTAGAGACAATACGAATTATAATTTCACATCTGAAACTTTGCAGATCAGAAGATGATAAAGTGGCATTTTTGTTATACTGAAAGAAAATTCTGTCAATTACTACAACAGAGATAAAGAATATTGCATAATGTTGATGAGATCAAAAGCAATAAGATGACATACAACTCTAAATGTATATATACCTAATAACAGATCTGAAGATACAAAGAACCTTGTATCTTTACTGGTGGAGGCTGTCCAGATTCTTGGCATTTTGAACAAACAATGGATGAAATGCACAAACAAAACAATGAAAAAAAAAAGCACAGATTTATTGAAACGAATGTACACTCCACAGAGTGAAAGCAGGCCAAGCAAGCAGCTCAAGAGGCTGGTTATAGAATTTTCTGGAGTTTAAATACCCTCTAGATGTTTCCAATTGGTTACTTGGTTTACACCTTATGTAAATGAAGTAGTGGCCTGTGATCAGTCTGATTGGTTGCAGAAGGTGACCAATAGGAGGCTGAAGTAAAGTTACAAGGTTACACATGAAGACTTGGCCTGTAATCAGTCTGATTGGTTTCAGGAGGGAACCAATGAAAGATACTTTCATTTTTCATCTTCAATGAAGAAAAGGGGTGGGGGATGTTGCAAAGCCAGTAGCCCCTGATCTGTTTGTTACTTGGGTATAGAGAGGTGGGGTTTTCCTTTTGATTCAGTTCTAGGAAGTCAGCGTGAATCAATCTTAGGTTCCCTGTCTCCTGACCATATTCTCCTGCATCAAAACTGCCAGGACTGAAAGAAGAAATAGGCAAGTCCTCAGTTATAGTCAAACATGTCAACACACCTCTCTCAGTGGTTACTGGAATATTTAGAGAAAAATCAGTAAGGATATAAAAAGTCTGGAAGAGCACCATCAACCAAATTGAAATAACTGTCATATATAGAATACCCCACTCAACAATAGAAAAAAATACTCAACTGCACATAGAACTGTCACCAGGATAGACCATATTTTGGGCCAAAAGAGCCCATATGTTTAAAATGAATTATACATAGCATGTTCTGTGACCACAAATAAATCTAAAAATTCAATAGCAGAAAGATATTTGGAACATTCCCAAATATGGTAAAATTTTAAAATGCACTTATAAATAACACATAGGTTAAAGAAGAAATTATAGTCGAAATTAGCAAATATTTTGAACTGAATGAAAATAAACGTGCAACATAGCAAAATTTCTGCTACTATTGGAGTACTCCTTGGAGGGAAGTTATAAAATGCTATTTAGAAAAGAGAGGTCTAAAATCAGTTATCCAAGATTCCAACTTTGGAATTTAAAAAATAAGGAAAATTAATTCCAAATCCTACAGAAGAAAGGAAATAATAAAGATAAGAGCAGAAATCCATGAAATAGAAAATAGAAAGGCAATAGAGAAAAATAAACCAAAAGCTGATTCTTTTAACATGTCAACAAAATGGATTATTCCCCCAAACCGTAAGAAGACACAAATTACCAACATCAGGAATAAAAGTAGGAAAAGTAATACAGATGCTACAGATATTTAAAGGATAATAAGTGAATATTAAGTATTTTTCTGCTCATTAATTCAATAACATGTAAAGTGTACAAATTTCTTGAAAGACACAATTCCACGATCCACTTAAGAGGGAAGAGTTAACCTAACTAGCTCTATATCTATTAAAGTAATTCAATTTGCAGTTAAAAAACCTTTCCACAAAGAAAACCCACACTTTCTTTTTTTTTTTTTTTTTTTTTTGGAGCTGGAGTTTTGCTCTTGTTGCCCAGGCTGGAGTGCAATGGCGTGATCTCGGCTCACCGCAACCTCCGCCTCCCAGGTTCAAGCAATTCTCCTACCTCAGCCTCTGGAATAGCTGGGATTACAGGCATGCACCACCACGCCCAGCTAATTTTGTATTTTTAGTAGAGACGGGGTTTCTCCATGTTGAGGCTGGTCTCGAACTCTTGACCTCAGGTGATCCGCCCACCTCGGCCTCCCAAAGTGCTGGGATTACAGGCGTGAGCCACTGCGCCCGGCGAAAACCCACACTTTCATGGTAAATTCTACCAAACATTTAAGGACAATGTAACACCTATTCCACTTAAACTCTTCCAGAAATTAGATGAGGAAGGAGCATTTCCCAACTCATTTGATGAGACCAGAATTAGTCTAATATAAAAATTAGGCATGTTGAGGAAAGAAAACTGCAGACGAATATCCTCCCTGAATAGAAATAATTTTTTTAAACAAAATATCAGCAAATCAAATTCAGCAATGCTCGCAGGGTGGGCTTTGGCAGGAGGCGAGCATGCGCGGATCCTGCAGTGCGCCCGAGCGCCGCCGCGCCAGCCAGGCCTAGAGGCAGGATTGAAGCCAGGAGGCGGCTGAGCAGGACCTGAGGGCATTAGCCTCCTCCAACAAGTGGTGGCCTCGGGCAGCAGTCACCTCCATCTCCAGGACACCCGTGGGCGTGGTGAAGGTCCGCCTGCGCTCTCAGCGCCCTGCTGTGACTGACGCCTCGCTCCAGACTCTGGACCTCTCCTAAGCCGAATCGCCCTCCTCCCTCCGAGCCACAGGGCAGGGCCTCCCGTGCTGCAGCGGTGTCCTGGAGCCCCTGCATCTGTATCCAGATATTATCCGCTGTGCTACCAGGACCCGCTTCACTGGCAGCATGGGTGGCTTTGTGAAGATTGTGAGGCACTAGGACAACTGGGGAGCAGCCTCCTAGCTACCCTGGTGATGAACCTGCCAGCCACCACCATCTACTTCACTGGCTTACGACAAACTCCAGGCCGTCCTGTGTGACAGAGCCCTGACCTCTGATCTCTACGCACCCGGAGCTTGTGGAGACACAGCTGCAGGCTCAGCACGTGGCCTGCCATGAGCTCGGCACCTGTGTCTGCCTGTGGTGGCTCAGGGCGGCTGGCGCTCCCTGTGGCAGGGTTGGGCCCCACTGCCCTTCAAGATGTGCCCTTCTCAACCCTGCACTGGCCCAACTCTGAGCTGGAGAAGAGCTGGTTGAATACCAAAGGAGTAGAGGTAAGCAGGCCTCAGCTTTGTGGCTGGTGGAGTCTCAGGGATGGTGACAGTGGCCCTGACACTACCCTTTGACATGGTGAAGACTCACTGGCAGGCTGCCCTGGGAGTGGTGGAGGCTGTGATAGTGATGTCCCGCCCATCACACCGACTCCACCAGGCCCAGTGGGGCACCAGGGAACTCTGCAGATTTCCTCCCGAGGATCTTCTAGGCTGCCCTGTCCTGTGCCGTAATGATCAGCCTTTATGAGTTCTGCAAAAACTTTTTCCAGAGGCTCAACCAGGAATGGCCTCTGGGCCATGGAAAGAGGTGAGGAGAGGAGGACCCCATCTCTTCACGGGAGGGAAGTGGGGCAGGAGACTGAGCCAAATGCCTTTTCCTTAGCACTGAGGGGAGGGTCCTTGATTTGCTTCCCTCCCAACTGCCAGCCTCAGGGCTACGGCTGCCCCTCGCAGCCACCCAGGCCTCCTTCTGGAGGAGCCTCACTTTCCCACCCCCCAAGTTCAAGACCAAAGCTCTTAGAAAACTATAAAAAAAGATAATTAAAAATGATTAAATTATTTGTATAGATACTTCACCAGAGAAGATATGCAGATGTCAAAACAACAGTACAAAAGTTATTGGTTATTAGGAGAATGAAATTAAAATCACAAGGACATACTATACACCCAATCAGACTGGCTAATATTAAAAAGATGGACAATACCAAGTGCCACGAGGATGTAGAACCTGTAAAAAGCTCATTCTTAGCTACTCATATGAAAATGAATGCAAAATGGTACAGCCACTTCATAAAACAATTGGCTATTACTTATGAAGTTAAATATATACTTACTATATGACCCAGAAATCACGACTGGCTATCTACCCAGAGAAATGAAAACATATATACACACAATCCATATAATGTAAATGTTATGACTTCCTTATTCATGGTTACCAAAAATCATAAGCAACTCAAATGTCCACCAACTGGTGAATGAATAACAATTCAGACAACGGAACAATTCTCAGCTGTTAAAAGGAATGAACTGCTGATACCCAAAACATTTATAAATCTCAAAAGCATTCTAATAAGAGAAAGAATTCATAATTAAACAGCCGTATATCGTATGACTCCATTCATATGACCTTGCAGAAGGGCAAACAGAGAGAAATTATATTAGTAGTTGCCAGTGGTTGCCAGGGAAACAGGTGATGTGAGAGGATTGTCTACAAAGGGGCATGAGGCAACTTTTTGGGAATGGAAACATTCTATATCTCGATTATGCGTGTGGATACCGACTGTATACATTTGTTAAAATTCATCCAACTGTACTCTTAAGGTGAAAACTACTATATGTAAATTACAAATCGATAAAATATTTCATTTATGGAGAAGCTTGAAACTTTATATTAACATTTCTATTAACTTTCTAGATTTAACCTTGATATCATATAGGTAAAGGTCTAAGTCGGACAAGAGGGCCTATTTCAGTAGAAAGAGTCTAAGAACTTAGCTTCCTGTTCATATTTTGCTGTGATGTTGAGTAAGATTTTTAATTTCTCTCAGCTCAAATATAAAATCCCTTACCTACTTCACAGTCTTTATAAAAACAAATAAGTCAATTTATTATTTATTAGATAATTCAACACATATTCAATGTTTAAAATGTGTCAGATGCTATGATTGGCAGCAATAGATTAATGAGCTAGATAGGTCTCAAACCTCATGGGTCATGTAATATAATAGAAACTGAGTAATAACATTATTGCGTAATATTTTTAGGATAGGGAATACTTGGAATAATGGGAACATATAGCTGATTGTAATCTGGTTTAAGAATCAATGAAACTTTCCTAAATAAATGATTTTTTTTTTTCATTCAAGACCTGAAAGACTGTTTAACCAGCTGTGGTTTGGGAAGAGGGAAGAGAGAGGAGTGGAATTGACAACTGGGACAAGGGGGTAGACTCAAGCCAAGACGATGGATTCAATAAAATAAATGCAATTCGATTACATGATTAGAGAATAAACAGAGAGGATAGCTAGAGAAGGAGCAGGGGCCTAAGAAATGACTTATAGAGTGATAAAGAACTCATAGACTTTAAAATGCTTTCTTTGTTATAAAACAAATTATCCGTATGTATTTTGATCTATTTCTCTGTAATTTTGATTTTTTCTTGTATATCAAACAATTTATTGACAAAATAAGACACATATGTTGTCTAAATGTATCCAGTAAATTATTATTTATATGATAGTGAATAATAAGATATTCACAGCTGTGGCAGGTGGGGCCCAACCCTGCCACAGGGAGGGCCAGCCGCCCTGAACCACCAGAGGCAGACACGGGTGCTGAGCTCATGGCAGCACAATTTTATTTATTGACAAAATAAGACACATATGTTGTCTAAATGTATTCAGTAAATTATTACTTATATATACTGAATAATAAGATATGGCTTCTGGTCTGATGGACTTAGCAATCTATATTTAGATTCATGATCTCTTCTCATATCTTTTTGGATTTTATGGAAATATCTCCTTCTCAAGTAAAGTCTCATATTACCAGCCCTGCACTTCCTATCACCTCTTTCCCAATATGTTTTTCTTCTTAGCTTTTATCACAGTTGAACATAGTATACACTTGACTTGTTTGTTTATTGTTTTCCGCCCTACTATAATATGAACTTCATGGGCATGGAGATATTTACTTGCTGTATTCGTTGACTGCTATATTCCTAACTTCTACCACATAGCCTGGTATAAAATTACATAATCAGTAAATATATATAAAATGAATAAATTAATTACTGTATTGGTTTAATAAAGAAGGAAAAATAATTTTAAGACCTATCTACTAGAATTCTACTTTTTAAGTTAAAAAATCCCTTAAGGCTGGGTGCGGTGGCTAACGCCTGTAATCCCAGCACTTTGGGAGGCCGAGGTGGGCAGATCACGAGGTCAGGAATTAGAGACCAGCCTGGCTAATATGGTGAAACTCCGTCTCTACTACAAATACAAAAATTAGCCAGGCATGGTGGCGTGCGCCTGCGGTCCCAGCTATTCAGGAGGCTGAGGCAGAAGAATCGCTTGAACCCAGGAGGCAGAGGTTGCAGTGAGCCGAGATCACGCCCCTGCACTCCAGCCTGGGCGACAGAGCGAGATTCTATCTCAAAAAGAAAAAGAAAAACAAACAAAAAAACTCTAAAAATGCATGTCTTTATTCTTAAAAGTGGGCAGAGTTATGAGTAAAATATAAGTTTTCTCCATGTGGTTATTATTAATTATTAACCTGAATGGAAAAGACAGTCACTCATCATGCTTAAAAATAACAAGTGAGGGAAACCATGTCAGTTTCCAGAAATTAGATTTAATGGAAGAATACAAAGACCTGCACAGTCATAAAACCAGTATTTGAATTTACATATTATATATATATATATGTGCATATCTTTTTTGAGACAGCATCTCACTGTGTTGTCCAGGCTGGAGTGTCATGGTGTGATCATGGCTCACTGCCGCCTTGATCTCTTGGGCTTAGCTGATCCTCCCAGCTCAGCCTCCTGAGTTAGCTGAACTGCAGTCTCCCACCACCACGCCGAGCTAGGTTCTTTTTTTTGTTTTTTTGTTTTTTTTGGTATTTTTGGTAGAGACAGGGTTTTGCCATGTTGCCCAGGCTTGTCCTGAACTCTCAGACTCAAGCGATCTGCCTGCCTCAGCCTCCCAAAGTGCTGGGATTACAGGTGAGAGCCACTGCACCTGGCCTTATAAAATATTTTTAATAATTATTTACTGAGGGATTTTTTTGGTTATTACTTATCTCTCAAACAATATGCAGGGAACATCCTGTTTCAAAAAGGATAGTTTGACTTGACTCTCAAAAAATATCAGTTTCATGTGATCAGTTCTTTGAGCATAAACAGTTATATAAATGGTATAGATACCTAGGATTAAAATCTGAAAATGAGAACTCAGAAGACATCATTATTGCCTTTAATCTCTTTGTGATATACTAATTTCATCTCTTTTAACATCTTGATTAAATTGGTAAATTGGAATTATAGAATATTATATTGACAGACAAATTGAAAAACTCATTCTTAGCTACCCATATGATGTAATAGGAGATACTTAATAAGTTCTTTTTGTTGTTGTTGTTGTTGAGAGGGAGTTTCGCTCTGTCACCCAGGTTGGAGTGCATTGGCACGATCTCGGCTCACTGCAACTTCTGCCTCCCGGGTTGAAGTGATTCTCCTGCCTCAGCCTCCCAAATATCTGGGACTACAGTCACATGACACCACACCTGGCTAATTTTTGTATTTTTAGTAGAGACAGGGTTTCACTATGTTGGCCAGGCTAGTCTCGAACTCCTGACCTCGTGATCCGCCCACCTCAGCCTCCCAAAGTGCTGGGATTACAGGAGTGAGCCACCGTGCCTGGCCCTTAATAAGTTCTTATTTGTAAAACATGACATCATGTGGTTATTAATTGTTACTGTCCTTTTTTGAGAGCCAAAATGTTAAAATTCTTGATATTGATTTATAGTTGTATATTTTTGATTGATTACAATATAAATTGTGATTTTATGCAATTATTGTGATGAGGATCAATCTTTGTTTCCCTTTATTTCTCAGAAGAGAATGACAAGAAGATATCTCATGTGGAATATGCACTTACCACTCCTGATTCACCGAGACACAGTCGACCCGAATGATCTAAAGGAGAAGGTATAAATTTGGATATGTTTTAGGCTTTGTAAGATCTTTATTTTGGGGTTTCTATTCACATAACTCTTGTCAAAATAATGTATTATTTGACTCCTTGTTTGACTTGAAAAATCCTCTGATGTTTTTCTCCAGAATTTAGTTTTGGAAGATTATGAGAAGAGGAAAGTAAGAGTGAAAGCAATAGTGTTATGTGACTTGATCTCAATTTGAAATCCTCTTCTCTAACTAGTTTCTTTTCCAGTCAGCCTTATTACCTATTCACACACTGATTGCCAAATAAGCTCCATGAGGCTAGATACATTTTTTTTTCTATTTGGTTCACTAAAATATCATTATCACTTAGAATAGTGTCTGTCATGCCACTGATGCTCAATGAGTATTTTTGAATGAATTATTCATTCATTCATTCAATGAATGTTTGTTGAAGGAGACCATATGTTAAGCATTACGATAGATACTAGTGTTGCATAGCTAAAAGAAAGAAATACTGCCCTTAAGGGTCTCATAGTCCAGTTAGAAAGATAGAAAGTATACAGATTTGGATAAATGCTATATGGAATAAGAGTGGAGTTGTGGCAGGTCAAAGAAGGGTGTTCTTTCAACACTTGGTTCAGAAATGAAAGTGGATTAAGCAGAAAAATTTTTTTGATTAGGATAACTCTGATGGGGACGAAGATAAAGGAATGTTCCAGGTGAAGAGATTGCACTGACATGGGGGCGTGGCCAGCAGTGGCCAGCAGGGTTGTGAATGATTACAGAATCCAAGCTTTCATAAGTAATACAGGAGAGAAATCAAATATGCAAAATACAATTGTGATCGTGGGTAAAGAAAGGAAAGAATTTTAGTAGAGAGGCACTAAGCAGGTAGAATCATCAAGATTTGGTCAATTGGGCTAGATGCAGTGGCTCATGCCTGTCATCCAACCACTTTGGGAGGCTGAGGCGGGAGGATCACTTGAGTCCAGGAGTTCGAGACCAGCCTGGGCAACATAGTGGGACCCCCATCTCTACAAGAAATACAAAAATCAGCCAGGCATGGTGACATGCACCTGTAGTCCCAGCTACTCTGGAGGCTGAGGTGGGAGGCTCACTTGAGTCTAAGAGGTTGAGCTTCAGTGAGCTGAGATCACACCACTGCACTCCAGCCTGCATGACAGAGTGAGACCCCATCTCTAAGGGGGAAAAAAAAAGATTTGGTCAATTGTAGGATGATGGGAATACAGAGCCAGATATCAATGATGACTTGTGGCTTTTGCATTGGAAAACTTGAATCATGGTCCCACTCAGCAAGATGCAAAATGAAGGCGGAGGGTCTGATAGCAGATGGATAGTAAAGTAAGGAGTTCAGCTTTGAACGGTGAGTTTTCAATGCATGTGGAGAATTCTTGTGAGAATTTTTTTGAAACATCAGATACATGAGTATGCAGATTAGGAAAGTGATCATGTTTGGATATATAAATTTGGGTGTCCATTATGATATAAGTGGCAGATGAAGCCATGGCAATAGATGAGATCATTCATTGAGATTGTACAAATTAGTAAGAGAGAAAGGGCCAAAGACAGATTCTGGATAAAAATTATTTGAAGATTAAACAACAATAACAACAACAGCAACTAAAACCAATTAGGAAATTAATGTAAAACGTGAGAAATCTATGAGTGTTGTGACGGAATGTAAGGGAGGAATGTTCCTTTCTCTCTTCACTCAGATACACGTTTTTCTAGTTTCATGAAATGGACTGTCTCCCACCTAACCCTCTCTTGCTTTTGTGTTTTTGCCTTCTATGAGAATTGAGATAACATTAAGCTATTCTGTCCTTTGAACTGTTGATATGACTCGCTTTTAACACAGTACAGAGCTGTTGTTTACTTTGGGAGCATATTTTAGACTCATTTTTATTAATGGTTATAGGCAAGGATAGGATTTTAAAATATTAATGGCCAGTATGGCACCAGCTCAACCAACCTGAAAATATGCCAGTCTGTAAACATTGGTTGTGTCCTGGCTGTCTATAAAACATTTAAAAAAGTTTCTTCTGGAGTAAGTTTTGGTAAATTAAGTACTTCTTGGAATTTAAGTTTTCAAATGAATTATACTTTATTTAAAATTATAGTCCTTCACATTCTGTATTCCTCTTTCCTATTTCTTATGGAATTTACCTTTCTCTAATGAACTATATATTTTTAAACATATTAAAAATAACCCTGTGTACAGTCTGGTGACTGACTTTTTTTAACTTAAAATGTGATTTGTTTACACAAATTTATGTATTATTACTTTTGAATTAGAGTCTCTACACTCTATATGTGGAGACTAGTGGTTTATATACATAATATAGCCATTATAAAGTATTCCTAAATGATATAACTAAATATATCAATATTTCAAGTTATTTTTAAAAGAACCCTGGGCATTGGAGCATTCTTCCACCTGAACAGTTTTGAAGAACTCAAGTGACTAATTACAAATTATAACTTTTGGTCTTCTTGAAGTAGTCAGTAAGAGAAATGCTGTGGTTTTTGGAAAATGAGACATGAGAATAGTAAAAAGAAATAATAATTGTATTTTAGAAAAATGTAGGGTCACATATCTACCTAGGCTTGGAGCTATGGATTCTGTTGTTTGCAGTAGTATAAGGCTTGGAGATATGGATTCTATTGTTTGCTGTAGTATAAGGCTTGGAGCTATGGATTCTATTGTTTGCTGTAGTATAAGCCTTGGAGGTATGGATTATATTGTTTGCTGTAGTATATGATATTCCTCTCTGCTTAGGCCTCAGCAATTTTCTGGGCAAAACATGGTTCCAATTGTCTTGGAATTATCATTGTGGTTATCTGCAGCGTGAATGCATCTGTAGAATGAATGTCCTCTGAACATTATTTAACACGAAATTACAAAGTTCTTGTTACATGCAATGTCCTAGGCACCTTATAAATATTAGCTTATTTAGTTCATGAAACTAATCTATGAGTTAGATTTTGCCGTTATTTCACAAATGAGAAACACAGATATGAAGAATTTAAGTAACTTATTTGCCTAAGCCAAGTTACACAGCTTAGTGGGAAAGTCAGGGGTCAGACCTAGGCAGTTTGGTTCTGGAATCCATGCTCTAGAGTCCTTGTTGAAGTTTACCTCAAATAGAGGTGTTTCCAGGGTCTGAGGCCTGGGTCAGCAAGCCTGAGGGTTGGCAGGGATGTGGGGTGCTACTTGTGCCCCCAATTATCTGGAAAATTGCATATTTTTCCTCACACATACATATCTTGCCTTTGCCCCAGTATTTTCCTTTCTGGGGTAATGACCATTCCTGTAGTTATCTCAATATGTTAATTAGTGCTGGGAACATTTATCTTCTGTGAACCATCATTAAAGAACAGGTTGGAAAGGCCTCACAGAAATGAAGGTTTTCATTCTTATTCTCAGCCTCAGACCCAAGCAAGTCAACAAATACAAAGAATTACTGAACATAGTAGGAATGAGGGTATACGTATATTTCTGAATTTCCATCTTGTCCTGAGAGTACTAATGTCCTGAATGTAAGAATGTTGAAATTTTGTCATTGTCTTTTAAGAGAACTATGAGAACTTCAGAAGTATAATTGAAACTGTATCCCAATGTGTCATTTAAGAGAAAAACAAAAGCTCCTTAATAAGATTTTTCTAATTACCCAGTAAAGAAGGAATTACCTTAGCTATTTCAGTGGAGATTTTAAGAGCAGCATGGAAGAGAGACTGGCTTGCTACTTGCAAAAAGTTAGGGATTTTGCAGAATTTAACGGATCCAACATATGTGCATCCTACTTCTCTTAGAAAGCGCCTGTTTCTCTTAGAAATAGTACCTTCAATTCAAGTTGTCATCACTAGAAATTGGAGGTAGTGTAGCACAATATGTTTTGGAGCCAGATGGAACTGGATTTTGTTTTTTTTTTACTTACAGAGATACATAGATGGCATCTCCTTTCCTTGGACTTTATAGGATATAGATGTGTCAGCTTGAACTATAGCAGTAATCTTGTGATTATTGGCGAAGCTAGCATCTAAGAGCAAAGTCAGTACACTGAGAAAGGCAGAGCAGAAAGACAGAACAACCTGGTTCTTGTAGACTTTGCTGGGTGGGAGGGAATTAACCAGTCCTGGAAGCTTCGGACTTCCTTTTTTTTTTTTTTTTTGAGATGGAGTCTTGCTCTTGTCGCAAGAGCATAAAAGCTTCCCTGTAGGAGATCATAATTGATGTGAAGTAGAGGACAAGCAGGAATTGGGGGGCTGAAGGTAAACAAGACTCATGTAGATGGAGTGAAGAATATGAATAAAGGACAGATTTAGGTATTATAATTGCTAATAGTTCTTGGGTAATAAAAAATGTGGCTAGAAATTGATTTGGACAGGTATGAAGCTTCATGAGGGTCTTTTGCACTATGTTAAAAATTTTTAGATTTCCCCTAAAGGCAAAGAAAACGATTAGACAATTTTAAGTGAAGGACCAATATGACTCATGTTATATGAGCAGATATGGATTTTGGAGAGGTCAATCTGAGTAGCCCAGAAAGTGGGCGGGGGGATGTAAAGGAAATTGTTTTAGGAGTCAAGGTTAGTGACAATGACTGTCTAAACTGGCATCATGAAAAAGAGCAATGATGGCTAGGAAACCTATATGAGAAATATTTACAATGTAGAATTGTAGGAATCTGCATTGGATTCAGTGGTTGAGGGAGAGGAGGAAATCCATAATTTCTTATCATATCAGCCTTCACACCTTGATGGATATAATTCTATTAAATGTTATAGAAAACACAAGAAGAACATTAAACTATGTTTGTTTTGATAATGGTGATGATTTCGGTGCTTTGTGGTATATCACTGGAGACAACCAGAAAGAATTGGTCTGTGTCTCCAGAGTGAGCTTTTAGTAATAGACATAGACCATTGGCATGTATATGGAAGGATTAAATGTCTGAGATCAAGAGAGATACCTAGACTAGATATATAAATTGTGGAATTATCAATTAATATAGTAAGTATTTGAAAACATTGTAAGGAAAGGAGAGCCAGATGACAAAAAAAGCTTTGTAACATCAGGGAGTATTATATTATGTTAGAAGAGAAGGGGTCAGAATGATGATCTTTAGGATAAGTCAACATTTAGAGATAAAATATGAGTAAATAGCAAAAAAAATGATATTGTGATGAGACAAGTAGGAGGGAACCCAATATAGTAGAGTATCTTGGAGAGTAAGCTATGGTGAAAGTAGATTGCAATGGCTAAAACCTATTGGCCAATTAGGAAACAGAGACACTGAGTATAAAAAATTATTTTTTAAAGTACGGCTAAGAAAAAAAATTTACCAAGCATTGAAAGTATGTAGAGCTACATGATTCTTCTTCTTCTTTTATTTATTTATCTTTTTTGAGATGGAGTCTCGCTCTGTCACCCAGGCTGGAGTGCCACGGGACTATCTCAGCTTACTGCAACCACCACCTCCCAGGTTCAAGTGATTCTCCTGTCTCAGCCTCCCAAGTAGTTGGGACTACAGGCATACGCCACCATGCCCAGCTAATTTTTGTATTTTTAGTAGAGATGGGGTTTCACCATGTTGGTCAGGCTGGTCTTGAACTCCTGACCTCAAATGATCCACCCGCCTCGGCCTCCCAAATTGCTGGGGTTACAGGTGTGAGCCACCGCGCCCGGCCTTACATGATTCTTATATGTTATTAAAGGAAATATAAATTGGTATAACCACTTTGGGAAACAGTTTGATTTTATCTTCTAAAGCTGAACATGGCTCAGGAATTCTAACTACATATCCAAGAGAAATATTTGCATAGGTACAACAATGCAAATTTACAGGAATATTTACAGCAGTGCTGTTAACAATTTGAAACATCTCAAAACTACCCAAATAACCATTAATGGGTTAATGATTGCAAATCCTCCAACAAATACACAGGGACCCATCCATCTATCTCAGAAAAAAATTTCTCTTCCCACTGAACAAGTCTGAAATTCCCACCCCAGTGCTGATTTCAGCCCTAGTATAAACAAGCAAGAAGGTGAGGGGATTTATGCCCGATAGTCACTATTTTTATGTGAAGTAGCAGAGGAAGGGTAGGATAATATTTACCTAAATTATCTACTTCATCTCCTTGATTCTCCCAGAGGAGCATGACAATATGAGGTGAAAATAAAAACTAAATTTTCTGTGCAACATCATACAATTTTATAAAGTTGAAACATTAAAAACAAAAAATAATTTTAAGGAATAACAAAGCAATAAAGTATGTATAAAATAAATCAAGGGAATTCATCACATAGGATTTGATATGATAGTTACATTTTTGAATGAGGTAGGAGGATGGGAAGGAGTGAAATATACAAGTAGATAAATGTAATGGTTATGGTCCTAGCTGTAGTTTTGGGTTACAACTAACAAAGTGAGTAACTAAATAAATAAACAAACAAAAGTTCTTGGAGCAATGATAAAAGTGTCTTATGAATGAAATATTGTGACTAATCCTATTGGGCACCTCAGGGTCTAAAAATTAAAAAGAGACAACTGTTTTAAAGAGCAGGAAAAAGAAATAACAGAAATCTGGGAAGCAGGAGTGGCTTGAGATTATTATATACAAGAGAAGAGAAACATTGGAGGGAAAATGTTAGAGGAAAAATGATATAGAAGTGGAATAGCTAGAGATGATGATTCTTTAGGACATAACAGAGGGTGAAATTCACACTAGGGATGGAAATTTTGGAGTTTTTCGGTGGGAAGATAAATGTTTTTTCTGAGATAGATGGATGGGTACCAGTGTATTTGTTGGAGGACAAGCAACAAGATGAGGGCATTTATGCCTGACGGCCACTATTTCTATGTCAAGTAGCAGATGAGGGCATCTTCTGAAAAGGAGAGTCAAGGAGGTCCAGTAGATAATTTAGAAAAATATTAAATAATAGAAATATCTGTTGAATTGAGAAAAAGGAGTGATACAATACGGAGGTTGTATGCTGTTGAGGGGCTAAATGATTATAAAAACCATCAATTTGGAGCTGCATTAATCTGCATCTGTATAGTTTTGTGATTTTTTTTTTGCCAGCTGGCCTTCAGATGCTCTTGTGAGGATGAGATGGTGAGTGATAGAATGTTCCAGAGCTGACTGTTTTTAGATGACAGATATTCATTGCATAAAGACTATGGTGCAAGATTGTTAGATGTCCTGCCACAATTATAAAGTGCTGCACTATGTGGACCTGGGTGGGCAATAAGGAAAGGAGAAGATAATTGATTAATTATAAGGAAATAGCAGTTTTTAGAAACCAGATGTCTTTCATATGTCTTTTAATTTCGAGTCTAGAATATAGATATTGGAGTGGATTGCTGAATGGAGCAATAGCTACATTTGTTATAATTGAGAACGTTAAGAGATTATGCAGTTGATGTTGGTTTATTTTTACAAGTAGAATCGAATTTGAATGAACAATGGTGAATAGAGGCAGAACTGTAAATAACTCATTTGTGCAGGAAATCTCTGATGAATTTTTTTTTTAACAGAGCCATAGACTGTGCTTTTACATTTTTTATTCTTGACTTTTTGGAAGAAATTGCTATTTATTTCAAGGAATCTTAACTTTCCTTTTGCACATTAGAAGTAGCTGTATAAGCTCTTTCTTCATGTGCTTTCAATGAATCCATTATAAACTTAAACGTAGAGACAAATCCCTTTAAATGCAAATATTAATCACAACCTTGAAATAATTGTTTGAAGATAGATGGAGTAAAAACCAGCTAAATTCTTTAAATTTCCAGTTTATATCTTTTGTTTTATAAGTAATTACTGTTTTATATACTGAAAAATATAATTTATAAATGGTTTTATTTAAAAATTCATTTTATGTTCTGACACTTCAAAATATTTTATGTTTTTCCCAGATTGTACTTCCACTTCATCAACATCATTCACTTTGTTCTTTAGAATTTCAGTAAATGTCAGGTGCGGTAGCTCATGCCTGTAATCCCAGCACTTGAAGAGGTTAATGCAGGTAGATCACTTGAGCCCAGGAGTTTGAGACCAGCCTGGGCAACATGGTGAAATCTCATCTATTCAATAAAAAAAATTCAGTAAATGATGACAATGAAATGATCTTTCATTAAACCCATTCATGATATTAACTTTATATTATAAAGTTTTGCAGAGCTCCTTTAAATGTAAAACACAAGATATAGAAGAGAAAAAAGAAAAAAAAAACTTCTTTCTAAAGATCACTCCATTTTACCATCTAGTACAAATATGTAGTGAGTACTTAAGCTGACAGCAAACAGATTTTTTTTTCCATAGAATTAAACCCTTCTGCACCATTTCAATAAAACTTTACATTGATCTTTGGCAGGACTTTTAATTTTGCTTTTTCTCATCAAATCTATTTTCTATATTTAATTGAACACTTGATTTCACTAAAGAAGACCCTATTGTCATATTGATTCGAGTAATTTTACTTACTTAAGTAAATTTTACTTGCTTGTGAATAAGTTTACCCAATATAGAACTCTTAGGATTAATATAATTCCCATATATTCACTTTGGTAGATTTCTTCCTGCAGGAAGAACTTCTCCATATTGGTGCAGTTTGTTTATACTTGAGAAGTCAAGATTTCCCAATGTAATCCTAACAGTGGCCTTGGGTCTGTCAGAGACCGTCTGGCTCAACAGTACTTTTCCCTGCAGAATTTGGTAGAAGAGCTATGTCCAACATACAGACTTTTGGCACACAGGGGAATGCTATTTTCTGGTAATTCATTCTGAAGTAAGCAATGAAGTACGTAAAGTGTACATATCTCTAAATGGTCTTGGGGATGGAGTGTGGGTGGTTGTTTTTGTTTTCAAGAAAAAGGCTGTGCCTCCTGTTAAGGAAAATTGTCCTGCTATGGAGAGAAGTGTTACTATTTTTCAAAAGAAGAGAAAACTTGGAATGAGAGTAAGAAGTCATGCCAAGATCTGGGTGCTAGTCTCATTAAGATTGATGACAAAGAGGAGCAGGTATGTTTATTTTATTAACCCCGAGTAAGTACTTTTTTTTTTCTTCTTTTTTTTTTTTTGAGACGGAGTCTTGCTCTGTCGCCCACGCTGGAGTGCAGTGGCGCGATCTCAGCTCACTGCAAGCTCCACCTCCGGGGCTCACACCATTCTTCGGCCTCAGCCTCCAGAGTAGCTGGGACTACAGGTGCCTGCCACCACGCCCGGAGAATGTTTTATATTTTTAGTGGAGACAGGGTTTCACCATGTTAGCCAGGATGATCTCAATCTCCTGACCTTGTGATCCGCCCGCCTCGGCCTCCCAAAGTACTGGGATTAACCCCGAGTAAGTGCTTTATGAGAAATGTGTGTGTCCTGAGTTAGGATAATTGTTTGGGCTTTCCTCTCATCTTATTTGGCCCATTTGGTGGAGGTCCCTTTAGTACTGGTGCACATTTACCTTTTACCTGCAGAGGAAGGGGAGTAGGTATTAAAGAGGCCTGGAAGCACTATTACTTTTAAACAAGAATAATATCCCTGATGTCCTTTCATTGTACGTGTTACATCTTCATATTTTAGTATACATCAGATTATTTAATATTTAGCCTATCAGTGCTAATGTAGGACAAAAGATAAACGGCCTTGGATGATATGAGTAGTCAAAAAGAGATGACTTACTGTATTAAGGTCTCTTCTTTCACCATCAATATTTGAGAAAGATCAAATTTCTAAGGGAAGATGTTCTCTGTCATGTCCATGGGAAAAAAATAGGATGAAAACAATGAAGCATGCAAATAACAATCAAAAATACACATTGTTCTTTATGTGCCCATAAAATCTATGTGTGACTTCCATGCCTTAAATATAAATTTATTTATAATTAATTTACTAATAAATTAATATACTTCTCTTGGATGTATGCATGCATGATCAAAACTTTTTGGAAATTAATGGTGATGAGTGATATTTATCTGATTAAGATTTTTTACTGCTATCAAAATGAACCATAAATCTATATAACTACGAATATGGTGGTTCTTATTCAAATGATATTTCAAGTAATGTGGGAAAGGACAATTTATTTCATGAAAATTGGTTGTGCAATTTGGATAGTTATAGAGGCATGGTATACATTCCTCTTATACTATATACCAAATATACTAAAAAGCATAAAAATTGGATGAGAATTAGGAACTATAAAAATTTTTGAATAAAATATATTGAAGTCATGATCTGAAAGTCTTTTTAAAGCTAAAATTATAGTAAATATTTAAAAAATTCATGATGGTTTAAAATTAAAAATCTAACTCTGGCAAAAATTGATGATTTTTCAGAAGAAAGGTAAGATTGTTGGAAATATATTTGCAAGCTACCTGACAGACAGTAAGACAATACTCTTAATGTTTAAGTGTGTCTATATATACCTCAGTTAAAAAAATGAAGACCTCAAGGTGGCATATAGATAGAGGGCCAGAAAAATACTGTGGAGGAATAGGCAGAATTAAAGAATAATATTCTAACAATGATAAGAATCTTGATAAAAATCTCACAGTAATGCAATAGTTAATCTTTCTTTAAACATTTAACAGGACAAAATAACAATAGATATAGAGAAATAATAGAGCACTAAGTAGCAGACAGGCTGCCCACTGCAAGAATGCCACTTTCTAAAAGACAATTCATTTGCTCCTCAACACTCAACATAAAATGGAGAAACAAAGAAGATAAGTATTGTATTAATATTACCCTCACATAAATATTAGATTTTTTGAAGGAGGTCAGATTTTATCTGACTGTTCTCATGTGCTTTGACATATAAGAGATTTTAACAACTTTTCCAAGAATTTATATACACATATGTACACACAAGTTTTTATACTTAAATCCTGTATATGAAGAATTTTTTTCTATGAGTCTATTGTTTCATAACTTTAAAAAGCAGAAAAATTTTAATTTGCCCTACACTAACAAAAGAAAAAATTTGATTATTCATTTATTCCCTTAAGCTAATAAGGGAATATATTTTAATGTTATATATGGAGATTACTTTAGGTCAGCAGCAGAACCCAGGGATGTATAATCACAATGCCGTCTTCAGGGCTGGTTAAAGTTTGAATTACTTTATCAGCAGAACATGATAGAAAATAATATTTTATTTATTTATTTATTTTTTTGCTTTCTAACATCTTTTGCTTATTGACCTTTTGAAACCTCCAAAAATTAGTAATATTATAATCTGTGTCACAATCATAATATAACAGTTAAGAAAAAACATAAAATGAAGGCCTAGAAAGATCTTTGTTACTCATCTAGAATTATTTGGTATAACAGTATTTTCCAATGGAGGAAGACTATTGGATTTCAGGCATAAAACAATGCAGAAAAAATCTCAAGGCAACACAGGGAGAGGGAGATAACTTCTGACTCTGGTTTCCCGTGTTTCAGGCCAGGAAGAGCAAGGGGAGAAAATTATTTGTCCATGGGAACAAGTAATCATGCTCTAAAGGACAATTTCATTCGAACCCATTCATGCATCCTTTTCATGCAATTCGAACCCATTCATTGCATCCTTTTCATGCAAAATTTCAAAGATAAAGCAACATAAAATATGAGGCCAAAGAAAAGGGAGAAGGTCTTCAAGTCTTCAAGGATAATTTGTGCCTTTAAGTTTTTACTGGTACAACAGTCCTTCAGCCTGGAGGTACTCAAAGACAATCATGAAAAAGAAAAAAAACTTAATTTCAAACAGGTTCAGTGATATATGTGTGTGCTACAGCAAAGGCTGGTTGTGGCAAAGTTTCATTTCAAACTGCATGATGTGGGCTAGGCAAGGTGGCTCACGCCTGTAATCCCAGCACTTTGTGAGGCCGAAGTGGGCTGATCACCCTGAGGTCAGGAGAGACCAGCCTGGCCAACATGCCGAAACCCTGTCTCTACTAATAATACAAAAATTAGCCAGGTGTGGTGGCGCGCACCTGTAATCTCAGCTACTTGGGGGCTGAGGCAGGAGAATCGCTTGAATGCGGGAGGCAGAGGTTGCAGATCATGCCACCACACTCCAGCCTAGGTGACAGAGCCAGACTCAAAAACAAAACAAAATAAAACAAACAAAAAAACAAAACTGCATAATGTCTAATTTTGACATTATGTGGGAATGCTTAACTTCTGCCAAAATGTAGATTCAATCCAACATTATGCCAATTTTTATATTAATTGTAGTCCCTAAGTTTTCATAACCAAAAAAAAAAAAGAGAATAACCTTACAGTTACCTACTAAGGTAACGAACTGTGAAATCAATTCCCCAATATTGCTTTGAAAATAAACCCCTTGGTTGTTAAGAGAAATTCCAACTTCCAACTCCATCCGAATGTATTATTTAACCGGTATTCTTCAGTCATCATCTACTGTTGGCTTGATTGTCACTCCTCTTCTTATCTGACCCCAACCAATTAAACGCCAGTGTTTTTCAACTCTTCGGCTAAGGGCAATTTTTTCTCCTACCTCTGTGCACACTGGATTGGTCAAAACAATTTTACCCAAATCAGCCTTGACAGCACTAACTCTGCCTCCTGTCGACAGGGATCCTATGTTCACCATGAGCACTTCATTCTTAGACAGCTTTTGAACCTTTGCTGCTTTCTTGTCTCCTTCAGTGCGTACACCTAGAAGCCGTCTAAGCAGGAAATAGGAAATTTCCAATTCTGTGAATATCTCAGGTAAAACTCCGACTGCACCAAGTACTTGCCCCACTATTCTGTCAGCCCGGCACAAA
Organism: Hylobates moloch; assembly: GCF_009828535.3. NCBI lineage: Eukaryota > Metazoa > Chordata > Mammalia > Primates > Hylobatidae > Hylobates > Hylobates moloch. The sequence goes on along the minus strand of NW_026652283.1, from coordinate 9,651,590 downwards.
ATGGGGTCAATTTTTGTTCCAACTCCAATAAGACCGCCTGGAGCAGCATATTGCAGATCATTATGCTCCGCAAAAAGTGAAACAATTTTGGAAAAGATTGGTTTACACATGAGTTTTCCTTCGCTATCTTTGGAAACAATACCAGGTCTTACTTCTGTCTCCTGGCCCACCTTTAATACTCCTTTTAGGATACTACCACCAGCTACACCTCCCTTAAGGTCATCAACTTCACAGCCAGGTTTGTTGACATCAAAAGATCTAATAACAATAAGCCGGGGCTCTGAAGTAAAGTCTCTTGGGGGTACTGGAATTTTCTTTACTATGTACTCACAAACAACTTCAATATTGTATTTCAGCTGAGCCGAAATTGGAATAATGGGAGCTCCCTCTGCTACTGTACCTTGGACAAATGCAAGGATCTGCTCGTATTGTTCTTTAGCCTGACTTTCTTTTACCAAATCAATTTTATTTTGTAGAATCAAAATATGCTTCAGTTTCATGATCTCTATAGCAGCCAGGTGTTCAGATGTCTGAGGCTGAGGGCAAGATTCATTACCGGCTATCAACAGAAGAGCTGCATCCATCACTGCTGCACCGTTCAGCATAGTAGCCATCAAAATATCGTGGCCAGGACAGTCAACAAAGGAAACATGTCTGACTAATTTGAAGTTCCCTTTGGTCCCTGGAATGTCTGTAGGAAACTCATCAGGCGTACTGCTCCCACAAGATCTATCACATTCTGGTCGACGGCAACTTGGGTCATCAAGTTTATAAATCTTAGCATTAGCATATCCAAGCTTGATTGTAATATTTCTTTCTAGTTCATTTTTGAACCTGACAGTGTGAACTCTAGAAATAGCTTTGACGACTGTGGATTTCCCATGAGCTACATGACCAATTGTACCTATATTAATTGTGGCTTGTCTGCTGATAACTTCGTGTGAAAGTGGCGTCAACTTGGTAACATCTAAGGTGGTGAGACCCTGATGTGAAAGATGCGGCTGCCCCAGAGTCACTCCAGCTTCTCCGCCCGCCATGCTGCCAAAAGAGGAAGAAAGTCACCCTGGCTGTGCCTGACCGTCTGCAGGGGTCCTAGTGCGGGGTGGGGAAGCAGAGGCCGGAAGGCCGACTAGGGGCTCAGGATGGCTGGTGCAGCAGCAGCCTCAGTGCTTGGACTTCTCTCCGCTTGAATCTGCACAGTGCCTGTCTGTAGGCTTACTGGAAAACACGGTGCAAAGTTGCTGGAGTTACTCGTCGCAGACCTGGTAGATATTTGTGCAGGCAATACTGAGGGCAGCCACCAAACCCCCGCCCCCTCGGCCCGTGCAAGGCGGGTCGAAAATATATTTTCAGTTGACTACAGATAAATACTTAAAAAATTAATAGACCTTTGTAATCTATTTATAGGAAAATGGATCTTGTATATACAGCCTGCTATTACATTTCTAAGAAGACACAAAACCAGCAACACACTGAATAATTCTACACTAAATATTTTTCTTCTTTAAATTAAGAAGATTAATTATTAATATTTTTTGTTTGAAACAAATAGCTATGTCGTGGTTTATATTATAATGTTCATTTCTTCAAATTATGTTGGAGTGATGACCATTAATAGATGCTATATTGGAGATTTATTACAATAGCTTTATTGAGGTATAGTTTATATACAAAAAAACTGTGCATTTTTAATATATACAATTTGATGAGTTTGGACATATGCATACATTCGTAATACCATCACCCAATGAAGATAGTAGGCATGTTTATCATCTACAAAGGTTTTCTTGAGTGCCTTTATTTTGGGAGCAGAGGGCAAGTAAGACACTTGACCTGAGATCTACCCTCCTAGCAGATTTTAAAGTGATCAATGTATTGTTGCTAACTATACGTACTATGTTGTACAGTATATCTCTAGAACTTATTCATCTTTCATAACTGAAACTTAACCAATTGAAAGTGAGTCCCTGGTAACCACCATTCTCTGTTCCTATGAATTTGACTACTTCAGATAACTCATATAAGTATAATCATAAAGCATTTGTTCTTCTGTGACTGGCTTATCTTATTTAGCTTAGCGTCCTCAAGGGTCATTCATGTTGTCATGAATGGCAGAATATTCTTTCTTTAAGGCTGAAGAATATTCCATCATATGTACATACTACATTTTCTTTATCCATTCATCTGTCAATGTACATTTAGGTTGTTTAAATATTCTGTTTATTCTTGATAATCCTACCATTGATGTGGGAGTACAGATATCTCTTCAAGATACTAATTTTAATTCTTTCGGATAGTGATATTATTGGCTTATATAGGTAGTTTTACTCTTAATTTTTGAGGAAGCTCTATACAGCTTTTTCATAGTGCATTCTTATCAACAATGTGCTAGGGTTCCAATTTCTTCACATTCTCACCAACATATATATATATCTATATATAGATGCATAGATATGGAGATATATCTATATATATATATATCTCCATATATATGGATATGGATATATTCGTTTTAAGGAAGAGGGTAATGAAAGTGAGAGGATGGCTCTTCTGGGTATATACGAATGAATAAATGGATATATGAATATATCCATATATATATATGTAAAATAGCCATCCTAACAGGTGTTAGGTAGCATCTTAGAACATTTCCCTAATGATTAGTGATGTTGAGCATTTTTTTCATATACCCACTGGCCACATGCATGTCTTTTGTGGAGAAATGTCTATTCAAGTCCTTCATCCATTTTTTAAAATTGGGCTATTTTTTGTTTTTGGTATTAAGTTGTAGAGGTTCCTTATATATTCTGGACATTAATACCTTAACAGATATGTTATTTGCAAATATTTTCTCAAATCTATATGTTGCCTGTCATTCTGCTGTTTCCTTTGCTGTGCAGAACATTTTTAGTTTGATGTAGTCCCACTTTATATAATTTTGCTTTGGTTACTTATGCTTTTATGAAAATTTAATGTAATCAAATACATCTATAGATTCAAGGCAATTCTGTTCAAAAATTCACAATTGAATTTTTTTACAAAAATAGAAAAATATTCCTAAAACTCATATAGAACCACAAAAGACACTGAATAGCCAAAGCAATCTCCAGGAAGAAGAACAAGGTTAAACAAGGTTAAACAAGGTTAAAGGCATCATACACCCTGATTTCAAAAATATTACAAAGCTACAGTAGTACTGGCATAATAACAGACATACAGATCAAGAGATCTTTGAGAAATGCAAATCAAAACCACAATGAGATGCTGTCTCTTACCAGTCACAATGTTGATTCAAATTTGGCATTTTGATTAAAATGTCAAAGAATAAGAGATGCTGGTGAGGTTGCCAAGAAAAGGGACACTGATACACTGTTGGTGGAAATGTAAATTAGTTAAGACACTGTGGAAACCAGTTTGGAGATTTCTCAACGAACTTAAAACACAACTACCATTCAGCCCAGTTATCCCATTACTGGGTATATACCCAAAGGAAAATAAATCATTCTACTAAAATACACTGGAATTTGTATGTTTATCACAGTATTATTCACAATAGTAAAGATGTGGAATCGATCTAGGTGCCCATCAAAAGTGGATTGGATAAAGAAAATGTGGTACATAAAATGTGGAATACTATGAAGCCATAATAAAGTATAAAATGATGTCCTTTGCAGCAACATGGATGCAGCTGGAGGTCATTATCCTAATCAAATCAACACAGGAACAGAACACCAAATACTTACATGTTCTCACTTATGAGTGGGAGCTGGACATTGAGTACACATGGGCATAAAGATGAGAACAATAGACACTTGTGACCCCAAAAGGGAGGATAAAAGGAGGGGTGTAGGGGTTGAAACCCACCTACTGGGTACTATGCTCACTATTTGGTGATGGGGTCAAACGAAAACTAAACCTTGGCATCATGCAATATATTTATGTAAAAAATCTGCACATGTACCTCTTGATTCTAAAATAAAAATAAAAGTTTGAGATAAAAAAGAGATAAAGTGTATTTAGTACATTCCTGGATTTAAGTTATTTCTATATAATATTTCTAATATGTAAACTATTCCTCTATGTTTTCTTCTAGGAGTTTAAAAGTTTTAGTTCTTACATTTAAATCTTCAGTTGATTTTGATTTGATTTTGTGCCTGGTGTATGATGAATCCAACATCTACATATGGATATTCAGTTTTCCCAACACGATTTGCCAAAGAGACTGTCATTTCATGGCATCCTTATATTAATATAAAAATTAATTTACCATGTGGGTTTATTTGGGGGTTTTATATTCTGTTCCATTGGTCTATATGTGTGTTTTTTTTTTTAATCAGTACCATGCTGTTTTGGTTATTGTAACCTTGTAGTATAGTTTTAAGTTAGGTAATGTGAAGCCTCCAGCTTCTTTGTTTGTTTGACATTTGGGCTCTTTTTTGGTTCCATATGAATTTTATAATCGTTTTTTTTTCAGTTCTGTGAAGAATGACATTGGTAATTTGATAGGAATTGCACTGAATCTGTAGATTGTTCTGAATAGTATGGACATTTTAACAGTATTTAATTTTTCCAATCCTTGAGCATAGAATATTTTTACTTTTGTTTGTGTCATCTATTGTTTCTTTTGGCAATGTTTTATAGTTCTTCTTGAAGAGAGCTTTCCTGTCTGATTAGATGAATCTCAAGTTATTTTATTATTTCTGTGGTTATTGTAAGTGAGATTGCATTCTCGATTTTGTTGTCAGCTTGAACATTATTGGTGTATAGAAATGCCACTGATTTTTGTATCTCCAAACTTTACTGAAGTCATTTACTGGATCTAGGAGTCTTTTGAAAGAATCTTTAGGATTGTCTAGTGTAGAATCATACTCTCAACCACATGAATTTACAACCAAAATCTACCAGACATATAAAAAAGAGCTGGTACCAATCCTGCATAAACGCTTCCAAAAAATTAAGGAGGAGGGATTTCTCCCTAACCCATTGTGAAACCAGTGTTTCTGATATTAAAGTCTGCCAAAGACACAACAAAAAAGAAAACTACAGGCCGATATTCATGAGGAAGAGAGGTGGAAAAATTCTCAACAAAATACTAGGAAACCACATCCAGTAGTACATCAAAAATATAATCCACCACAATCAAGTGAGCCTTATTTTTAGGATGCTGGCATGGTTCAACATATACAAATCAATAAATATAATTCACCACATAAATGGAATTAAAAACAAAAATAATATAATCATCTAAATAGATGCAGAAAAGGGACTTGATGAACTACAACATTGCTTTATGATAAAAACCTTAAGCAAACTAGGTATTGAAGGAACATATCTCAAAATAATAAGTACCATCTATAATAAACCCACAGCCAATATCTTACTGAACAGGTAGAAGTTGGAAACATTGCCCCCAAGAACTGAAATAAGACAAGGATGCCCACTGTCACCATTACTGTTCAACACAGTACTAGAAGTCCTAGCCAGAGCAATCAGGCAAGATAAAGAAATAACAGACTTCCACCAGGAAAAGTGGAATTCTAATTGTCTCTTTAAGTCTTTTTATCAGAGCTATATGTAATACATATTTAATAAAATTTAAGACTATATTTACATTAAGTTTCGAAAACAAATTTTTCATTAATTATGTAAACAAATATTTATTAAGAATCTTTTTTATGCCAAACATGCATCTAGGGTCTAAGAATACAAAAGAAGAAAAAACAAAGAAAAGTCACTGTTCACATGAATGACCTTTAGTGGAAAGAAGACACATAGTGAATGAGTAAATTACATGCATAGTACTTGATTATAAGTAATCATAATAAAGCAGGAAAGGATATTTTGTAGTATCAAATGGCATGTTTAAATGAACTAGTCAGGAAAGCCTTGGCTGATCCTTGTTTCTTTCCAATTCTGCTTTGGTAATCAAATAATCTAAAATCTCACTTTCTCTGCCGGGCATGGTGGCTCAATGCCTATATTCCCAACACTTTGGGAGGCTGAGGTGGGCAGATTACTTGAGGCCAAGAGTTCGAGACCAGCCTGGCCAGCATGGTGAAACCCGTCTCTACTAAAAATACAAAAATTAGCCAGGGGTGGTGGCGGACACCTGTAATCCCAGTTACTCAGGAGGCTGAGGGAGGAGAATCGCTTGAACCTGGGAGACGGAGGTTGCAATGAGCCTAGATGGCATCACTGCACTCCATCCCAGGTGACAGAGTGAGACTTTGTCTCAAAATAAAATAAAATAAAATCTCATATTCTCTTTGATAACTGAAATTCTCTATATTTGCTGTTATAACATGGCTTCTTAGCAATATAATTACTCTACGAATGAATTGCATTATAAATTAATGGGGCCGTAACTTCTGATATAAGAAATTTTTACAATGTACTGGTTCACTAGTTTGTAGAAATACAAAATATTGATAACATTATGTCCTTTTTCTTGTGGTTTATTCACGAAAACTCGTCCAAGAATAAGAAAAATCAAGGCTGGGATAGTTATTCCCTTTATAATTTCAGAAACAAGTAGAGAGCAGAGAATTCTGCTGAAACCTAGGTACCCATTGAAATAAAACTATACAAAAAGAGCTGATGGTAGTTGCTTAAATTTAAATCTCCTACAATATCCTTAAAATATATATATAGATTACATGCAAAAATAAAAATAAAAAGACAAATTTATGCCTTTAGCATAACTCGGGGTCAGAAAATACCAAGACTTCAAATTATTGTAAATTAAAAAAAAAAAAACTCCACTGTAATGGAGTTATTCCTAGATCCCATCTCTATCCTCTCATGGTGCCCTAGGGGTTTCAGATAAACTGGCAACCACCTCAGAAAGAGCAAGACCATAATAATTGTGAGAATTTAAAAAGGAATTCCAAAAGGATCAGATTGCTGGGCAGAAGGAAAGTGTGTTTTGGACTTGAAGAGTTAGTCTTGGAAAACCAAACTTCTGAGGAGAAGAGGGTAAAACATAAGAAAGGAAAAAGCACATTTAAAACCTGCTCAGTAAATGAGGGAAAAAAGCAAGTGTGTGTATGTGTTGAAGAGAGGTGTTAGGATAGACAAAATAACATTCAAAAGACAAAACAAAACAAAAGAAACTTCTCTCCCCCAAATCATTCATTTAAGAGAATGCATTGCAGTATTTTGACAGAAGAGGACACTCTTGACATAGGAATCCAATACAGTGCTCCAACTATCATTCCAGTCCACAAAAAGCATTTTTAGTTTATTAATATACTAAGATACTATGGAAAGAACACAGAACATGAGAATTAAAACATTCAAACTGATTTTTTTAAATGCCCCATGAAGAACAATCATGAAACACAGAAAAATATGATACAACACTTCAAACTGATTTAAATATCCTAAAAACAAATAAAAATTGAACTAGTATACCAAAAATTCACAAGTTAAAAACCAAACTGTATAAAGCAAGAAGAAATGCAACAGTTCTTTAATTTTCCCATTTTCACTCACCTATTGTTATCGGGACTTTTTTTCATCTAAATTACAGACTTTATAGCTAAAAGCTTCTTCCTAGGAAGATCCTATATTTTAGAAACTTTAAGTATAGATTTTCCTTATATAAATCTTTATCAAATTCACTTATCATCAAGCTAATTTTTCTCTGGAATCATACAATGATAAATTATTTCCTGCCTCAATAAATTTTTACTTCCTGGATTTTAATTATTTCTGTCATATGAAGTGATGTATCTGAGTCCTGTAACCACTAAATCCTTTCTAATTTATTTTCTTTATATACATTTTCACAGAAACCCTGGAATCTGGATAACCTATTGTGTAATTTATGCTTGAATAACCTTTTATAAAGTGTTTTAAGCACCATTTATCTGACAATTATAAGACTCAAAAAAAAGTGGATCAGTGAAACAGAAAATGTCCCAAATCAGATGGTCAAAATAATCTATGACTTGGAGAATAAAAGCAGGAACTAAGACTGTGGCCATGAGTGTTGAGGAACTAAATTCCTAGTGTCTAAGTCCTGAAAGAATAAAGTTTCAGCTAATATGTGTTCTGTTCCTATTGCTTTGATAATTAATCATGGAATTTTCATTTTTTTAGATGACTAATTCTCTGACTTTGCTTTAAAAAATTAATTCTCTCAATTTAAAGCTTATTCGAAAGAGATGACAGGTGTATAGATCTGTGGTTTCTGTCACAAGAAAATCACTTCTTAGAAGAATTTTCTATACATAACCAGTTTTAGAAATGCAAAAAGTAATTTTAATTTATTTTTGTTTTATTTTCCTATGGTATTTATTACAAAAGACAGGAAAAATTAATATAAAGAAAATGACTGATTTTTAAAAATGTATCTTTGTGCATATCCTAAAAAACCCTGATCTCTACATAAAGATATCTATTATTATTTTTCTTCAGAATTTCAGAAATTACAAAAGAGAAGAAAATTTTATGGAAATCTAGATTTGCATCTCATTAAAATAGACTGAGGAGGGATTTGGAATGTAGACACTTTATCTTATTTCCTTATCTTATTCTGTTCATGTTAATATCTGTAACTAAAGTAATCTTTCTTTTATTTGACTAGCTGGTTTATGCTATTTTTAGAACATAATGCTATATATTCTGTTGGAGTGGTTATTTAATAGAATATTTTGATATAAAACCATAATCCAAACATGCGACAACTAAAATTATTTGAAAGGACTTCTTAAAAGTATAAATGGAATAGCTTACAACTGATGCACGCTTTTGTAAAAAAAAAAAAGTTGATAAGTCAATTAAATACCAAAGAAAAACTGATATCGGAAACATTAGTTAAACCATAATGGAAAGATTTCCAAGTTTTTAGATTTTTGTCTGAGTTTACTCCTTAATACCTACAGAGTTTGGGGTTAGGTTTATCAGCTTGAGGAGTCAGTTTGGTTTCATTTTGGTTTGAAAGAAGAAACAGAAATTTAGAGAAGGATTTTGAAAAAGAAAGAAGTCATAGAAAGTGTGAGGCACAAACTATGCTAACAAAATTCAGTCAACTCTTGCTGAGAACATAACTATATCTTTCATCAGTCAGAATGGCAGTTATTAAAATGTCAAAAAATAAAAGATGCTCTTGAGGTTTCAGAGAAAAGTGAACACTTATACACTATTGGTAGAAATGAAAATTAATTCAGGCACTGTGGAAAGCAGTGTAGGGATTTTTCAAAGAACTTGAAGCAGAGCTATCATTCGACCAGCAATCCCATTACAGGGTATATAACCAAAGGAAAATCAGTTGTTCCACCAAAAAGACGTATGTATGTTTATGTCCCTCATGGTGCTATTCATAACAACAAAGACAGAATCAATGTAGGTGCCCATTAATGGTGGATTAAATAAAGAAAATGTGGTATGTGTACACCATGGAATACTATGCATACATAAAGATAAATAAAATTATGTTTTTTTGTGGCAGTATGGATGCAGCTGGAGGCCAAAATCTTAAGTGAATTAATGCAGAAACAGAATATCAAACACTGCATGTTCTCACTTATAAGTGGGAGTTAGACATTCGGTACACAAATATATAAACCTGGAAACAACAGACATTGGGGACTGTTAGAGGATGGGAGAGAGGCTGGCATGGTACCCAAAACTACCTGTTGGGTACTATGCTTACTACTTGGGTGATGGAATCATCTTTATCTCAAACCTTAGTATTACACATATACCCATGTCACACACTGTCATGTGCCCTCTGAATCCAAAATAAAAGTTGAAAAAAATGAATTAACAAAATCAAACATATTAGATTTTAATTTTTATATATTACATGCCTTTCACAAAGACTTCTATTTTTCTTCATGCTGCTTAAAAGTTATGACTGTAAGAAAAGTTTTAAAAAAAGAAATACCTATATTGTATCTTAAATATCATTTTGTGCTTTTCTATCTGTGGTGCAGAATGAATAGATGCTGTAGGAAATGATATCAATTCCATATCATTTATTTATTCACTGAACTCACATTTATTGGGTTAACATATGTGGCCAGTTGCTGTGTTAGCCCCAGGGTTACAAAGGTTAAGTAAGCATGGTCCATTAAGGTACTTACAGTACATAGGGGAGCAAGTCACAGAAGTCAGAGTACCAGCACAAAGCTAGGTGTAAGCCTGGACTGTGATAGGAGTATGTAAGATGGACCTTATCCAAAATGTTAAGCTGCTCAGTGTTTGCACATTTGAAAATCGTTTTCTGGGATATTTAATATTAGTCAAATAAAAAAATGAAAAGAAGATTTTGTACAAGACAGCACATTCAAAGATATACTATTTTCTGGTCAATATTGTTCTTATGCTCCAGCAAGCTACAACAACAAATATTTCTTGGCTCCCAGGGGCTATGAAGAATTTCAAAAGGAGGTGGTGTAACTTCTATGCTCGGAAAGCACTTACAAGTTAAATACGAGCAATAAAGTTGAAGGTATATAAAAACTTAGTATAACAATAGTAAGTAGAAAAATGACTGTGTATGAGTGGTCGAGTGTGTGCGATGGATGTTTCTGCTCGCCCCTGTAGAGATACAGCAAGCCCCAGTGCTGCCAAGGCTGTGGTGGAACCTCTGTGGCTTCTAGGGGAGGTGTGTAGTTCAGCCCATGACGTCAATATGGTTCAGGGTGCTATTGACTATTTGGCTGGAACAATCTCCTGAATTTTATGTGAACTGCTTAGTGGAAAGTTTTAAAATCAAGCAATATCTGTAAATATATTTCTTGGCAAGAGAAATAGTATGAAAAGGAGAAAGTGGGAAACTTTTCTGGGCAGTGAGGTGAATAAAACACTGGTAGAGAAGATGAGACTGATCTAAAGATACTGACAAATATATTAGAAAAGAGGAAAAGAGAAGATTAAGTTCTCATACTTGCCAGCAAACAAAATTTGATCATTCATATATTATGTGAAGAGAAATCTGAAAGTTTAGGAATTGTGTTGATACAGCTTGCACTAAAATTCAATCAGCTTTTTATTAGAAATGATATTAAGACACATAAGTTCATAGCTTGCTACTGATTACAGTAAGTTCATAGCTTACTATTGATTACATTTATAAGAACAATAATACATAGAATTTGTTGATGTAAAATAAATTTGCTAGCAAAAAATTTAAATCTATAATTGTGAGTCAATGACTGGAAATGACTTTACAAATCTATTACAAATATTAAATATTTTATTACACTGAAGAAATATGTTTCTTAAAAAAGCATTTCATTAAACATGTGAGGTCTGATTATGCACACATTGTGGAGTTTCATGTGTACAAAATTGTATGTTTCCACACTGGTTTAGGAAATAATATTAAAAATTTTTTTAATTGAAAGAATAATGTGTTTTTCCTTTTTTTCTCCTTGAAAGTTATCTGTTTTAAAAGTAATTTATCTTAATATTTCAGTTATAGAACCAAAGAATTATGCTTTACAGACTTGAAATTTCTTCTGCACAGTGGTGCGATTTCTGGGGAATTGATATATAAAAAAATACTATTTACTAGACATTGTATGAAATAGCATGTTTAATGTTTAGTTGTCTTTGCTTTCCTTTTTCGATAAGTAGATTTGTTGAAATTCCTCTAGCCCAAAAGAAGTGAGTGTCTTTGGTGTGTCAGTCACAAAATCAACTATCCACTCATTGAGAAAGAAAAGGAGAAATACCAGGTTAAATTTCGAAAAACCATGGCTGGTAAGGTGTTTTTAAATATGTGGCTAAAAATTCTAGAAAACCCTGAGCCAGGATTGCAGAAATTGGCATTTCGATTCTGAGGTGTGCGCAAACTTGAAAAGTTTGAAGAAAACCTTTGGCATTTTAAAGGAATAGTAATAACTTTAAATCTTTGTTGTGTCAGTGATACAGTCAATTTTGCAAAGATGTAAAAACATAATAAAAGAACGGGTATGTCTTTATAAATTCAGAATAAAATTGCAAAGCATCCTATTCTCCCCTAGAAGAAAGGGTAAATTTTTGCTTAGCTTTGAATTATATTGTTAGAACCTAGTAAAGTGAAAAATTTCATTCAGAAAACACCATTCAATTTGAGCTCTGTTGATATTTCAATTCGATTTAGTCTCATTGTTAGGATATTTACTTACTTGATGATGCTTATTTGAATGGGGAAAATTTTATTTATGGAAATACATTTTATTATAGGACTTAGAATGTATAGACATAATACAAATTATATTAATCTGCATGCTGATATTCCAAAGAGCTTTTGGGGAATTTTCCGTTTGCTATTTTCCTTCAGGAAATATTTCAGGAATCTTAGCCAGGTTTAAATTGCTGTATCTGTGAAAATAATGTGAACATTGATATACATATTTAATTTAATTTATAATGATGTATTTAATAAAGATTCTAACTCAGAAGATTTCTTTTTGTTCTGAGACAGACTTAGGAAACAAGTCTGTCTTCTTTCTTTAAAAGCAGAGCTTCTGAAGAGAATAGATCCCAGACTAAATTCAATACAATTTTCAAATGTTTACCCAGAGACTTCAAGAATTAATTCTGTTTTTGTCACTCAGCCTACTAATGTGTTTTATATATGGCAGAGTAGGTCCTAAACCTATCTTTCAAGCAGCTGAAATTGTCAAATCTTTTTCCTTTCTATAAGGTTTAAAAATAAGAAAGCTATTATTCTATTCCTTCTGCTATCAAAATTCAATAGTGAGATGTTACTGTCAGCAACCCAGAATTAAGTATTTAATATTGGATGTTGAGAATTATCCAGAATTGGATACTGTAGGCAGTGGACAGTCTTGTCTTTGAAGGGTTATTTTAATATTCCCTTCATATATTTGGGTGCTCTAATATATGTATATAATTGTTGTGTCGTCCTGGTCATCTGATCCTTTATCATTATAACTTAACATTTATTTTATCTGATGTAAATACGGCCACCCCTTTTTCTTTTGGTTCCCATTTGCATGGAATTTCTTTTTCAGTCTTTTCATTTTCAGACTGTGTGTGCCCTTACATCAAAAGTGTTTCTGTTGTAGACAGAATACAGTTAGATCTGGCTTTTTACTCATTCAGCCACACTGGGTCTTTTTATTGAATAATTTAATCCACTTATACTTAATTAATTACATGAAAGGATTTACTATTGCCATCTTCTTCAGCACTTCTTGTATTTCTTGTAGTCATTTTGTTTCCTTTTTCCTCTTTGTGTCCCTTTTTTTGGGGGGTGCTGGGATCAGGGTCTCACTCTGTCACCCAGGCTGTGGGGCAATTCTGGGTTGAAAATTCTTTTCTTTAAGAATGTTGAATATTGCCCCCCACTCTCTTCTGGCTTATAGGGTTTCTGCAGAGGGATCCGCGGGGCTTCCCTTTGTAGATGACCTGACCTTTCTCTCTGGCTGCCCTTAACCTTTTTTCCTTCATTTTGACCTTGGAGAATCTGAAGATTATGTGTCTTGGGGTTGACCTTCTTGTGGGATATCTTTGTGGCGTTCTCTGCATTTTCTGCATTTGAAGACTGTCCTGTCCTGCTAGGTTGGGGAAGTTCTCCTGGATAATATCCCGAAGTGTGTTCTCCAGCTTGTTTCCATTCTCCCCGTCTCCTTCTGGTACTCCAATCAATCGTAGGTTTCGTCTTTTTACCTAGTCCCATTTTTCTTGGAGGCTTTGTTTTTTTCATTCTTATTCTTTAATCTTGTCTGCATGCCTTATTTCAGCAAGGTGGTCTTTAAACTCTGATATCCTTTCTTCTGCTTGGTCAATTTGGCTACTGATACTTGTGTATGCTTCACGAAGTTCTTGTGCTGTGTTTTTCTGTTCCATACGGTCATGCGTGTTCCTCTCTAAACTGGTTATTCTAGTTAGCAGCTCCTCTAACCTTTTATCAAGGTTCTTAGCTTCTTTGCATTTAGTTAGAACATGCTCCTTTAGCTCAGCAGTTTTTTATTACCCATCTTCTGAAGCCTCCTTCTGTCAATTTGTCCATCTCATCCTCTATCCAGTTCTGCGCCCTTGCTAGAGAAGCACTGCAATCATTTGGAGGAGAAGAGGCACTCTGGCATTTTTGGTTTTCAGCGTTTTTTTTGTTGATTTTTTTCTCATCTTCACGAGTTTGTCCAGTTTTGATCTTTGAAGCTGCTGACCCTTGGATGGAGTTTTTGTGGGGATTTTTGTTGTTGTTGTTGATTCTATTGTTGTTGCTTTCTGTTTGTTTGTTTTTCTTCCAATGGTCAGGTCCCTCTTCTGTAGGGTTGCTGCATTTTGCTGGGGGTTCACTTCAGGCCTGTTCATCTGGTTCACTACCTCTCCTGGAGATGTCACTCAAGGTGGCTGGAGAACAGCAAAGATGAGTGCCTGCTCCTTCCTCTGGGATCTCTGACCTCAAGGGACACCAACCTGACACCAGTAGGATCACTCCTGTATAATAGGGTGTCTGACAACCCCTGCTGGAGGGTCTCACCCAGTTGCGTGGCACAGGGAACAGGACCCATTTAACGAAGCACTTTGACAGTCCCTTAGTGGAGGGGTGTGCTTCGCTGAGAGGAAACCCACTCATCTGGGCTGCCTTGTTTCCTCAGAACTACCAGGAGGAAAGGTAGGTACAGTATTCCTGGTTAGCATTTTTTCCCAGCACTTTGAATATCTTATTCCACTTAATTCTGGTGTGGTATGTTCCTGCTAATAAATCTGCTGATAATCTTATGGAAACTTTCTTATACATGATTAGTTGCTTTTCCTTTGCTGTTTTCAAGAATCTTTGTCTTTGACTTTTGACAGTTAGGGTATAATGAGTCTCAGTGTCAACGTTTATTGTTCATCCTAGCTGGAGTCCTTTGTGTTTCTAGAGTTTAATGTCCAATTACGTGGATTTAGGAAGTTTTCTCATATTATTCTTTGAATAAGCTCTCTGGAAAAGTTTGTTTTAAAACATCAAGAGAGGCCGGGCGCAGTGGCTCACGCCTGTAATCCGAACACTTTGGGAGGCTGAGGCGGGTGGATCACGAGGTCAGGAGATCGAGACCATCCTGGTTAACACGGTGAAACCCCATCTCTACTAAAAATACAAAAAATTAGCTGGGCATGGTGGCGGGCACCTGTAGTCCCAGCTACTCGGGAGGGTGAGGCAGGAGAATGGCGTGAACCCAGAAGGCGGAGCTTGAGCCGAGATCGCGCCACTGCACTCCTGCCTGGGCGAAAGAGCAAGACTGTCTCAAAAAAAAAAAAAAAAAAAAAAAACATCAAGAGAACTGTGTTCTTTAAAGATTTGGAAGAGTTAACCAGTAAAATCATTTGAACCTACTGTTTCCTTTGTTGCAAAATAATTAACAAAAATTTAACTTTAATTGATGCAGTTCATTGTAGGGCTTCTAATTCCTGTATAGGCATTTTTAATTGTATTTTTCAAGGAATCCATTTTAATCTAAGTCAATATATTTATTGGCATTTGTTCGTAAGTCACTCATTCTCCATTTAATATCTGTAAGATTTTTGCAAATGTTCCCCACACCTTTTCATTCAGATAATGATAATGTTTGTCTTGTCTCTTTTTTTTTCCGTTAACTCTAGTTATTTCAAACTTACTGATCTATTCAAAGACTGGCTTTCACAGTAATCAGTTTTATCTATTAAGTTCTTATTTCATACTTTTCTGCTGTATTATTATTTCGTTCCTTTTGCTCATTTGGGGTTAACTTGTTTTTCACTTGGTAGTATGTTAGGGTAAAGCTTAAGTCAATTATCTGAGACCCTTTATTTTTTACTTAATGAAATAATTATCTTTCTACTCACTATTAACACATCTCCCAAATTTTGATAGGTGTTTAATTTTTATTTATTAAAATATTTTGTAATTTTATGTCTCATGGATTTATGTAGAGGTGTGCTTTTAATTTTCTAAATGTTAGTGGATTTTCTAGTGTCATCTTGCTAACAATTTCAAATTTATTTTTATTGTATGAGAGAACATACTATGCATAATTTCTATCCTCCAAGACTTATTGAGGCTGGTTTTATGTCCAGTGTATGAACGAACTTGGTGAATGTTTCCTATGCACTTACGAAGAATCTTCATTCTGCCGCTGTTAGTGGTAGTGTTTGCTCTAAACGTGCAAAGTTAAGCTTTGTTTGATATTGATATTTGGTTGATATTGTTAATAAATTATTCTGTAACCCTACTAATTTTCCCTCTTTTTGTTTTATCAATTAAAGGTGGGAGCTTGAAAAGTCAATTTCATAGAAGTAGAGAGGAGAATAATAGTTACCAAAGCCTAGGAAGCATATATGGGGGGAGGGGATAAAGAGAGATTGGGTACAAACATGGTTAGATAAAATAAACGACTTCTAATGTTAGCTAGCACAGTAGTGACTGTAGTTAACGACGATGTATTGTATATTTCAAAATAGCTAGAAGAAAGAACTTGAAATGTTTCTAACGCAAGAAATGACAAATGTTTGAGTTATGGATATCGTAAATACCCTAATTTAATCATTACACATTCTATGCATGCCACAAAATATCACATGAACCCCACAAATATGTACAAATATACATCAAACAATGTTTTTAAAAAGAAAAGAGAGTTAAAATATCCAAATGTAATTTTGTAATTTTGTATTTTTTCTAATTTCATTTTATTTATTTTTTTATTTTTTTATTTTTTTATTTTATTTTTTTTGAGACAGAGTCTCGCTCTGTCACCCAGGCTGGAGTGCAGTGGCGCTGTCTCGACTCACTCTAAGCTCCGCCTCTCAGATTCACGCCATTCTCCTGCCTCAGCCTCTCCAAGTAGCTGGGACTACAGGTGCCCATCACCACGCCTGGCTAACTTTTTGTATTTTTAATAGAGATGGGGTTTCACCATGTTAGGCAGGATGGTCTCGATCTCCAGACCTCGTGATCCACCCGTCTCGGCCTCCCGAAGTGCTGGGATTACAGGCGTGAGCCACCGCGCCCGGCCTCCATTTTATTTTTAATCATTAAGCATTTTGAATCCCACTTAATAGATGCACACACATTTAGTGTTTTTATGTCTTCTGGAATGTTTGATTAATTTATCATTGTGTGATACTGCTTTTTATTCATGGTAATATTTCTTCTTCTGAATTATATTTTGTCTGGCATAAATATAACCACTCCTGGTTTCTTTAGATTAATGTTTGCATGGTACATAATTTCCATATTTTAACTGTTAGTATATTATTTATTCATATAAACATAAATGGTTTTACAAATACAGTATATCATTGAATAATGTTTCTTTATCCAATCTGATATTATATGTCTTTTAACTGTAGTCAGACCGTTTATATTTAATGTAATTGTTCAAATGGTTGAATTTACATCTATAATCTTTCTCTTTGTTTCTGGTTTGTCCCATAATTACTACCTTCAATTATATTAATTGAGTTCTTAAAATTACTTCATTTTTTTCAATATTGGCTTATTAATAATAATCTTTTGTTTTTATCGGTTGTTCTATATTAAAAGTTATCCAAACTTCCCTACACTGTCTATCTTTAAATAGTATTATATCACTTCTTGTATAGTATAAAACTTTATAATAGTATGCTGAATGTTCTTTCTGACTCTTTTTGAGTGAGAAATACTTTTTATATTTTTCCGTATATATTTTTTATGTTCCATATTGTCTCTCATGTTCTTTTGTGACACCAATTATGTATGTGGTATATTTTCTTGTATTGTCTAACCACTAATTCTTTACTGTTTGGTCCTTTTTCATATTTTTGAAGCTTTCTTCTGTTTTCATTTTGGATAGTTCTTATCCCTGATTTATTCTTTTGCATTGGGTAATCTAATCTACTATTTATCTTGTTTATGATGTTTTTATTTCCAGTATTGCATTTTGTTTTTGTTTTTTTTTTGCGTTTCACTCTTGTTGCCCAGGCTGGAGTGCAATGGTGCAATCACAGCTCACCTCAACCCCTGGCTCCCAGCTTCAAGCGATTCTCCTGCCTCATCTGCTGAGTTGCTGGGATTACAGGCATTCACCACCACACCCGGCTAATTTTGTATTTTTAGTAGAGACGGGGTTTCTCCATGTTGGTCAGGCGGATCTGAAACTCCTAACCTCAGGTGATCTGCCCGTTTTGGCCTCCCACAGTGCTGGGATTACAGGTGTGAGCCACTGTGCCCATCCGTCCAGTATTGCATTTTAATTTCTAGAAGTTCTATATGAAATATAAAAAGTAGAATTGGAATAGGTTAGATTTCTGTTTCTTTCAAATGTTAGAACACAAAACAAGACTTTAAAAAATTCAAAAAAATTGAACTCATACCAAGTATGTTTTCTGACTACAGTGGAATAAACTAGAAATTGACAACAAGAGGAACTTTGGAAACTATACAAATACATAAAAATTAAGCAATATGTTCCAGAATGACCAGTAAGTCAATGAAGAAATTAAGAAGGAAATACAAAATTTTTTTGAAACAAATGAAAATGGAAATATACAATAACAAAACTTATGGGATACAACAAAAGTAGTGCTAAGAGGAAAGTTTAGAGTAATAAGCAACTTCATGAAAAATGTAGAAAAACTTCAAATAAACAACCCAGCAATGGATCTTGAAGTAGAAAAGTGAAAGCAAACCAAACCCAAAATTAGAAGGAAAGAAATAATAAAAATCAGACCTGTAATAAGTGAAATTGAAATTTTAAAAAATACAAAAGAGTAATCAAAAAGTTTATTTTTCAAAAAGATAAACAAAATTGACAAACTTTTAGCCAGACTAAGAAAAAAAGAAAGAAGACCCAAATAAAAAAATCAGAGATGAACAAGGAGACAATACAACTGATACTGCAGAAATTTAAAGAATCATTAGAGACTGCTATGAGCAGCTATATGCCAATGAATTTGAAATCTTAAAGTTGGATAAACTCATAAACACATATAACCTACCAAGATTGAACCATAACAAAATTCAAAACCTGAATAGACCAATAACAAATAAATCAAAGCTGCAATAAAAAGTCTTCCAGCAAAGAATAGCCTGAGACCCAATGGCTTCACTGATAAATTTTACCAAATATTTAAAGAACTAATACCAAGCCTACTCACACTATTCTGAAAAAATAGAGGAGGAAGGAATAAGCTCCAACTCATTCTATGAGGCCAATATTACCCTGGTACCAAACCAGACAAAGACACATCAGAAAAAGAAATCTGCAGGCCAATATCCCTCATGAACATAGATACAGAAATCCTCAAGAAAATACTAGCAAACTGAATTCAGCAGTACCTCAAAAAAAAAAAAAAAAAAATTCACCACAATCATGTGGGCTTTGTTCTTGGAATGCAAGTTTGACTCAACATATGCAAATCCATACATGTGATTTACCACATAAACAATCAAAAACAAAAAAAAATCATCTCAACAGATGCAGAAAAATTTTTTGATGAAATCTAACATGGCTTCTTGATAAAAACTCTCAAGAAACTAGGCATTGAAGGAACATATCTCAAAATGAGAAGAGCTATCTATGACAAACCACAGGCAATATCATACTGAATAGGCAATAACTAGAAGCATTTCCCTTGAAAACTAGAAAAAGACAAAGATGCCTACTCTCATCACTCCTATTCAACATAGGACTGGAAGTCCTAGCCAGAGCAATCAGGGAAAAGAAAGAAATAAAACACATCCAAATAACAAAAGAAGAAGTCAAGCTACCTCTCTTTGCAGATTATGTGACTTGATACCCAGAAATCCCTAAAGACTTCTCCAAAAGAACCCCTGTACTGATAAGTGGCTTTAATAAATTTTCAGGAAACAAAGTAAATATACAAAAATCAGTAGCATTTCTGTATACCGATAATATTCAAGCTGAGAGCCAAATCAAGAACATAATCCCATTTATAATAGACACACACACAAAAAAAATACCTAGGAATATATCTAACCAAGGTGGTGAAAAATATCTACGAAGAGAAATACAAAAGACTGCTAAAGAAGTCCTAGATGACACAAACTAATAAAAAGAAATTCCATGTTCATGGGTAGGAAGAATCAATAATGTTAAAATGGCCATATGGCCCAAAGTAATCTATAGATTTAATACTATTCCTGTCGCTATTTCTATGAGTTCAACTGTTTTTGGAATATACATCCATGTTAGATCATATAATATATGTCTTTATATGGATGGCATTTTTCTCTTAGCTTGATGTCCTCTAGATTCATCTATGTTTTCACAGATGACTGTTTCTTTCTCTTTTAAGGCTGAGTCATATTCCTTTGTGTGTACATACCACATTTTCTTTATCCATGGATCCACTGATAAACGCTTAGTTTGATTACATTTCATGACTATCTTAAATAATGCTGCAATATACATGGACAAGGAGATAGATTGTTGATACATTAATATGCTTCCCTTTGGAAATATAACCAGTAGTTGAATTGTTGGATCATATGGTAGCTTTATTTTTTAATTTTGTGAGGAATCTCCACACTGTTGTTCATTACAAGTGTACTAATTTACATTTCCACTAAGAATGTGCACGGGTTCCCTTTTTTTCGTATCCTAATGAACATTTGACATCTTTTGTTTTTTTTATAACAGCCTTCCTAACAGAGGTCAAATGATTAGTCATCCTGTTTGTCATTTGCATTTTCCTGATGATTAGTGATGTTGAGCATGTTTTTATATATCTGTTGGCCATTTGTATATCTTCTTTTAAGAAATATATTTTCAGGTTCTTTGTCCATTTTTAATATTTTTTCTATTGATTTGTTTAGTTCCTTATATATTTTGAATATTAACCTTTTGTCAGACATATGGTTTGAAAATATTTTCCCTAATTTTTTAGATTGTCTCTTTACTCTGTTGTTTTTTTTTTCTTTTTCAGTGCAGTAGCTTTTTTAGTTTGATGTAATTTTGTTTGTCTCTTGCTTTTTTTATTATTATACTTTAACTTCTGGGGATACATGTGCAGAACTTGCAGATTTGTTACATAGGTATACATGTGCCCTGGTGGTTTGCTGCACCCATCAACCTGTCATCTACATTAGGTATTTCTCCAAATGCTATCCTTCCCCTAGCCCTCCACTCCCTGACAGGCCTCGGTGTGTGACGTTTGCCTCCCTGTGTCCATGTGTTCTCATTGTTCAACTCCCACTTAATGAGTGAGAACATGCAGTGTTTGGTTTTCTGTTCCTTTGTTACTTTGCTGAGAATGATAGTTTCCAGCTTCATCCATGTCCCTACAAAGGACATGAACTCATCGTTTTTTTATGGCTGCATAGTATTCCATGGTGTATGGTGTATACGTGCCACATTTTCTTTATCCAGTCTATCATTGGTGAGCATTTGGGTTAGTTCCAAGTCTTTGCTATTGTGAACAGTGCTGCTATAAACATACATGTGCATATGTCTTTATAGTAGAATGATTTATAATCCTTTGGGTATATACCCAGTAAAGGGATTGCTGTGTCAAATGATATTTCTGGTTCTACATCCTTGAGGAATCGCCACACTGTCTTCCACAATGGTTGAACTAATTTACACTCCCACCAATGGTATAAAAGCATTCCTATTTCTCCACATCCTCTCCAGCACATCTCACATGTAATGACACTCATAGGCTCAGAATAAAGGGTTAGAGGAAAATCTACCAAGCCAATGAAAAACAGAAAAAAGCAGGGGTTTCAATCCTAATTTCAGAGAAAACAGACTTTAAACCAACAAAGATCAAAAAAAGACAAAGGACATTACATAACGGTAAAGGTTCAATTAGACAAGAAGACCTAACTATCCTAAGTATATAGGCACCCCACAAAGGAGCATCCAGACTTATAAAGCAAGTTCTTAGAGACCTACAAAGAGACATAGACTCTCACACAATAATAGTGGGAGACTCCAACACTTCACTGACACTATTAGACAGATCATTGAGGCAGAAAATTAACAAAGATATTCAGGACCTGAACTCAACAATGGACCAAATAGATCTGAAAGACCTTAACAGAACTCTCCACCCCAAAACAACAGAATATACATCCTTCCCATCATCACATGGCACATACTCTAAAGTCAACCACATAATTAAACATAAAACCATCCTCAGTAAATGCAAAAGAATGAAAATCATACCAAGCACACTCTCAGACAATAGCACAATCAAAAATAGAAGTCAAATCTATAAAAATCGCTCAAAACTATGCAATTACATGGAAACTAAACAACATGCTCTTGAATGACTTTTGGGTAAATAATGAAATTAAGGCATTATTTGAATATAATGAGAAAAAAGATACAACATAGCATAATCTCTGGGACACAGCTAAGGCAGCATTAATAGGGAAATTCATAACACTAAATACACACATCAAAAGTTAGATCTCAAATTAACCACCTAACATCACAACTGAAAGAATTAGAGAAGCAAGAACAAACCAGCCCCAAAGCTAGCAGAAGACAAGAAATGACCAAAAATCAGAGTTGAACTGAAGGAAATCAAGACACCAAAAGCCATTGAAAACACAAATGTGTCCAAGAGTTTTTTAAAAAAAAATACGATAGACCACTTGCTAGAATAATAAAGAGAGAAGACCTGAATAAACACAATTATGAATGATGAATAGACTGTTACCACTGACCCCCCCAGAAATAAAAACAACAACCAAAACTACCACAAACACCTCTATGCACACAAACTGGAAAACCTAGATGAGATGGATAAACACCTGGACAGATACACCCTTCCAAGACTGAACCAGGAAGAGATCAATAGCAAGCTCTGAAATTGAATCTGTAATAAATAGCCTACCAACCAATAAAAGCCCATGACCTGATAGAGTCACAGCGAAATTCTACCAGTTCTACAAAGAAGAGCTTGTACCATTCCTATACAAGCTATTCCAAAAAATTGAAGATGGGGGACTCTTCCCTAAGTTATTCTGTGAGGCTAGCATCATCTTGATACCAAACCTGGTAGAGACACAACCAAAAAAGAAAACTTCAGGCCGGCCATGGTGGCTCATGCCTGTAATCCCAGCATTTTGGGAGGCCGAGGCAGGTGGATCATGAGGTCAGGATCCTGGCCAACATGGTGAAACCCTGTCTCTTTTAAAATACAAAATATTAACTGGGCATGGTGGTGTGTGCCTCTAGCCCCAGTCACTCAGGAGGCTGAGGCTGGGGAATTGCTTGAACCTGGGAGGCAGAGGTTGCAGTGAGCCAAGATGGCGCCCTGCACTCCAGCCTGGCAACAGAGCAAGACTCTGTCTAAAAAAAAAAAAAAAGTACTTCAGGCCAATATCCTTGATGAACATCAGTGCAAAAATCTTCAATGACACACTTGCAAACAAAATTCAGCAGCACATCAAAAAGCTAATTCACCATGACTGAGCAGGCTTCATCTCCAGGATGCAAGGCTGGTTCAACATATGCAAATCAATAAATGTGATTCATCACATAAACAGAACTAAAGACAAAAACCAAATGATTTTTTAATAGATACAGAAAAGGCTTTCAATAAATTCAAAACCCTTCATTTTAAAACTCTTAACAAACTAGGTATTGAAGGAACATATCTCAAAATAATGAGAGCTGTCTATGACAGACACACAGTCAACATCATACTGAATGGGCAAAAGCTGAAAGCATTTCCCTTGAAAATCAGCACAAGGCAAGAATGACTTCTGTCACCCCTCCTATTGAACATGGTATTAGAAGTCCTAGCCAGAGCAATCAGGCAAGGGAAAGAAATAAAGCACATCCAAATAGGAAGAGAGGAAGTCAAACTCTCTCTCTTTACTGGCAACATAATTTTATATCTAGAAAACCCCATAGTCTCACCCCAAAACCTCCTTCAGCTGATAAACAACTTCAGTAAAGTTTCAGGATACAAAATTGACATACAAAAATTACTAACATTCCTATACACCAAAAACAGTCAATCCGAGACCCAAATCAGAAAGCCAATCCTGTTCACAATCACCACAGAATGAATAAAATACCTAGGAATAAAGCTAACCAGGGAGGTAAAAGATGTCTACAATGAGAATTACAAAACACTGCTCAAAGTAATCAGAGAAGACACAAACAAAAGGGAAAACATCCCATGGTCATGGGTAGGAAGAATCATTATTGTTAAAATGGCCATACTGCCCAAAGCAATTTACAAATTCAGTGCTATTTCTATCAAACTACCAAGATATTCTTCACAGAACTAAATAAATAAAACATTTTAAAATTCATACAGAACCAAAAAAGAGTCTCAGTGGCTAAAGCAATCCTAAGCAAAAGGAACAAAGCTAGAAGCATCACATTACCTGACTTCAAACTATAATAGAGGTCTATAGTAACCAAAACAACATGGCACTGGCACAAAAACAGGCACATAGACCAATGGAACAGAATAGAGAGTCCAGAAATAAGGCTGCACACTCATGATCATCTGATCTTCAAAAAAAATCTGGCAAAAACAAGAAATGGGGAAAAGACTCCCTATTCAATAAATAGTGCTTGGATAGCTGTCTAGCTATATGCAGAAGAATGAAGCTGAACCCCTTCCCTACACTATATACAAAAGTTAACTCAAAATAGATTAAAGACTTAAATGTAAAACCGAAAACCATAAAAACCCTGAAAGGCAACCTAGGCAATACCATCCTGGACATAGGAATGAGCAAAGATTTCATGACAAAGACACTAAAAGCAATTACAACAAAAGCAAAAATTGACAAGTGGGATCTAATTAAACTTAAGAGTTTCTACACAGGACAAGAAACTATCAACAGAGTCAACAGTCAACCTACAGAATGGGAGAAAATATTTGCAAACTATGCATCTGATAAAGGTTTGATATCCAGCATCTATAAGGAACATAAATTTACAAGAGAAAACAAACTCCATTAAAAAGCAGGCAAAGAACATGAACAGATGCTTTCCAAAAGAAGACATACATGCAGCCAACATGCATATGAAGAAAAGCTCAATGTCACAAATATTACAGAAATGCAATCAAAGCCACAATGAGATACCACTTTACACTAGTAAAAATGACTATATAAAAGTAAAAAAAAAAAAAAAAGATGCTGGCAAGGTTGTGGAGAAAAGGAACACTTATACACCATTGATGAGAGTGTAAATTAGTTCAACCCTTGTGGAAAGCAGTATGGTGATTCCTTAAAAAGCTAAAAGAGGAACTACCATTTGACCCAGCCATTCCATTACTGGGTATATACCCAGAGGAATATAAATCATTTTACCTTAATGACACATGTATGTGAATGTTCGCTGAAACACTATTTATGATAGCAAAGACAAGGAATCAACCTAAATGCCCATCAATGACATATTGGATGAAGAAAGTGTGGTACATATACATCATGGAATACTATGCAGCCATAAAAAAGAAGAAGATTATATATTCGGCGGGAATGTGGATGAAGATCAAGGCTATTATCCTCAGAAAACTAACAGGAACAGAAAACCAAAAACTGCATGGTCTCACTTATAAGTACAAGTTAAATGATGAGAACTTATGAACACAAGGAAGGAAATAACAGACACTGGGGTCTACTTAAGAGTGGTGAGTAGTAGGAGGAGGGAGAGGAGCAGAAAAGATAACTATTGGGTACTGGGCTTAATACTTGGGTGACGAAATAATTTGTAAATAAACCCCCACGACATGAGTTTACCTATGTAATAAACCCTCACATGTATTCTAAACCTAAAATTAAAAGATGAGAAAAAGACTGCCAAAAGGCTACTAGAACTGATAAATGATCTTAGTAAGGTCTCAGGATATAAAATCAATGTACCAAAAGCAGTAGCATTCCTATACACTAATAATGTCCAGGCTGAGAGTAAAATATAAAACACAATCCCATTTATGATAGACACAAAGAAAATGAAATACATAGGAATAAATACAGCCTACCAAGGAGGTGAAAGATCTATACAAGGAGAACTACAAAATTCTACTGAAAAAAATCAAAGATAACACAAATTAATGGAAAAACTTTCCAAGCTCATGTATTGGAAGGATCAATATTGTTAAAATGGCCTTACTGCTTAAGGCAATTTACAGATTCAGTGCAATTCCTATCAAACTACCAATGCCATTCTTCACAGAATTAGAAAAAAACTATTCTAAAATTCATATGGAACCAAAAAAGAGCCTAAATAGCTAAAGCAATTTTAAGCAAAAAGAAGAAAGCTGGAGGCATTACACTGTCCAACTTCAAATTTTACAATAAGACTACAGTAATCAGAACAGCATGGTATGGTACAAAGTAGACATCTATCCTAATGGAACAGAATAGAAAACTCAGAAATAAAGCTGCACACTTAGAGCCATCTGATTTTCAAAAAGACAGACAAGAAAAAAAAGAATATAAATAGACTCCCTATTCAATAAATGATGCTATGAAATCGCCTTGTTGTCTGGGGTAATATCTGAGGTTTGTTGTCCCACGACCACAGAAAACTAGGACGTGAACACACCAGAGTGAGGTTAAGAGAGGAAGTTTAATGGGCAAAAGAAAGAGAAGAGATCTTTGCCCAGGGATGAGTACTGGAGAAAATGGGTTGCTGCTTCTGCAGTGAAATGTAGAAGGTTTTATAGATGAGCTTGAGGGGGCAGTGTCTGATTTACATAGGGCATGAAAGATTGGTCAGACTAGGCATGCCATTTGCATAGCACTTAAAGAAGCTGGCCACTCAACTCTAATCTTTTATTATGCAGATGGTTGTCTACCTGGCCATGTTGCCTGGTTCTTTACTAGTGACAAAGAAAAGGGAAGATGGAGCCTCCACATTGAAAATGCCTGGCTTCCAGTCAGCCCCTTTTCTATTGGCCCAGCTGCCAGCATGCACGCATGCAAGTCTCCAGCCTGCTTATCTATGTCTGCTGCTCGATTTTTCAGGCTGCTCTTTGTTAGAAAAGTTATTTGGGGCTGCTTTTTGTTAAAAGGGAAGCCTTGCTGAGAATTCCTTTACCCTCACTATCTGCCTAAATAATTTCTTTCTCGTTCCTGTATCACTAGTATAACTGGCTAGCCATGTGCAGAAAAGTTAAAATGGACCCTTACCTTTCACCATATAGAAGAATTAACTCAAGATAATTAAAATTTTAAATGTGATACCTCAATCTATAAAAATTTTAGAAGAAAACCTAGGAAATACTCTTCTCAACATCAGCCTTGGCAAACAATTTTTTGGCTATGTCCTTAAAAGCAAGGGCAATAAAAACAAAAATTGACAAATGAGACCTAAACTAAAAAGCTTCTGCACAACAAAATAAACTATTAATGAAATATACAGGCAACCTACAGAATGGGAAAAATTATTTGCAAACTATGCATCTGACACAGGTCTAATACCCAGAATCTATAAGGAATTTAAACAGAACAACAAGGAAAAACAATAACCTCATTTAAAAATGGGCACAGGATATGAACAGACACTCCTTAAAAGAAGACATGCAAGTATCCAACAAGCATATTGAAAATCACTTATCATCACTAATCAACAGAGAAATACAAATCAAAACCACCATAAGATGCCATCTCATACTAGTCAGAATGACCACTATTTAAATGTCCAAAAACAACAGATGCTGGTGAGGCTGCAGAAAAAAGAAAATGCTAATACACTATTGGTGGGAATGTAAACTAGCTTAACCATTGTGGAAAGCAGTTTGGAGATTTCTCATAATACTTCAAACAGAGCTACCATTTGACCCTCAATTGCACTACTGGGAATATAACCAAATGAAAATAGATCATTATATCAAAAAGATGCACACACTCACATTTTTATCACAGCACTATTCACAACAGCAAAGATATGGAATCAACTTACGTGCTTATCAGTGGTGGATTGGATAAAGAAAATGTGGCATATATACACCATGGACTAGTACTCAGCCATAAAGAAGAATAAAACCATGTCCTCTACAGCAGCATGGACAGAGCTGGAGGCCATAATCCTAAGCAAATTAATGCAGGAACAGAAAACCAGCTACTGAAGGTTCTCACTTATAAGTGGGAGCTAAACACTGAGCACCCTTAGACGTAAATATGGGAACAAAAGACACAGCAGACTACTAGAGGGGAGAGGAGATTAGGGAAGAATGGTTCAGAAAACTACCTTCTTTGGATTATACTCACTATTCTGGTATAATATGCCCATGTAACGAACCAGCACATGTACTCCCTGTATCTAAAAATAAAAGTTGAAAGAAAAAAAATTGGAAAAATTCTCAAGGACAATTGACTGGCCAAAGATTTTTTGAGTAATACCCCACAAGCACAGGAGACCAAAGCAAAAATGGACAAACGGGATCACATTAAACTAAAAAATAAACAAAACCCCCCATGAGATTCTCATATCTTAGACTTTTGACAATTTGATTATATTGTGCCTCATAATAGTCTTTTCTGGGCTGATCTTGCTCATGATTCATTGAGCTTCATATATCTGGATTTCCATATCCTTCCCAAGTGAGGAAGGTTTTCAGACAGTATGTCTTTAAAGAAAAAATATTTTTGACCTTTTATCTCTCTCTTCTCCTTCTGAAGTTTCTGTACTTTCTATACCATATTCTTGGTAGGTCTCAAAGGTCTCATGCTTTGCCACTTTTTATTCTTTTTTTACTCTAATTTGTTAATTTTAAAAGACTCTTTTTTGAGTTCACTAATTCTTCTGCGTGATTGAGTCGAGTATTGAAACTCTCTGTTGACTTATTTATTTCTTTCATTGTGTTCTTCAGCTCCAGAATTTTTGTTTGGTTCTTTTTAATGGTTTATATTTCTTTATTAAATTTTTATTTTGTTCACGTATTTTTTGTTTTAGATTTTTTAGTACTCTTTTCTTTTGCATCTCATGAGATTTTTTAAGATGATTGTTTTGAATTATCCTAAAGGAAACTTATAGATCTCCATTTATTTGGATCAGTTGCTAAAGCTTTATTAGTTTCTTTTGGTGGTGTCATATTTCTCTGATGCTTTGTTATTTGTTTATCCTTGTACTGGTGTCTGTGCATTTGAAAGAGCAGACTATCTTTCAGTCTTTACAGACTGGTTTCGGTAGGTTAAAAGCTTCTCCTGTTGGTGTCCTGGGCTGATGAGATTGCCTTCGGTATCATGGTTGAATGGGGTTACAGCCAGATCACATGGTTGCTTACGGGTCCAGAGTGGGATCTTTGGTTCATGATCCTTTTACTAGGGCTTCTAGCAGGCTTGTATCCTATTTAGTGCCTCAGAGGACCAAACTGGCTCCAGAATCATACTGTATAGGGCTGGGGAGGGGATGAGGGTCCACTTCAAGGTCTGTAAATGGTGGGTCTATTATTAGGTGTGTAGTTGGGGAAGAGTTTATCTAGTTTGCTGGGAAGGCTGCTCATGGGTCTCTGAGTGGGTTCCTCAACCTGTGGCACAGAGGAGTTAGTGCTAAGTCACAAGGTTTCCTCGGGATCTATAGCTGAAACCAGTGTCTTCATGTCTGTCTCTGGGGTCATGGTTGAGTGTGTTTTCTGGCAGGTCTGTGGGCAGGCAGACTTGCCTCAGACTGTAGTTGAGTTGGGCTGGAGCTTGATCCAGGATTGTTTCAAGATCTGAAATAAAACTAAGGTCTGTGTCTGCAGGGTCACTAATGATGTCTCTCTTCAGGTCCCTGTGTGGGCAAACTGCTTTCTAGCATAGCTGAGAAGGGTTGAAGCCCCTTTTCTGTCCAATTTAAGGATCTGCTGTGAAACCTAGGTCAATGGTCTCCTAGTTGGGACATGGATGCGCAAGCCGTCCCTCTGTATCCTGAAGTGGCAAGACTGCTCACAGTCCACAGCTGAGAAGGGTGAAGGTCAAGATTCAAGGCTGTTTTACCGTGGAACTGAAGTCAGCAAGCCTATACTGCTGACAAAGATGAGTGAGTCTCACAGCAATTTCCTGTGATTAACCCAGGTCACAGTTGAGAGGAGTTTGAGTGGAGATTCATTTTAGTGTCTTCTATAGGACAGAGGCCAGCAAGCATGCCCCAGAGGTACAGATGTATATGTCTCCCAGGAAGTCTCTGTGGGTAAAGGACTGATCTCAAGTTGTGGCTGACAGTAGTTAAAGCCAAGTTAGAGGGCTGTTTCAGGGTCTACACTGAGACTACAGTTGATATGCATACCTCCTGAGACACTAGTGTGTGAGTCTCCTCCTGGGCCCCTGGGCAAATGGTTTTGGCAGCATGACCAAGGCCTAATGGGGCTGAAGGCAAGTCCACAGGAGGATGGGTCCCTTTTCATGTCCGGAGATGGAATCACTGTTGGTAAGTCTGCCACTTGGATGCAAATCTATTCCCTAAAACAACCCTCCTAGGTCTTGGGTTCCACTGGCATTTTACAAACTCCTACTTGAATTCCAAAACTCCCTCAAAGGAACTTTTGTCTGTGGATGGCTGAAAAATTATTGTTGCTGTGGGGGCATATGTGTGGGGGACCACTTATTCTGCCAATTTACTGACTTTCCTCCTAGTAAGATTTTAAAATTACTTTTTCCCCATACATAGTTTGACTTCAGTTTTTGTCCTTTACAACTAAATATTTCTATCAAAGTTGAGATAATTTGTTATGGTGGAGAATGAATAAATGAAGAATGTAATGCATAGCTATTTAATATTTCAATTTCTGGTATGCTAATATATTTCAAAATTGATTAATATTTTACCTTTCCAAGATACATTTATTTTTATCAAGGGAAATCTGAAGATTAAATAATCTATTTAAAAAAATTAAATGCAAAAGTTTAAGAACTAAGAGAAGTTAATAATATAACTTTGGCAATGATGCTTTTTGTGCCAGCTACAATCAATTGAGTGATTACTGCAGTAATTTTTCAGAATAATTAAGGAAAAAATCAGTAGATATCAGTTGATAATATTACTATGAGTTTTAGAATGTTTTCTATTATAATGGAAGTGACATAATAAAATAATATAAAGAAAAGAAGTATGCAATGTTAAAATTTAGCAACCTAGTCTAAAAGGCACTCTTAACAAGGTGAGGGTTGGCAATGTTTGTGATCAAGACAGAAAAAAAAAAATTCTTATAGGCACTTGAAAAATGGACCAATTAAATGACACACTTTCAAAGTCAACCTTGTACTTTTAATAGACCAAGTATCCTATATTTTGGAGGTGTGTGATGAGATAAAACTGATTTCACAATAGCCCATGTGTAGAATTTCCTGTTCAAACCTTAGTAACACGTTGATGAGAAATCTACTTTTTCCACTCGACTCACTCTGAGCCTTCACAGGGCAGTCTGCGAAGATGGCAGGCATTGTTTGTTCTTGTCCTGGATTTATGCCTTTAAATTTCACCTTTTATTACACAGCTATAGCAGGCCTTTTTATGAGACTAACCTGGCCTCTCCACTAAAGGATGTGTGACTTTCTGGGGACAGAAGGTATGTGTTGCTACTCTCCAACTTTCTACTAGCCTACCTCATTTAGTGGGTGATTACAAGTGCTCAATATGATACAAGGAGGTATAATTAATATACAATAAAATCAAAGTAGAATATTGCTGTCTTCATTTGAATAACTCAGGGTAAAAACCTAAAATATGAAATATGTTGAAGGATTTCTTAAAGTTTTCGAATTATTGTTTATAGAAACCTAGTGGTTTTGTTGATCAACATAATTTAAGTGAAACCTATTAACATCACAATAATGAACAATTAATTTTGTATTTTGTAATCAGTACATCATGTATCTTTGAATAATAATAATTTATATTTAGCTTAGCCATTAAAGATTATTAAATTAATCAATTGATGAAAGTCAAATACAATTCCTCAGACATGTAGATTAAATAAAAGCAGTTTTTATTTTTAATAAAAATCAGAATGAGGTAGATTACATAAAATGCTAAAGGTAATAAAAAACAATCAAAATACTTTTTAAAAATTGATCAAAATATTGCAAAAAAAAGATTTAGCCCACGGATATACGAGACTTATCTGAAGATTTACTTTCCATGCTTTAACTGACATGAATCAGAAACAGTAACATTAACAATTGTGACTAAAATAATAATTAAAATATCTAATGCTTATTGAGAACTTTAAGTGCCAGGTTGAGTGGTAAATGTTTTACATGCAACATTTTATATGTTCTTATTCCTGTTTTAGATTAACAAACTGGGTTATTAAAAATAGAATAACTTTTTAAAGGTCACACATTAATTATGTCAAAGCTCGAATTAATTCTAGATCTCACTGACTCCAGAGCCCATTGACTAAATGATTTAATTACATTATTTGAAATTTTACAAGTACTTATACAACTAAAGTGGCCTTTACTCACTTTCACAACCATAAAATCATTCTATAAGTTTAAATGAAATGTGCTTTAACATGAATTACCTATACTTTTATTTATCATTTTTTGGTTCATAATTTAGCCAGGAAATAAATTACCAATTACTAATTAAATTACCAATACTTCTATAAGTATTAACAATTTATGTAGTGTTCCTAATACTATTTAGGTTATGCATAAGTCAGCTGTGTCACATAGCATTTTCTGTCATATACAAATATTTAAATTTTTATAATTTTTAATAAATAATTTTTAATAATTTCTTAGAACATTTCAGCCATTAAGAAAAGACCATTTAATTACCCCTATTGATTTTCATTAATGTGTATAAATTACTAAATAAAAGTAATAGAGTGCAAGAAATTTATATATATATATATATATGTCAACTTTACTGTTACTCATGTGCAGACCACATAGTCTTAACCATTACTGGATTTCAAAATTAACATAAAAATGAGTGCAGAAGTTTTTCTAATACAACATTTTAATTTTTAACACAGGTGAAGCATCAGACTTTAAGAAACATATTTTTATTCCTGAACTTCTTTATTCCTTAGTAATTTATTGCTTCTCGTTGCCCCAGCAATAATATTTTGTCAAATGCAGAAAATTTATCTTTTTTTTTTTTTTTTTTTTTTGAGTCGGAGTCTCACGCTGTCTTCCAGGCTGGAGTGCAGTGGTGCGATCTCTGCTCACTGCAACCTCTGCCACCCATGTTCAAGAGATTCTCCTGCCTCAGCCTCCCGAGTAGCTGGGACTACAGGCGCCTGACATCGCGCCCGGCTAATTTTTGTATTTTTAGTGGAGACGGAGTTTCACCGTGTTAGCCAGGATGGTCTCGATCTCCTGACCTCGTGATCGGCACATCTTGGCCTCCCAAAGTGCTGGGATTACAGGCGTGAGCCACCGCGCCCGGCCCAAAAATCTTTTTTTAAAACAAATATTCATAAGAAACTTGTTTAGGCTTGAAGAAAATTAGAGAAAGAACTTTAGATTCTTTAACGCAAAATGAGCTCCAATACTCGTTCTCCACCTCACCCTTTTAACTGTACTAGGGAATCTTGTATATAAACCATTTATTAACTTCTTAGCTACTGTTATTATAGAGTACGGTCCCTGACATCACACACTGCAAAGATGGATAACCAAGGAGTAATCTACTCAGACCTGAATCTGCCCCCAAACCCAAAGAGGCAGCAACGAAAACCTAAAGGCAATAAAAGCTCCATTTTAGCAACTGAACAGGAAATAACCTATGCGGAATTAAACCTTCAAAAAGCTTCTCAGGATTTTCAAGGGAATGACAAAACCTATCACTGCAAAGGTAAAGCATTTAAAAGATCCTCAATGTAACAGTCTAGGATGTGCAGCTTGGGGTACAGGAATGTGGGGAAAGACAAGGGAGTGCTCACATATTTTCTATTTGCAAAGATCAGAATTCCAAGTTGAGATATGCTATTTCAATATAAAATTTGAAGACTGATTTAACTCATTGTTGAAATTTGTAGTCTTTGTCAAATAATTCATGGAGCATGATTTTTACTGAAAATGCAGTGGTATATTATTCTGAGAAAACGATTACAATGGGAGATGAGGGTTTGGGGTCCAAGTTTCTCTGTATGATTCCTGTGCATTCAGGTTCTCTTGTCTGTGAATCTTCTAAACGACTGTATCCACCTCTCCTTTCACACTGTTCCCATTTCTCTCCCTGCAGATTTACCGTCAGCTCCAGAGAAGCTCCTTGTTGGGATCCTGGGAATTATCTGTCTTGTCTTAATGGCCTCTGTGGTAACGATAGCTGTTATTCCCTGTAAGTCTATTTTAGAAGATTACAAGGGGAATTTTCACGTTAATGATTGAATGTGCCTCTAAACATTTCATATTTTCAGGGAATAGAGTTCTCATTGTAATGTATATATTTGGACTAAATGTGGAATGATTATTCTGAAGTTGTCAAAGAATAAATGAAAGAGTAATTGTTGAAAGTATTCACTTCTGATGCAATCGTATGCATATATTTGGATTTCATAACTCAAAAATATATTCTAGGAGTCTGAAAAATCTTACTGAGAAATAGAAGTTAATTTTTGAAAGTAGTTAAATCAAGAATTATAAGAACTATATGAGATGGTAAAATTTGGTTCTTTAGATCTATGAAATACTTTTCCAAAAAACCACCATTACTTTATCAAATTTTTCTTAAAATCAATTTTATTCCATAGTATTCTAACTCTAATACAAAAAAATTCAAAAAACTTAAAATTATTATGATTGATTTAGATGCTAATTTTTTACAAATATTACTTTAATTTTTCTAGCTACATTAATACAGAAGCACAACAATTCTTCCCTGAATACAAGAACTCAGAAAGGTATATAATAATTTTTAAAGTTTTAATATTGTACAGTTTATTTTTTCTTGGTCTTAGGCTGTACAAAAATAAAATTTTGGGTGAAAAATTATAAAATTTGGCAATAAATGTTCATAAATAAAGATTAAGGCATTCCCTTGTCATCAACTATAAGTAAAATCACTATGCTTTCTATCTGTTGTGTTCAAATTCTTACTGCTGTAATATGATAAGATACAAGTTATTTATTGTTCCTTAAAAATCAGATTAGTTTGTTCATTGATTTTCAAGACATGTATAGAGTGGATTTTTGTTTGCTGGTTTGCTTTATATGGGAACACAATTAGGAGATGAGAGGCTGACCCTTTATTGCGCACCTGTATATAAGTGACTGGGTATTTTAAAACTACATATTTACCAGCCTGTGAAGATGCATAGATATGTTGCATACATATAGGTTTATACCTTTGCAAATATGTAAAATAATTTTCATTTTTAAAAATTCATATTGTCTAGATAGTAATTCGTATCTTTATTTAGCACATCATTGTGGCCATTGTCCTGGGGAGTGGATTACATATTCCAACAGTTGTTATTACATTGG
>NW_026652283.1:9495168-9616237 GCF_009828535.3 Hylobates moloch | reverse complement strand
GTCATCATCCATGGGTGACAAAAAATGGTTTGGCTCTCAAACATGAGTAAGTTGTTTTGTGTGGAGCTACATAGCAATATATATATAAAGGATAAATTCAGAAGAATAATATGAATAAATCTATGTGGAATCATAGACATGAAGAAAGATGTGGAAAGTTAGTGAAATGTTGATACAAATATTTTAGAATAGACCATAGTAGTCCGTATATGTCAACCACCCATTGGTCAGCTAGTAACTTTCTTGGTTATGAGATGGACCAGAAGTGTCTAATCTTTGGCTTCTGTGGGCCACATTGGAAGAAGAATAGTCTTGGGCCACACATAAAATACACTAACACTAATGACAGCTGATGAGCTAAACAAAAAAATTGCAAAAATATCTCAGAATGTTTTAAGAAAGTTTACATATTTGTGTTGGGCCGCATTCAAAGCTTCCTGGACCACATGCGGCCCATGGGCCGCAAGTTAGACAAGGTTCAGATGGACTATCAGGGAATTGCAGTGCTTGTTTTCATTAAACAATCATCCTTATTTTACTTAAGAATATCTTCAAAGCACAATAGTAGTGCTGTTGGCATATTGCTTATAATTTTTTATTAGTAGTTATTGTTGTCAATCTCTTATTGTGCCTAATTTAGAAATTAAACTTTATCATAGTTATGAATGTGTAGAGAAACATAGTCTCTCTATGGGTTCTGTACTGTCTCCTGTTTCAGGCACGCACTGGGTTCTTGAAACATATCCCCTGTGGACGAAGTGGGACTACTGTATTGAGTGTTCAGAATAATGACTCTTACTAATATTATGAAAAATTTAATTACCCTTTTTCATAAAATTATTTTCTTACAGTACATGGAAAATGCTTTTGTCTCATGGGTCGTTTGCATAAAATGTAACAGAAGTATGGATTTGTCTCCATTACGGGATAAAAGACTCAGATCATGCTGAATGTAACTGTGCAATGCTATCTGTACATGGACTTAAATCAGACCAGTGTGGATCTTCAAAAATATATCATTGTAAGCATAAGGTTTAGAATTAAAGCATTTGAGTTTGCAGTTCATCAGATAAATTTTATATTTGTTAAAATAGAAATGATATTATGATTGCATAAGTCTTAAAATGAATTGCATAATTTGCTCTAATGAGAAAATTCTAAATAAATTATTGAAATATAATACACACAATTTAAAAAGTACAGATATCCTGGCATTTAAGTCGGGCTCATTTTGCTTAACATGATGTTTGTGGCATTCAGCCTTCCTAAAAGTTGCATGCTATGTGGGTCAGTTTATATGAAGTATCAAGAACAAGCAAAACCATGGAGACAGAAAATAAAATAGCATTGCCAATGCCTAAGGGAGGTTGAAATAGGAGGTGTCCACTACTTGCTACAATGTTTCTTTGTGTCAGTGATGAAAACTTCCTAATTTCAGTAGTGGTGATGGTTGTAACTCTGTGAATATACTAAAAATCACTGATTTTTAATTATTTTAAGTGGATGAAATTTATGCTATGTACACGATACCTCAATAAAGCTGTCCAAAAAAAAATACTGTCCCAGGATTGCTTGAGTCTGCATTTAATCTCTAAAGTAATTTTTAAAGTTTAGCTTCTTGACATTTCCAATCAATATCATATAGTGTCATTCAATGTACTGGGTTCAATGTACTGGGTTCTCTTTAATTTCTCTCTATCATATTATGTATTTTGGGGGATTGAATCATACAGAAATGCAGATATTTTACATTCATGCCTTTGTAAATGGCATCCTGATTTTAATATTTCCTTTAATAATTTTTGTTACTGTAAATAGAAATACAATTGATGTCTGCATTTTGATTTTATATCTAGTTA
Organism: Hylobates moloch; assembly: GCF_009828535.3. NCBI lineage: Eukaryota > Metazoa > Chordata > Mammalia > Primates > Hylobatidae > Hylobates > Hylobates moloch. Next base: position 9,614,378 of record NW_026652283.1, on the reverse strand, counting down.
TTTCACTTATTTTACATATTTAAGTCTATCATTTCAACTATAGATCTTTTCTGTGTGTTCTATATAAAGAGCAATTTTATCTGCAAATGGTCACACTTTTATTTTTTCTATCCACGTGCCACAACTTATTTTTTCTTCATTTATTTTCTCTGGTTAGTGCTTTATATCCATAGTTGAATAGAAGGTACAATCAAATTTTGCATGTATCATATGTATCGTTTTCTGGTTTTGGCAAAAAATAATTCAACATATTATTCATATTTACAAAGTTTGGTGTTTTTTTCATCATATCTTTCTTGTATTGAGGCAGTTTTATAATATTACTTTTTTCTAATAGATTTTATCAATTGTAACTTTTTTTATTATTTGAAATGATATATGTTTTCTTTATATAACATTTTATAAAATAGATTACTTTTATTTTTGTCAAATGTTAAACTAGGCTTTGTTTCTGAAACAAATCCATGCTGATCATTGTATATTGCCCCTTATAAAAATATCAGTGCATATATTATATCTAGGGTAAGATTTTTTTCTTCATCCATGTTCACAAGTATATTTGACCATGTTTTTATTTATGTCTATGTACTTGAAAAAGTTTTGGTCTCAAGGCTATCTTGGGAAGATTTTCTCTTTTTTTCTATAACCTGGAAGCATTTGTTAAGAGTACTGCTTTAGCCATAAAAAAGGATGAGTTCATGTCCTTTGCAGGGACATGGATGAAGCTGGAAACCATCATTCTCAGCAAACTATCACAAGGACAGAAAACCAAACACCACATGTTCTCACTCATAGGTGGGAACTGAACAATGAGAACACTTGGACACAGGGTGGAGAATATCACACACCAGGGCCTGTTGGGGGGTGGGGGGTTGGGGGAGGGATAGCATTAGGAGAAATACCTAATGTAAATGACGAGTTGATGGGTGCAGCACACCAACATGGCACATGTATGCCTATGTAACAAAACTGCACGTTGTGCACATGTACCCTAGAACTTAAAATACAATAATAATAAAAAAGAGTACCACTTTATTTTTAAATGTTATCATTCACTAGTGATGCCATCTGAGTTTGCAGGCTATTTTTGTAGAAAAGTTTATGTCTAAACTGAATTTCTTCAGTACATGTAGGGTTTAGTCAGATTTCTATTTGAGGTACTACATTTTGATAATGAGCATTTCCTAGGAATTTTCTATTTCATATGGACATTAAAATGCATTGATAATATAGTTTTATTGCCTGTTTAATAACTCTAAAGACCATAATGGTATTGCCATGTTTAAACTGGAAATAAAATATCTGTGCCTTTTCAAAATCTTCCTTTAGTAGTCTTTTGTGACCATTCATCTTGATAATTTCTTTGGCCCATATGTTATTTTGACATATATTACTGAAGTAAAAACCATATAAGGTTCTCAGATTTTTGTTTGTTGACTTCTGTTGTAGGTAAAATATAGTTACAACATTTTCTATGAAACCGGAAATGTTCTTCATCCCTCTGTAAATGTGGCTCATGTGGTGAGGTACTGGTTTTAAATATTATTTATTTTTATTAAATTAATGTTAAATTTGAATAACTACACTTCAACTATCTCCTAGCCAAGCTTGGCTAGTGGTACTACATTGAAATTGAGTATATGCGTGAGTGTGTGTGTGAATGTATTCATATGAGTGATGGTTACTTGTCTAGTTTAAATCTTTCTATAGGCTCACTGGCCTGTCTTCTATTAAGCATCAAGAGAAGAGTCTTTAAAATCCCATTTATGATTGTTTACTTGTTCACTTTATTCAATTATATGTTGAACTTGTATCATTAGGTATATGCAATGATAAAAAGTATATTACTAATGGTTTGGAAAATTAATTTATCATTATGAAGTATATTTCTCCAATTTCAGTAAATTTCATCTCGGCTTCCTGCAGCCTCGACCTCACCTCCAAGGCTCAAGCGATCCTCCCACCTCAGCCACCAGAGTAGCTGGCTACAGGCCAATACCACCTTGCTGGCTAATTTTTGTATTTTTTTGTAGAGACGGGGTTTCATCATGTTGACCAGGCTGGTCTTGAACTCCTGAGCTCAAGAAATCAATGCATCTTGGTCTCCCAAGTTGCTGGTATTACTGACATGAGCCACCGCGCCTGAGTCCTCATGTACCATTTAGCTTGTGTTTTAAACATCTACTTTTTCTGCCCTCCCTATTTTTAACTAGATGACATTTTAAAAATTACTTTTCCCTCTCTGTATAGTTTGATTTAAGCATTAGTCATTTACAACAAATATTCCTATTAAAATGCAGACAGTTATGATTGGAAAATAATGAACAAGATAATGAGTGGTTTTTATATATTTCAATCTCTGGCATGGTAATATAGTACAATATTGTTTAATAATTTATTCTTCCCAGAGACATATATTTCAATGAGAGTTATCTGATTAATTTATTTTAAAAAAAACTGAATGAGAGAATTTTAAGAACTATCAAGAAGGTAAGTTGGGAATTTAACTTTGAGAATTGATGTCAATTACAATGAAGTGGAAAATGTATTTTCTCAGAATAATTAGTGACAAATACATTAAATCCCTATTGGTAAGATTATTATTTTAAAAATTTGCCATCATATTAGCAGTGATATTATAGCGGTATATGATAAAGAAGTACATAATCCCAAGTTTTAGCCAGCCTGTATAAATGTAGAAGTTAAACATCTAAGAGACTCTTTAAAAGGTATAAGATTTTAGTGTTTGTGATTGAGATGGAAACAACTGCATGGGTAGTAGTTTGTTCTCCCGAAATCTTGTTTACTATAAAAATAATTTCTAAAAGTCATTTGAAAATGGACAAACTAAATGACACCCTAGTGGCTCAATCTCTTATATTCTGAGGTGTATGATGAGATAAACTGATTCAAAATGGCCCTAGTGTGAAAATTTCCTGTTCAAATTCGAAGTGATACATTGATGAGGAATCTGGTTTTTACACTCTTGCCTCACTCTGAGCTTTCACAGAGCAGTCTGTGAAGATCAGAGATATCTGTTTTTTTGGTTGTTTTTTTTGTTTTTTGAGATGGAGTCTTGCTCTGTCGCCCCGGCTGGAGTGCAGTGGCTCCCGATCTCAGCTCACTGCAAGCTCCGCCTCCTGGGTTCACACCGTTCTCCTGCCTCAGCCTCCCAAGTAGCTGGGACTACAGGCGCCCGCCACCACGCCCGGCTAAGTTTTTGTATTTTTAGTAGAGACAGGGTTTCACCGGATCACAGATATCTTTTGTGTCTTTAAGAGGTAACCTGACCTCTCCACTGAAGGGCGTGTGACTTTCTGATGACAGAAGGTATGTGTTGCTAGTCTCCTGTTTCTCTACTAGCTCATCTCCTTTAGTAGAAGATTGTAAATATTAAATGTGATGCAACAAGGTAAAGTTAATACAGAATAAAATCAAAGCAGATCTGTCTTTACATGAATAATTCAGGGTGAAAAACAACCCAAAATATAATATATGTTTGAGGATTTCTTAAAGTATTTACATTATTGCCTGTGGAGAATTAGTCAAGCACATGCATACATAATAATAGGTTTGTTAATCAATATAATTTAGAGTGAAACCGATAAATATGGTGACAATGAAGAATTAATTTGAAATTTTATAATCATTATAGATGTAATAATACTTTATATTTAGCCCAGACTTTAAAAATGAATTTTTTAATGGATACATCAAATTGTGAATGTCAAACATAATTTCTCATACACATACTTATATTTAATTGAAGCAGATTTTACTTTTTTAAGAACATAATAATGAAGTAGTTTCCGTAAAATGCAAATCTAAACTTAATTATAAATATAGGATGACCTAAAAAAATTGAGCCAGACAAACATTGCAGAAAAGATGTACTACACTGACATGAGACTCCTACCTAATTAGTTATTTTACACACTCAGTATGAATTAGAAATAATGAAATGGCAATTATGTTAAAAATAATTAAAATATCTAATATGTATTGAGGACTAATGTGTGCCAGGTTGTATGTTAAGTGTTTTATATACATTATACTTCATAAATTATTTTCCCCAATCTAGATTAGTAAATTGGGGTTGTAGACACCAAGTAACTTTGTAAAGGTCGTGCATTATGAGTTTCAAAGCTGTAATTAATTTTAGGTCTCACTGGCTACAGAGCTCATTGACTAGATTATTAAATTATATTTTCTGATTTATTACAAGTACTTACACAACCAAAGTGACCCTCGCTGCCTTTTAAAACAACCACAGGATCTTTCTGAAAGTTCGAACTTAAAGTATTCTTTCATATATGGTCCAAACTTATATTTATCATTTTCCTATTTTAGTCATTAAATCAGTTATCAATAACTTCTGTAAAATAAACAGTTAAATCTTTGTCAATAGTATTTAGTTTATGCATAAGTTAATGTAATGTTTTACAAGGTATAAAATATTTCTTTAAAATTTTAACAATTTTTCTGATTTCCTCAGTCATTCAGAATAAAAAACATTTGCCAAGACCTCATGCCCTTTTAGTAAATGAATGTAAGTCACTAACTTAATGTATTTTAGTATTAAAAGTTGTTCTATATGCTAACAAATTATTCCTCCATCTTTAGCACTCAATCCTTACATTAATGAATTTTAAAATTGTCATACAATTAGGGCATTTTATTTTCAAATTTCACCCCTTTTAGTTTTTTACATAGGTATTCTATTGGTGATAAAATATTCCTGTAGAATCTGATTTTAAATTAATGAAGATATTTATATTCGATTACTTCTTAGTTTTCACAAATGTATTGTTTTCTATTGTTCCCATTAATAATATTATGTCAAATATAGAATACCTTTTAAAAAATGACCTATTGTTTAAAGAGATTTCAGTTTAAAACTTTCGGAAATTAGTACCAGACTTTTATATTGGTCAACAGCAAAATGAACATTATTACTCAGTCTCCAACACATGCAGTTTGCCTATACCAGGGATCCTGTCAAAATATACACCATTTATAGCTTTTTAAGTGCAGTTATCATAGAGCACAGTCCCTCACATCACACAGCTGCGAAGATGAATAAACAAAGAGGAACATACTCAGAAGTGAGTCTGGCCCAGGACCCAAAGAGGCAGCAAAGGAAACTTAAGGGCAATGAAAGCTCCATTTCAGAAACCGAACAGGAAATATTCCAAGTAGAATTAAATCTTAAAAATGCTTCCTCGGATCGTCAAGGGAATGACAAGACATATCACTGCAAAGGTAAAACGTTAAATAGATCTTCAATATTATTGTTTAGGATGTGCAGTTGAATGCAGAAGGGTGGGGAAAGATGAGGGAATATTTTGCACTTGTGAGAATCAGAGGTCAAAGTCAGGATCTAATATTCTAATATGAAATCTGAAGCCTGATTTTATTCAGGCGTTGTTCAATTGTAATCTGTGATCAACAACTCATGGAGCATTATACTTACTGAAAATGAAATGGTATATTCTGAGAGAAAGATTACTAGAGTAGATATAGATTTAGAGGACAGAGTTTATCGTTATGTTTACCTGTGCACGTGGGTTCTCTTGCATGTAAACCTTCTCATCAACTCTCTATCTCCTCTCTCAGTGCCTCTATTTCTCTCCCTGCAGGTTTACTGCCACCTCCTGAGAAGCTCACTGCTGAGGTCCTGGGAATCATTTGCATTGTCCTGATGGCCACTGTGTTAAAAACAATAGTTCTTATTCCTTGTAAGCGTATTCTTGAACGATTATAAGGGAACTTTTCGCTATAAGGATTGGAAGCGCCTTGAAACATTTCGTAATAATGAGGATTAAAACTCTCTTTTTAACGTATATATCTGAACCCCAAGATAATATAGTTCTTCTGAACTTTTCAAATTTATAAATAACAGAATAATTGTAGAAAACATTTGTTTATTTTTGAGTGTGTATTAAATATATATGTATATATGATACACACACACAGAGATGTATTCTGATTTCATGATTCAAAGACATGTTTTAAGAGAAAAAATATTTAGAAAAACAAATTAATTTTTGAAACTGGTTAAATCAAATACTATAAGAGATGGTGAAGTTTTATGCTAATGGCTTTAAAATATTTGTTTTAAAGATCTCATTACTTTGTTTATTTTTATAGAAATGTCATTTTTATTTCAGATTGTTCCAATTTAAAATAATTTTAAATTTTGTATTTCAAAGTAAGCAACTGAAATTATTATAGTTTATCTAGATATTAATTTTGTAGGAATTACTTTAATTTTTCTAGGTATTGGAGTACTGGAGCAGAACAATTTTTCCCTGAATAGAAGAATCCAGAAAGGTACATTATGATTGTCAATGTTCTGATGTTAGTACTGTTTATATTTTGTCTCTATCTTAAGGGATGCAAAATGATAATAAAATGTTTTGGGAAAATAAACTATAACATTGAGCCATAAATGTTTATAAAATAAAGATTATATGAGGGCATTTCCTTTTCTCCAATAATAAGTAGAAATACTCAGTTAAAATCATTATACCCTCTTGTTGCATTTAATTAACTGAAATTTCCTACTACTATAAGATGATGAGATAAATAATTTTATTATACTTGAAAAGCAGTTTTGTTCAGTGATGTTTAAGACGTATAGGGTGGATTTTTGTTTGCTGGCTTGTTCTATATGGGAACACAGTTAAGGGATGAGAGGTGGACCTTTTATTGTGCATGTGTGTATGAGTGACTAGTTATTTTAAAATGTATATTTAACAGCCTATGAGGATGCATAGATATTGTGTACCTATATGTTTATAGCTTTGCAAATATATAAAATAATTTTCATTTGTAAACATATTGTTCTGCATAGTAATTCATATCTTTATTTAGCACGTCATTGTGGCCATTGTCCTGTATATTTGGGACTGAATGTGATATCTGAAGTAGTGTTTAAATATAAGATTTCTTTATAATATTGACTTTTTTAATCAATATCATGCTGTGCCCTTCACCATCTGATAGGCCCTAGCGCATGTTGTTCGCCTCTGTGTGTCCATGTATTCTCATCATTTAGCTCCCACTTATAAGTGAGAACATACAGCATTTGGTTGTCTGTTCCTGCGTTAGTTTGCTAAGGATAATAGCCTACAGTGCCATCCATGTTCCTGCAAAGGATATGATCTCATTCTTTTTTATGATCGCATAGTATTCCATGGTGTATATGTACCACATTTTCTTTATCCAGTCTATCACTGATGGGCATTTAGGTTGATTCCAAGTCTTTGCTATTGTGAATTATACTACACTTTTTATTCTTATTTTAGAGTGTGTTCCACCTACTTATAAAAAATAGTTAACTACAAAACAGGCTCAGGCAGGTCCTTCAGGTGGTATTCCAGAAGAAGGCATTGTTATCATAGGAGATGACAGCTCTGTGAGAGTTATCGCCCCTGAAGACCTTCCAGTGGGACAGGATGTGGAAATGAAAGAGAGTGATATTGATTATCTTGACTCTATGCAGGCCTAATGTGTTTGTTTGTGTCTTAGTTTTTAACAAAAACATTAAAGAGTAAGAAAAAAATGAGAATAAAAAATTTTTATATAGGAAAGTGTTTACAGAATAATGATATAAAAATACATTTGTAGAGTTGTACAATGTGTGTTTTTAGCTGTTTTATTAGAAAAGAGTCAAAAAATTTATAAAGTAAAAAGTTACAGTAAGTTATTTAATTTATTATTGAAGAAAAGATTATTATAAATCTAGTGTTGTCTAAGTATATGGTGTTTAAAAAGTGTCCAGTAGTGCACAGTACTGTCCTAGGCCTTCACATTCCACTCAACACTCACTGACCCACCCTGGGAAACTCCCAGTTCTACAAGCTCCATGTAAGTGCGCTACACAGGTGTACCATTTTTTATCTTTTATATTGTGTTTTTACTGTACCTTTTCTATGTTGAGATATGTTTCGATAAACACAGACTTACCATTGTGCTACATTTGCCTACAGTATTCAATACAGTAGCATGCTGTACAGGTTTGTAGCCGAGGAGCTATAAGTTATACCAGATAGCCCACGTGTGTAGTAGGCTATACCATCCAGGTTTGTAGAAGCACACTCTATGATCACACAAAGACAAAATTGCCTAGTGATCCATTAATCAGAATATATGCCCATCATTAAGTTGCACATGACTGTATAATGCTATTTAATTAAAAACAATAAGTGAGTGTTTGCAGGAATAGTATACATCGGTACCTCAAATTTAAAAAGAGAACATTAGTGAATGTTACATTATTTGGCATCTTTGTGAATGATTTTGTTGTTTTAATTCTATAATGTGACAAAAAATTACTTAGTTTATAAAAATGAAATAAATTTATAAATATAAATAAATGTATTTCTAATAAAAACACACAACATGCATATAAGCATGTATCATATCAGGTTATTTAGAATTATAATATGAAAATACAGTAAATTATACTTAATAGAAATACATATATAGCTAGCAAACAAGCATAGTATTTCAGATTCATGGTTTTGCAAATGACATCCTTATTTTAAAAATTTCTTTAGTAATTGTTGCTATAAATAGAAATACAATTGAAATTTGCAAGTTGATTCTTATATCTAGTTACTTCACTGAATTTTTTTGTATTAAATTTATCATTTTAGTTGTAATTTTTCAGGTTTTCTATATTAACAGGTATTTTATCTGTAAATAATCCCACTTTTATCTTTTCTTTCCAATTGCCATATTTTCTCTATTTCTTTTTTATAACATAAAAAATTATGAGTACATAATAATGTACATATTTATGGCATAAATGTGATATTTTGATACAAGCATACAATGTGTAATGATCAAATCATGTAATTAGAATATGCATCACCTCAAAAAATTTATCATTTCTTTGTGTTGGGAACATCTGAAATCTACTCCCCTAGTTATTTTGAAATATACAATAAATTATTATTAAATATAGCTGCCTTCTTCTGCTACCAAACACTAGATCTTATTCTTTTTAAGTATATTTGTGTAATCGTTAACCAACCTTTCTTCATACCCCTGACACTATCCTTTCCAGCTCTGGTAGCCATCATTCTACTCTCTACCTCCATGAGATCAGTTGTATTAGTTCCCACATATGAGTAAGAACATGTGATATTTACCTTTTTGTGCCTGGCTTATTTCACTTAACATGATGTCCTCCAGTTCCAACCATGTTGTTACAAATTAAAAGGATTTTTTTTATGACTGAATAATATTCCATTATTATTCCACATGTACGTGATCTATCTGTACCACATTTTCTTAATCCATTCATCCACTGATGGATACTTAGGTTGATTCCATATCTTAGCTATTGTGGATAGTACTGCAATAAACACGGCAGAGCAGATCTATCTTTGATAACCTGATTTCCTTTCTTTTGAATACATACCCAGCAGTAGGATTGCTGGATCATATGGTAGTTCTATTTTTCACATTTTGAGGAATCTCCATACTGTTTTCCATAATGACTGTACTAATTTACTTTCCCTCCAACAGTGTATGAGTGTTCCCTTATCTCCACACCCTCATCAGCATCCATTATTGCCTTTTTGATTATAGCCATTCTAACTGGGGTAAGATGATATTTCATTGCAGTTTTTATTTGCATTTCTCTGATGATTAGTGATGTTGTGCACTTTTTCATATACCTATTAGCTATTTGTATTTCTTCCTTTGAAAAATGTGTATTCAGATATTTTGCCCATTTTTAAATCTAATTATTTAGTTTCTTGTTACTAAGTTGTTTGAGTTCATTATATATTCTGGTTATTAATCTCTTGTCAGTAGAATAGCTTAAAAATATTTTCTCTCATTATGTAGGCTGTATTTTCACTCTGTTGATTGTTTCCTTTGCTGTGCCAAAGCATTTTAGCTTGATATAATCCTATTTGTCCATTTTTGCTTTTGTTGCCTGTGCTTTTGAGGTCTTACTCAAGAATTTTCTGCCCAGACCAATGTCTAAAACATTTCTCCAATGTTTTTTTCTAGCAGTTTTATAGTTTCAGATCTTACATCTAACTCTTTAATCCACTTTAGTTTGGTTTTGTATATGGTGAGAGATAGGTGTTTAATTTCATTCTTCTGCATATGAATATGCAGTTTTCCCAGCATTATTTTTTGAAGAGACTATCTTTTTTTCCAGTGTATGTTCCTGGCACCTTTGTCAAAAGTGAGTAGTCTGTAAACACACGGATTTATTTCTGGATTCATTGGTCCATATGTCTGTTTTAATACCAGCACCATGCTGTTTTGGTTGCTATAGCTTTGTAGTATATTCAGATAATGTGATGCCTCCAGCTTTGATATTTTGCTCAGAATTCCTTTGGCTATGCTGGGTGTTTTGTGATTCCATATGAATTTGAGGATTGCTTTTGCTATTTCTGTGAAGAATGTCACTGGTATTTCAATACAGATTGCATTGAATCTGGACTAGCTAAGGTTTTGTTTTGAATGTTGAATAGAAGGCAGAGAAAGGTTATATGTATATCATATGTATCATTTCCTATTTTGGGTAAAAAGATTGCAACATTTCATCCATATTTACAAAATTTGTTTGTTTTTATTATACCTTTCTCATATTGAAGCAGTTTTATCATATTCCTGTTTTCTAATAGATTTTGTTATCAATTGTAACATTTTTATTATTTTGGCATCAGTTGGAATGATACATGTTTTCTCTGCATGATGTTTATAAAGTATACTGTTTCACTTCTCTCAAATGTTAAACCATACTGAAATAAAACCATACTGGTCATTCTGTATTGCCTGTTTAAATTTATTAATGCATAGAAGATTACACTGTGTTTTAATTTATAGCTATGTACATGAGAGGCTTTGCTCTTAAGGATATATTGGGAAGCATTCCTCTTTTTCTATAACCTAGAAGACTTTGTGTAAGGGTACTCTTTTATTTTAAAATGTAATTATTCACTAGCGATGCCATCTGAGTCTGTAGAATATTTTTGTAGGAGAGTTTATGTAGGAAAGTCAATTTCTTTAGCACATATAGAGGTTACTCAGATTTCTGTTTGTTGTATTGCAATTTGGTAATTTGCATTTTCAAGAATTTTCTATCTCATATGGATATAAAAGTATTCATAATATGGTTTCATTATCTGTTTAATATCTGTAAAAACTATAATGGTTTTCCCTTAATCTAGAAAAATATTTGTGCCTTCTCAAATTCTTTAATATCAATTTATCAATTTATTATCAATGTAATAAAATTTTATCAATTTTATTAAGTCCTTTCAATGAAGATACCTTCAGATTCATTGACCCTCTCTACTGTAATTTTGCTCTTTGTCATGATTTTTTACTATTTATTGTTTTCTTCCTACCACTTTACTTCTATTTAATTTCAGTTAATTTCATGTTTGTTTATATTCAGACAATTCAGTATCTGCAATTTTGTTGCAATATATGCATTTGAGGCAATGAGTTTTTTCCCAAGAAAATATTTTGCTCTGTTTTACTTATAATTGATGTAAAAATTGTGAACATTTACGGTGATAATATATTTGGCCCTTAGGTTATTTAGACTTTTATTACTGAATATAAAACCATCTAAAGTTCCTAAAGTTTTGATTACTGACTTCTGTGTTAGTAAACTGTAGTTAGAACATTTTCTGTGAAGCTAGAAATGTTCTTCATCTCTGTGTAAATGTAGCTAGTGTGACTCATAAACTTATGTTTAATGTTATTTACTTCTAATTAATTAATATTACGCTTGAATTGGTACATTTTAACTGTCCACTGACCAACTTTGGCTAGTGCTACTGTATTTACAGAAAACTTCTAAATTTGATATTAAAATGCATAGGCTTATGAAAATATAGTGTAGCTTAAAAATATTAGTATTTCGAATTAGTATAGAGTTTATATGTGTGTGTATACACAGGTGTGCTGGCTAATTGTCTAGTTTAAATCTCTCTATAGGGTCAGTGATGTATCTGTGTGATGAGATATGAAAGAGAAGTGATTAAATCCCTAATTTTATTATTTACTCATATATTTCTTTCAATTCTATATTAAATGTGTATTATTAGGTACATACAAATTATTTTAAAGTTACTAATGGTATAGATGATAAATATGTCACTATGAATATGCTTCATTTCTAATAACAATTTGTTTTATATTATTACAGTATATTAAAGTAGTTTTCTACCAGTTTGTGTTGCATGATATGTTTTTTCCATTTTTCATTTTCATATGTTTTATGTTTATGTTAAACGAGTATCTCATAAAGATAGCAAACCCCTATTTTTAAATACAAGCACTTTGTGACAAATCAAAATCATTCCGTATGTATCTGTTACATTTTAAAATACATTATTATTTATATATTTTAATTGTATGTATAAGTGTATACATGTTTATTAAATATCATATTATAAGGCCGGGCGCGGTGGCTCACGCTTGTAATCCCAGCACTTTGGGAGGCCGAGGTGGGCGGATCACGAGGTCAGGAGATCGAGACCACGGTGAAACCCCGTCTCTACTAAAAAAAAATTAACCGGGGCGTGGTGGCGGGCGCCTGTGGTCCCAGCTACTCGCGGAGAGGCTGAGGCAGGAGAATGGCGTGAACCGGGAGGCGGAGCTTGCGTGAGCGGTGTGCCACTGCACTCCAGCCTGGGCGACAAAGCAGGACTCCGTCTCAAAAAAAAAAAAATATATATATATATATATATATAAAATATTATATTATTTTGTTTCAATTAAACACTACCAATTTTTGAACTCTCTTTTTCTTAACTTTTATATTAAGCTCTGGAGTACCCATGCAGGTTTGGTTTATAGTTAAACCTGTGTCACAGGGGTTTGTTGAACAGGCTATTTTGTCACCCAGGTATGAATGCTAGTACCTATTAATTATTTTTCCCGATCCCTTTCTTCCCCTACCCTCTACCCTCAGGTAGGCCACAGTGTCTGTTATTTACCTCTATGTGCCCATGTGTTCTCATCATTTAGCTCCACTTATAAGTGAGAACATGCAGTATTTGGCTTTCTGTTTCTGTGTTAATTAGCTTAGAATAATGGCCTTCTGCTGCATCCATGTTGCTGCAAAGGACATAATCTTGTTTTTTTTTTTTAATGACTGCCTAGTATTTCACGGTGTATATGTACTACATTGTCTTTGTCCAGCCTATCCTTGATGGGCGTTTAGGTTGATTCCATGTCTTTGCTATTATGAAGTGTGCTGTGATGAACACGCAAGTGCATGTGTCTTTTGGGGGATATACCCAGTAGTAAGATTGGTGGATCAAATGGTAGTTCTAAGTTCGTTGAGAAATCTCTGGACTGCCTTCCTCAGTGGGTGGACTAATTTACATTCATACCAACAGTGTGTAAGCGTTCCCTTTTCTCCAAAGCCTTGCCAACATCAGTTGTCTTTGACATTTTAGTAATAGTCCTTCTGACTGGTGTTAGATGGAATCTCGTTTTGGCTTTGATTTGCATTTCTCTGATAATTATGTTTCATATTTTTTTCATATGTTTGTTGGCCACTTGTATGTCTTCTTTTGAGAATTGTCTGTTATGTCTTTTGCCTATTTTAATGGCATTATTTATGATTTGATTATTTAATTGTTTAAGTTCCTCATAGATTCTGGATATTGGACCTTTGTCAGGTGCATAGTTTGCAAATATTTTTCCCACTCTGTAGGTTGTCTGTTTACAAGAGTTTAAAGTTTCTTTTGCTGTGCAGAAGTTGAGCTTATTTTGTATATGGTATGAGGTATAGATCAAAATATTTTGTGTGTGCATATTGATAGCCAAGTGTTTAAACATTCGTTAAAAAGATTATGCTTTCTCCATTGAATGCCTTTATATCTTTCTTGAACTATTCTACATTCCATATATTTGTGGATACATTTTTGCACTTTGTAGTCTATTTGATTAATCTAGGTATCTATTTATATACTAGTTCCACATCTTGTGAAAATTGAGAGAAAGCTACAGAGATTTCTCATGGTCCTCACTCACGCATTACCTCTCCCATTATCAATATCCCCCACCAGCATGGTACATTTGTTACAATTGAAACATCATTATTACTGAAAGACCATAGTTTACGTTACGTTTCACTCAGTGTTGTACACTTTATGGGTCTGGCCAAATATATAATGATAATGACATGTCTTTATCATCATAGATCATACAGAATAATTGCATTGCCCTGAAAATCTTCTGTACTCTGCCCATTCATCCTTTCCTCCTTCAAACACATGGCAAGCACTGATCTTTGTACTGTCTCCATAGTTGTTACTTTTCCAGGATGTCATATAGTTGAACTCATACAGTATGTTACATCTGAGCCATTACATCTTAACCATATCATGTATCTCAACCATTTTTAAATGAACAGGTCAGTAGTGTTAACTATATTCACATTTTACAACAGATTTCTAGAATTTGTTCATTTTGCAGAACTGAAACTCCACACACATTGGACAACTCCCCTTTTTGCCCCTAGCAATCAGCATTCTACTTTCTGTTTCTATGAGTTTGACTACTTTAGATATCTCATATAAATAAAGCATGCAGCATTTTTTTTTTTTGTGACTGGCTGATTTAACTTAGCATAATGTCCTTAAGATTTATCCATGTTGCAGCATGTAACAAGACTTCCTTTTTTAAAATAAAATATATTATCCTTTTTAAAAATGTTTAAACAACTTTATTGAGGTATGACTGACATACAAAAAGCTGTACATATTTAATGCATACAACTTGATAAGATTAGAGATAAGTATATAACCATGAAACAACCACAATAATCTGTGTCATAAACACTGTAATCTCCAAAAGTTTCCTTCCACCCTCTTTATTTATTGTTATTTTTGTGATACAAATACTTAACATAAGATCTACCCTCTTAGCCAAATCTTTAGTATACAACATTGTTAACTACAGGTTCTGTGTGGTAAAACAGATCTCTAGACCTTGTTCATCTCGTATAACTGAAAGTTTGTACCCTTTGACTAATACTCCCCCGTTTTTCCCTCTCCCAGCCCCTGACAACCACCCTTCTACTCACTGCTTCTATGAATTTACTATTATTTTACTCAGCATAATGTCCTTCAGGTTCATCCACATTGTTGCAATAGGTTTTTCTTCTTTCTAATGGCAGAATTGTATTCCATTTTATATACATGCCACATTTTCCTTATCCACCAATTCATCAATGTGCATGTATGTTGCTTCTATGTTTTAACTGTTGCAATGAACATGCGAGTGCAGATATCTGTTCAAGATCCTGATTTCAACTCCTTTGGCTCTACAGAAGTAAGATTGTTCGTTCATATGTCAACTCAATTTTAAATTTTTTGAGGAACCTCCATAATGTTTTCCATAGTGACTGTACCATTTTACATTCTCATTAACAGTGCACAAGGGCTCAAATTTCTTCACAACCTAACCAGCAGTTGTTATTTTCTGCTTTTTTCATAGTGGCCATGCTAATGGGTATGAAGTGATATTTAACAGTGGTTTTGATGTATGTTTTTCTAATGATAGTAATGTTAAGCATCTTTTCATATGCTTATTTGACATTTGTATATCTTCTTTGGAGAAATATCTATTTGAATCCTCTGTCCATTTTTAAATAGGGTTATTTGGGTTTTTGTCATTTGATTACGTAAGTTCTTAATATATTCTAGATATTAATCCCTTACTAGATACATGATTTTGTTGTTTTTATCATTTGCTGTGCAGACATTTTTAAGTTTGATGTAATCCCATTTGCCTGTTTTTTGCTTTTGTTGCCTGTGATTTGAGTGTTATATCAAGAAAGGATTGCTAAATCCAATTTCATGAAGCTTTCCTCACTTGTTTTCTTCTACAAGTTTTATAGCTTTGGATCTTATCATTAAGTCTTCAATACATTATGAGTTAATATTTGTAGATGGTGTAATGCATATGTCTAACCAGTTTTCTCAACACTATTTCTGGAAGATACTGCCCTTTTCCCATTGAATGGTCTTGGCACTCTTATTGAAAATCACTAGTCCATATGTACCGACGTTTATTTCTGCATGTATTAAGTTGTTGTTTCTATGAGGAGCAAGTGCTGGGGTATGCTATTCCTCTATCTTGTTGATGTTGCCTCCTTCCAATCTAGAATAGTATTCAGGGCAAATGTGAGTTCTGTGGAAGGAAATGTGGACTAAATGCTCCTGGTGGTAGGGGATACCTTGACCATTCCCTGATTTTCACACTGACTCAAGTCATCTCATAATAAATCCTACCTGTTCCACAAGATTATCTCAGCATCTTTGTCTTAAAATCCTCTTCAGTCACTTGATTATGATGTTTTGAGATGAGGATTTCTACATGCTGATTCTATTAGTCATTCGTTTAGCATCTTGGATGTATACATTTTTTAAAAAGCAAATTTGAAAAGTTTTTAAGTCAGTTTTGTCTTAATATTATTTTTCTACATCTTTCTGTATTCTCTTTTTCTCTGGGATGAATAATTTCTATTAATATATCCCAAAGTTGATGAATTCTTCCTTTTGAATCTCAATTTTCTTTCTAGCCAATTTAGTGAAGTTTTCATTTCAAGTAATGTACTAATCAACTCAGAATTTGATTTCTTGGTTTTCATTTCTCTGCCAAAATTTCCTACTTGTTTTCTCATTGCCATCATATTTTCATTTAATTAATTGAACATACTTTTCTGTATAATTTAAGTACATTTATAATAGTTACTTTAAAATATATTTTCTGATAAATCTACCATCTTGTCCCAGAAAAAGTCAGATTTTATTGACTGACTGTCTTTCCTTCCAAGTATGGAAGACATTTTCCAGTTTCTACATGTTTTCTAATTTCTTATAATAGATATTTTTATAATATGGTATCATAAAAATAAATTTGGGGGGTTTATAAAAATTTTGGGGGGTAACACATAAAATTTTACTGCAGAATCTTTTTCCTTTAAAATGCATTTGCTGATGTTTTTGTTTCAAATTCTAATTTTTTATTTTTATTTTTTAGCCCCATTTCCTAGGGATTGCCTTTGTGAATTGCATAGCTTGGTTGCCAGCCAATATATTATTTTAAAGGTTTATTCAAAAACCTTAAGTTAGTAGAGGCTCCACTCTGTGCCAGTGGGGTGTGTGTGTGTGGGCGGGGGGGGGTGGAGGAAGTGTTCATAAATTTGCAATCAGTTCTCAAGTCTCCTTGGGCTTTTACTTTTTACTGGAATCACCCTGGTCTCCTCTAAACATATGCATATTTTTTTCAATAATCAAGAATAAAATCCTGTCATTTATACAACATAGATGAACCTGCTGAGCATCGTGTTAAGTGAAATAAGGCAGACACCGAAAGACAAATATCACATAATCTCACTCATATGTAGAATTAAAGCAAAAAAGAGATGATATTATAGAAGCAGACCGATCACCAGAAAAACACCAGAACAGTGGTCAACAGAGACTGGAGGAGAGCAAAAGAAGGGGAGAGGGTGAGAGCTTGGTCAATGGGTACAAAGTTATAGTTAGGTAAGAGGAATAAGTTCTGTTCTATTGCACAGTAGTGTGATGATGGTTAACAGTAAGATATTGCATATTACAAAATAGCTGGAACAGAGGCTTTTGAATGTTCTCACCACAAAAAAATGATAAATACATGAGGTAGATGGATACACTAAATACCCTGATTTGATTATTTAATATAACATATATACGTATTGAACATCAAATTGTACCCCATAAATATGTACAATTACAATGTGTCAATTTAAAAAAAATTTAAAGAATATGTAGAGGGCTAATGTCATGAGGTCTATTGCACTCTCATGTTTAGGATTTTGTTATATTTATGGCTGGCACTGTTCTTGCCCCAGAGGAGACTACACCTCAGACTGAAAAAAAAAAAAAAATAAGGTTTTCTCATTCATTTCCTGCAAAATTCAGCACTTTGAGTGGAAAAGCAGTGGTCTGTTACACTATGCCCCAACCTCTGACCACTAATCAAGTCTGTCCTTGTGGCAAAAAAACACTGCTGATTTTCCCCAAGCTGTAAAAACTGCAACTGTTACTCACTGTGCTGGGGTGTGGTGGGTGGGCAGGAGGCACGGGAGCAGCACTAGGTAAACTTACTACAAATTTGCTGCATTCTTCCTTGAATCTCTAGCAGTTTTTCCAAGAATAAATAGTTCACAAATGATTATTAGCCTTTGATCAATTTCCAGAGCCATGGAATTGTTTTGTTAATTTGTCCTCTTCATTCAGTCACAGCAATACATTTTTATGTGTTCAGTGCATAACACTCATTATCTTAGCGAATTGAAAGACTGAAAAGTAATAAGAATTAGCTTTGCTATTACAAAATTTAAATTAGTATAATAGTATTGATTTTGCATCTCATAAAATTTGTTTTCCTATACAAATTCTCAAACTCTGCTAGTAATTTTTTATGGATTGCAGTCTCCCACAAAACCAATAATCATTTGCAGGTGTGGCCAAATGGCCCAGCTTTCTGTTGCAAACACTAATCTTCTTGAGAACTTCTATATTTTATACCTAGAAGGAATAATATTAGAAAGAAAAGAGCAATATGTGAACAATTCTATAAATATTTGTTTCCATAGACAAATTATATAGAAAATATTCAGACTTAGATATATAACTATTAAATAAGTCGTCTATTCATAAAAAAATTGTTATATATTACCAGTATTAGCAATACATTTCCAATATCTTCAGAGAAGAATAAGAACTGTGCACATTTGAATTTTTACAAAGACAAACTTCTTTTGAATTTTGCTCGGAAATAAAAACATGCTTGTAAACACCAGCTTATAAACAAGCTTATAAACACTTAAGTGTTAGAGCTTACACAAACTTAATATAACGTTACTCCCACCATCTGTAAAGAACATACTTCTAGTTGCTTCAAAAGCCGTGCAATTAGGTTCTTAGAACTGTTTTTAAATCTTTACATTATTTTAAAAATACATATCCAGGTACATACTCTTTCTTTCTTTGAGACAGAGGATCGCTCTGTCACACGTGCAGTGGCACAGTCTCGGCTCACTGCGATCTCAGCCTTCCAGGCTCAAGCAACACTTTGGCCTCCACCTCCGAAGTAGCTGGGACTACAGGCACTTGCCACCATGCCTGGCTAATTTTTCATAGAGATGGGGTTTCGCCATGCTGGCTAGGCTGGTCTCAAACTCCTTACCACAAGCAATCTGTCCACCTCAGCCTCCCAAACTGCTGGGATTGCAGGCGTGAGGAATTGTAGGTGTGAGGGACTACAGGCGTGAGCCACCGTGACCTGCTATATTATTTATTTCTTAAACACCTGCAATTCATTAAAACACACCATGTATAAATTATAAATCATAATATTATCAAGAACTGTTATTTCTAAGTGCTGAATAAAATGAATATTTCCACTTATATATTCAGATGAATTAATTTCTTCTAGTCTTTGAAGGTGTTTAAAATGACAATTCAACAATTGTGGGTGGCCCTAGGACAGGGAAGTTCTAAAACTAGCAAGTTGAAATTGATGAGGATGGATCTCACGCTGTGACTGGCCAGGAGGAAAAGTTTTCATTCCAGAGTGCCAGAGCTAGATACTGGAAGGCATGGAACAGGGATCCGGACAGCTAACAAAAACTTGCTGGAGGGCAAATACCACAGGATGTCATGCAAACATGCAGCTGGTAGCCACAGCCATAGGAGCAAAAGGAGAGAAAGTATCATAAAACCAGGAAGAAAAACCCTTTCTCCTCCAGACTACACAGTGCCTTTGAGGGACAAAATTTATCATATAAGCTGGCAAGGGAGAAATTTTATGGGATCTGTTTTCATTATGGTAGAGCAGGGTGGTGAAGGATAGATTTGAAACTAAGAGGCAATAAATTGTTAATAAACACAATGTTACTATGCAGCAACCACAATGTTGCCATATAACAGCCATTTAGATATACCCCACTTCCTCAGAGAATGAAACCAACATTACATTCTAAATCGGTTCTAGTGTAGCATTGTCAGTAATTAGTTCTGCTTTCTGGTAGAGATTGGTATTTCCACTGAGAAATAGTTTTCTTTGTTAATATCACAGTTCCACGTAAAAACATCATTTGCTTCTATGGCATGTGGCCCTTAACCATTTGTGTCTGTTCTAGCTCCATGAATATCAAATTCATTATCTTCTGAGTAGGTCACATTGTCTGCTCAAAGCATGGAAATCCTGCCTTGTTAACCTCTCTCTTCCTTAAAACCCCTCAAAGGCTTCTTACTGACTACATGGTACTATCAAACAACATAGCTTAGATTATAAATCTTTCTTCTCACTCACAGCCTTTCTTGTGGTTCCAGGTTGTTCCAGGCTCTGTTTTCATCTCCAGCTCTTCATAATGCCACTGAATAAACCAAGAATACTGGACTGCATATAGCTTTTTTTATTCATTTTAATGTCTCTCTTCTATGTTTTAGAGATTTCTGTCTTTGGTATTTTGTATGTTTTAACAACATTACCTTGATTTCTAACATATTTTTTTAAATCTCCAGAAATCACCCAATCTGGGACACCTTCTCTAACACCATTTTCTCGTTATTTAATACTGGAGACCTATTAGAAAATTATCATCTATAATACTATCATTTAAAACACCCAGAGTTTGTGTCTACCATTGTGAATTACATACTAATTTAAAACCATATGCTTCTGTGTATGCCTTAAATAGAGTGTGGACAACTAGATGATAGGAACTGTGCTTTATATTTTATTGAACTTTGTTTATTCATGGCCAAACAATATGCTTGCCCCATAATAGATAAAAGCTCAATAAATAAATATAGAATTATATTATGAAAATATCAGTAATTTCCTATTTATTTACTTATTTTTGTTAAGCTTTGGTACTATTACTTCTATGTCAAATTATGAAGACAACATTATTACAGTGCGGAAAAACACCAGGGCCTCTTGGCTAAGACCTCAAGAGGAGCACTGTAAGATTTTAGTAGTGATTTTTATATTCGCCAAAATATAATGCAAGCGTTGTAGACTTTTAACCACTTGCATTTTTTATTCCTTTGCACACAAATGGAGCTACTGGGGATAAAGGAAGGAGAAATAAGTCAATTAAAATTTGAGCACCTGCTAATAGGTACATAGGAGGGAAAAAATGTGACTTGAGACACCTTGCTTCACTCAGATCTACAATTAATGAGCCATTTTCCTTTGGAAAAAAAATGCTGTCTTATCCCTAGATCTGTGTCTTTAGGCACTTGTGGTAAGTAACGCCACAAATTTAAGACATCTTCAAAATTCAAGACTTCTTTGATATTTGAAGCACTGAAGTAAACACAAAATCCATTTGAATCCAAGATGCAGAAGTCGTTAAAGGCATCGTTCCATTTATGAATGTGGAGATTATCACTATAGCAGGAAATGGAAGGTTTAATGACAAGCAAATAAGCAATCAGAGAAAAGTAACCAGGATGCTAATAAAAAATATGATGTCATCTGACCTGCAAATCATGCGTGTGACTTACTTG
Organism: Hylobates moloch; assembly: GCF_009828535.3. Taxonomy (NCBI): domain Eukaryota; kingdom Metazoa; phylum Chordata; class Mammalia; order Primates; family Hylobatidae; genus Hylobates; species Hylobates moloch. The sequence goes on along the minus strand of NW_026652283.1, from coordinate 9,592,806 downwards.
AGAGCAATTTTTTAAAGTTACTGTTTATTTATGGCTATTTATGCACAATTATAAAGATAATACCAGCGTGGAAAAAACCACTTTTCTGTTCCATTATACTATGTAGATTGCAATGAAACAAACAAAAAAACCGTGTGTCCTAGCATGGATTAAGTTAATATAACACAAAGATTTGCTAAAGATATTGCAGTTGAATTGCTAAATTTTAGAATTATACAAAATTTCAACTCAGATGGGGCCAAAAAAATCATTTAATCATTCCTGGCTCAGGAAGCTGTGCCAGAGAAAGTTAATTAATTGCCAAGATGATGACCTGTTTTTCCCCAAAGTATAAATTCAAGATTTATGGAATCTCTGCCTTGATTTCATACAATTACAATACACCAGTTGACATTATACGTCAGTACGTAGCCCAGTACATAATACCTAGCTGAATGCAAAATAGGTTCTGAAAATATATATATATATTTCTTAAAATATGTTTGCAGTCTTTTTTACTTTTACATTAGTCATCATTTCACTTCTGCTTCAATATGCCCATGCGTGTCCAGATGAGATTGGGTGCATCATGGTGGTGTGGCCATAGATGCCCCAGCATATCCAAAGACTCAGCTCTATTTCTTTCAATCTCTTTTATTTTCTTTATCGTCCATGTGAATTTTTAAAATTTGTCCTTTTTGACATGTCTTTTGTCAATTCAAACACATTTACCAAAAGGTCAAGATTACAAAATTTTTGCTTGGCAATAACTGCACATCTTACGCTTTCATATTTGGGCAAGTGTCCAGTAAACGCTTCTGACCACATCCAGCTTTAGTGTCACAGCTTGAAGCAAGCAATCTGCCAAGCGCTCTGTGTCTCACCACAAACTTGCACTGCGTGTTAAGTCTTTCCTGTGTACCAGAAGAGAAGGGTTTTCTGAGGCCACAGTGCAAGTTAGCTTACTGACCAAAAAGGCCAGTTGATTGTCTGCTCTTCTCAACTAATGAAAGTAATTAAATAGTTTATTGTGGTGATGGATGTTCTCAAATGACTTGAGCCCAGGCTGTTTGCAAAATATTGTAACTTTGCTTCTAACAATAGTTTTTTAAAGTTATATAAATATGTCTATATGAAGTTTGTTCAGGTACTTTTATAGTCAATTATTCTTTCTGCATAAGTTCATTTGCATTGGTTTTATTTCACTTATTAGAAAGTATTTTATCTGAAAGCTATGCTATGTCCTTGTGCAATTCCACAGAGCATAAACCAGTACTAATGCCCGGCAAATCCCCAACAAGTTTACTATCATGACTAGCAAAGTGAGTGTATGTTCAACATTGAGAAAGAAATTGGAGTTTTAACATACTATTTCTTTATCTAAGTAATTGTTTTCACTCAACATACAGGACCCATTTTAGACTTTTCTTCTTTAAGAATCCTTTCCACACTCCGTCACTTGGTTTAGGGACCTTTATATATGACAATATAACTCTCCCTGTGCTTAGCTTTATCATGGTATTTATTTCAAAAAACTTCTTTTAGGTATGTCTGGGGACTTCCCAGTTGGCTGTAATTCGCCGTTTGAACTAAATGAAATAGGTAGGATATTCAAATGTTCTTTTTTATCCTATTCCTATCCCCTTTTCTCAATTCTGTATTTAAGAGATAATCTCTATTCAGTCGAAAACTACATATATAAAAATAACTCTTCAGGAAATTGTGATTCAGGTTTTCCCCATAAAAAGCCTGCATTTACAGATTTATTCATTTCCTTTCAAAACCCAAAAATATTTGTTAAAATGTGGTTGTTAGAAAATATCAGCCTATATTTCCTCTATATAGATCTATTTTTACTATATAAAATAGTTAATAGAAAATGTTGATTAACTGAAAAGAATCTTGGTATGTCAGAAAATAATGTATTTTCTTCAACTTGTTTAATTTTGAATTTGTTTTATACTTACTCATTTTATATCACCTAAACTAAAAAGTAATTTCCAGCTGGGTGTGGTGGTTCATGTCTGTAATCTCAGCACTTTGGGAGGCCGAGGCAGGAGGATCACCTGAGGTCAGGAGTTCGAGACCAGCCTGACTAACATGGTGAAACCTCATCTCTACTAGAAATACAAAAATTAGCCAAGTGTGGTGGCACATGGCTGTAATCCCAGTTACTCTGGAGGCCGAGACAGGAGAATTGCTTGAACCCAGGAGGCGGAGGTTCCAGTGAGCCGAGATCGCCCCATTGCACTCCAGCCTGGACAACAAGAGTGAAACTCCGTTTCTTAAAAAAAAAAAAAAAAAAAAAAAAATTAATTTCCATGTGGGCAAAAACTTTCTTTTGGATTGTTTACTTTGATTCTCGAGACCTAGAAAAGTGTGTAGCAAATAGTATTCACTAAAGAAAAAAATGTTGAATAAATTTATCGTCCAACTTTAACACATCACCACATGAAAGTTCTTTTCCTTCCTTATATTTCAGAGTTTTGAGATTAATAACTTTGGTTTTTGTTAAAATTTTATAATGTGTTCATCTTATATTACTTTATATGATGTCTGATGTTGGTATTTTAAATTAATAAACATAAATAAAATATGTATTTAAATGATCTTGCTCATTGGTGTCAGTTCATATAGTTATTTTTATGTATACTGGGGTATATATTTAAGTTCCTGATTCTTCTGCATATGATGTATATATGACAGAGATGCAATTTCATGTTTTTTATATTAAAATTTAAAAATTCCCAGGACTAATTTTTTTTAACTTAAAGGCCAGTGTGATAGCAACCCAGAACTAATTGTTGAATAGAAGCTAATTTCCCACTTTATCTGCAATGTTACCTGTTTTTTTTTTTTTGCTCAAGGGTCAAAAAATTTTATTTTTCGAAGATGTCAATACAACCTACAGTTAAAAGCTACAGTAACATAAACAATGTGATACTGACACAAAGATAAACAGATGAAAGAACAGAATAGAGAGCTCAGGAATGAACCCTTCTGTATATGATCAAATGATCTTCCAAAAGGTTGCCATGAGTACAATAGAGAAAAATCATCTCTTCAAAAATGATGTTGAAAACTGAATATCAACATCGATAAAATAAAGTTGGATTATTTTCTTGAATGATACAAAAATATATTTTAAATAAAATACTTAGACATAAAAAAACTAACAAATCTTTTAGAAAAAAATACAGGAAAAAGACATGACATTGTCTTGGCACCATTTTCTTAGATACGACATTAAATGCATGAGCAACAAATACAAGAATAGAAACCATTAACTCTAGTAGATGTCAAAATTTCTGTACATCAAAAGAAAATTCGAGAATGACAACATACTTAGAAAATGGGTGAATATATTTGTAAATTACATGTGAAAAAAGTTAACATTAAAATATTTTTTAATCTATGCACATGACTTTTTCTTGTCTGGATTTTTTCCCTTCTCAATTTGTCTATCTATGCCCCACATGCCACTTTGCCTTTATTAATATGGTTTTAACATAGGTCTTACTATCTAGTTTTTTCTTCGTCTTCAATAGTGATTTTCTTCATCTTCAATAGTGATTTACCCAGTCTTGACTTTTGTAATTTAATGTAGAATTCTGCTTTGTAAGCCTCACAACAAAAGCTGAGGTATTAACTGGAATTGAATTGAATCTCTAAAATATTTAGGATTAAATGGCATCATTTAAATTCATCATTTTCAAATCCTAAAATGTTATTAAAAATAATGGCAAAACTACAATTACTTTTGCACCAACCTAACATTTATCCAACAATGGGCAGTCTTAACTCTTTTACCAAATTAACAATATTTTTGTAGTGATAAGGCGGAAGTACTGTGGTTTATGTTTTTCCACAGGAAGATGAGATATAATATTTGTCACATCTTTCTCAAAGACAGAAATTCACTGAGTATCTCCACTTTCAATTCTAGATCAGGAACTGAGGACATATCTAAATTTTCTAGTTTTATAGAAGGCTTTTATCCACAAGAATCAAGATCTTCCCTCTCTGAGCAGGTGTGTGTATGTGTGTGTGTTTATTATTCAAGATATGAGAAACTATATTTCAACCTCAAAAAAATAAAAATATTTACACTATAATGTAATTCTAATTGTTTCTTAGATGCTTGAATAGAACTCCTGAGGATACAGAATGCTTATCATTTCTGATGTATATTCTATCACTGTATCTGATAATAGGTAATTAGGATATACTTACTGAAGAATCAGAAGTTGTAATATTACTGTAAGAAGAAGCTTTGTCTCTAAGCAAAACTGGAAAAATGAATCTTTCAGGATGAGAAGAATTGAGCTTCAATTTGAATTCTCAAATTTTTGAGTTTTCTGACGTTGTAGGGGGCACTTACTTACCTTTGATACACATCTTTACATGCAAGGTGAAACAAGTTATAGCTGTGCTTTCCAACTATCAAAATATGAAATAGCTTTTATTTTTAAAATCTAAGCACTATGCATATTTATTAAATAGTTTTTCTGGAAGCTCTGCTATGCATTGCTAAGATGTTACTATATAAACATGTGAGATTAGTTTTGTTAATGATGATGGTGATGGTAATTTGTTGATGATGATGATATGGGCACGTTGGATTAAAATGCACTAGAAAAGAACATTCAACAAAAGTGCATATAACTTACCTGAGTTTAGCTTGCAGAAAGAAAACTAAATTATTGCCAGATAAAATAAACAACTAGAAACACTTGATCTTAGCTAAAAGACCAAGAAGCAATAAACGACTATAAACAGAAAACTATGTGTGTTGTTATCTAATATCAATAATGTAAAACATTTGTATTAAATATCTCAATGTAGGTGAATTAATATATTCATTATATTGTTATGACATTTTAAAGTAATTGGTGATTATTTTACAACCAAGAGAAATGTATAAAATTAATTTTGCCTGGCTTTCTGTGAATTGTCATTTCTATTCTTTTCTTAAAGGCATGCACAGGGGAAAAGTTTCTGCATTTTACTTTTCTATTCAAAATATTTTATCTCATCACAGGAAAGAGAACAAAAAACAAATGCCCAGTTTTATTTTATTCAGGATTGTTCAATCCTTTGTGCATTGAAGACTTTAGATTCCTCTCTGCAGCAGACGTGCACTTACAATTATTTGATGGGGTGGATTCGTGGTCGGAGGTCTCGACACAGCTGGGGTATGTTTTTACCACATAAGTGTGTAGTTTTGTTTTTATACAATTTTAAGATACCAAGAATTTCATACAAGCGTATAAGGCATAGGCAAGCAATTTAGTCTGATTCTTTTCATGTTCTATTTATGTTGATTTCATGTTATGTTCATATTGTATTTTAAATCAAGTCTTCCAAAATTTAAAAACTTTTTTTCCCTTTATTTTATTAACTATATTATGGTAAAGTCACTCACAACTTGGGACAGCTTGAAATAACCAAATAGATGTGGAGTTAGACTTGAATTTTACTCAAACTTTTACCGCTCTCTAGATTTGAAGTGGGGTCAATCTGCAACCTCTGTGTAGTTTAGTTTAGTTTCTTTTTCTATCAAATACAGGCATGAAACATTCTATATTTATCTTAGTAGATTTGTGTAATATTCAAATCAAGTGACATGTATTTTAAAGCGCTTTTTATCCTAAAGGTGTTTATAAATGTATAACTTATTCACAGTTGGTAACATTATATTAAATAAGCTTTATGATTGTGGCCATCTCTAGCATTCAATTTCTTCATCCATAAAGTGATACCTACTCTCTTTACTCCATATGTAAAATAACTGAGTTAGATATTACATGTGCAAACAATGTTTAATTTTACCTATAAAAGATAATTCACATTTAATTTATAAAAGGCTTTTGTACAACAAACCCCCGTGACATGAATTTACATATGTAACAAACCTTCGCATGCACCCCTGAGCCAAAAATAAAAGTTTAAAAAATGGCTTTTAATATTAATCATCAGTAAATAATTAATATTTCAAGAGAGCAAAATGATTCTTTAGGTATTTTGTTCAGAGGCAAGATAATCTGTCTTTGTTCTAAAGTGTTAGAGCCCACTATTTTAGCCTATGTATGTCCTTTATTATAAAGAAAATTAGACGGCTGGGCACAGTGGCTCATGCCTATAATCCGAGAAATTTGGGAGGCCGAGGTGGGTGAATAACCTGAGGTCAGGAGTTCGAGACCAGCCTGGCCAACATGGTGAAACCCCGTCTGTACTAAAAATACAAAAATTATCCAGGTATGGTGTCACAAGCCTGTAATCCCAGCTACTCAGGAGGCTGAGGCAGGAGAATCGCTTGAACCCAGGAGGCAGCGGTTGCAGTGAGCCAAGATCACGCCATTGCACTCCATCTCAAAAAAAAAAAAAGAAAAAAGAAAATTAGAGACACTAGTATTTACTAAAAGCTTGCTAAATGATTGAAGTTATTGATGCTAAGTTCATTGTACTTCTATTTCATTTTTAAAATACCCATACTGAGTTGTGATAATATCCTTTTCTTTTTTATTTCTTTCTTCTTTTGCAAGTTAGGAAACTAGGATACAAAAGCTAGGTTGTTTGTGAAGTTATCAAGTTTGTATATGTGGATCTGTGATTTAAATACATGTCTTTCTCCCTACATCTGTCTTTTCACTATAGCAAGTCCCTTTCTGGGGACTTGCTATAGTTAGGTTTCATTATACATTACAAGTTAACTAATTTTAATAGTATATAGGATCTTGCTAAGGGTACTGTGCATGGCATAAATATAATTTTATTTATATAGTAAAGTGTAGACATAATAATGTAGTAATATAAAACAAAAGTAAGTTCATGTTGTACTTTAAAAAGGATAGTCAGGGGAAGTACCTAGATGGAAATGGCAAGTTGAATTTTTAAAATTTATGCCCCAAATGGCAGAAAGGCCATGACTCATATAAGCCTGAATTCTTTTTCTCTAGAGATGAGTGAATTTCATAATTATAACTTGGATCTAGCAAAGAGTGATTTTTCAACACGATGGCAAAAGCAAAGTTGTCCAGTAATCAAAAGCAAATGTAGAGGAAATGGTAAGTCCTATGTTCCATTTGTCTACTCTCAGTATATTGAAAGGAATCTTGGAAACTATGTGATTAAATCAATGGCAATCATTCAGTTTACTTTATCTTCATGAGGAAAGCAGGAATAACATGAACTCTAATATAATATTAAAATATGTAATAAAATTATGGTATTGAAAGCTATTGAGTTTAGAATATTGTCATGCCCTAATAAAATGATGAGTTTATTATCATGATAATATAATCGAGGCAGGAGTTTCTAAGAGATCACTGAAAAGAAAACTAAATAGAAATGAAAAAGAGAAGAGAAAAGATATTTTAAAAACCCTCCAGAGATATGTTCCTAAATATTGTAGAAGTGATAGCTTGATTATTATTTATAGAATTGTTTCTGAGTTCAGTGAAGAAGATATAGTCTCCGATGTCTTTTTTCAAAGCAGAATATTATTGATAATAGACCTTTATATAGTTTGTATGAAAAGGAAAACAACAGATGACCCTCACCTATCAATTTTGATTAAAAACTAAGAAATAAATTATTAACAAATAGCATCACTTTACAAGAATTAATTTAAGGAAAGCAAAGTGCTATATGTAAAAATCCCTTTTTGGACTAAAATATTCAATTGTTACCAAAATTTAAAATACACATGTCCCTTCACTCAGCAATTATCATTGTGGGAATTTATCCAGAGAGGGACTCAAAAATATGCACAGATGGGTATGAAATGTGTCATTATTTCTAATAGCAAGACCTAAGAAACAATTTAAATATCCACTGGAAAAAAAAATTGAAAGTCCATCGAAAATTAGATTCTGTCCAGAGTTGTTAGTGAAATACAATGCAGATATTTATAAATTTGATATCCTTATATGCCATGAGGACCAATCACCAGGATATTGTCTTAGGTAAAAAAAAAAAAAAAATTCATAGGATATTTTGTGTATTATAGTTTCTTTAAAATGTATTTTTAATATGTAGTTAAGGGGAACGGTAATTTTTGTTTATTTTTTAGTTGGCATGTAATAATTATACATACTTATGGGATACAGTGATATTTCCATTCAACTATACAATGTCTAATGACCAAATCAAGGTAGTTAGCACATCCATCACCTCAAACATTTATCACTTCTTTGTGTTGGGAACATTCAAAACCTTCTCTTCTAGCTATCTAAAAATATCCAATAAATTTAACTGTACTCTCCCTACAGTGCTATAGAACACTAGAAAAATCCCACATGTAGCTGTAATTTTGTATCCATTAATCAACCTCTCCCAATCTTCTCCCCCCTATTCTTTCTAGCCTTAAATAACCACAATTCTACTCTCTACTTCTATGAGCTAAAAGTTTGTATCTCCTACAAATGAGTGAGAACATGTGGTATTTATCTTTCCATGCCTGATTTACTCTACTTAACATTATGTACTTCTGACTCATCCATGTTGGTGCAAATAATAGGATTTCATTCTTTTCATTCTTTTTTTATGACTGTGTCTCTGTGTATGTGTGTGTGTGTGTGTGTGTGTGCTTAGCCATTCATCTGTTAATGGACACAGGTTAATTCCATATCTTGGCTATTGTGAATAATGCTGCAATAAACATGGGGGTGCAGACATTACTTCAATATTCTGATTTCCTTTCCATTGGAGAAAGACTGAGATTGCTGAATCATATAGTAGTTATATTTTTAGTTTTTTAAGGGACCTCCATACTGTTTCCATAATGGCTATACTAATTTACATTCCCACCAAAATTATATAAACATTAGCCTTTCCCTGCATCCTCACTGTCATTTGTTATTTTTTGTCTTTTTAAATAATAGCTATTCTAACTAGGGTGAGATGATATTCATTGTGGTTTTGATTTTCATCTTCCTGATGATGAATGATGTTGAAATTTCAAAAAATATATCCGTGGCTATTTGTATATCTTCTCAGAAATATCTATTCAGATCCTTTGCTCATTTTCAAATCAGCTTTTGTTGTTGTTGTTGCTGTTGAGTTGTGTGAATTCCTTGTATATTCTGGATATTGATCTCTTGTCAGAGGAATAGTTTGCGAGTATTTTCTCTCATTCTACAAGTTGTCTCTTCACTCTGTCAATTGTTTCCTATGCAGTAGAGAAGTGTTTTAGTTTGATACAGTCTCATTTGTTTCTTTTTGCTTTTGTTGCTTGTATTTTTGAAGTCTTACCCATAAAATCTTTGCCTAATGTCCTGTGGTGTTTCTCTTATCTCTTCTAGTAGTGTTATAGATTCAGTTCTTATATTTAAGTCATTAATCCATTTTGAGTTGATTTTTGTATATGGTGTGAGATGAAGGTCTAATTTCATTCCTCTATGTGGATATCCGGTTTTTTCAGCTCCATTGATTGAAGAGGCTGTCCTTTCCCAGTGTATGTTATTGGTGCCTTTCTGGAAAAATCAGTTGGCTGTAAATAAATGGATTTATTCCTAGGTTGTCTATTCTGTTTTATTGGTCTAAGTGTCTATTTTTATACCAATGCCATACTGTTTTGGTTATTATAGTTTTGTAGTATATATTGAAGTCAGGTAATGTGATGCCACCAGTTTTCTTCACTTTTGTTCAAGACTGTTTTGGCTATTCAGTCTTTTGTGGTACCATACAAATTTTAGGATATTTTTCTATTTCTGTAGAGAATGTTACTGGTATCGTGATAGGAATTGCATTGAATCTGCAGATTGCTTTGAGTCATATGATTAATTTAACAATATTCTTTCAGTCTACGAACATGAGATGTCTTTCCATTTTTTTGCATCCTCTGGTTTCATTCATCGGTATTTTATAGTTTTCATTGTAGCAGTCTTTCACTTGTGTGATTAAATTTATTCCAGGGTATTTTATTATTTGTAGGTATTATAAATGGAATTGACTTCTTGATTTCTTTTTCATCCAGTTTGTTATTGGTGTATAGAAACACTACTGATTTTTGTATGTAGATTTTTGTATCCTGAAACTTTACTGAATTTATTTGTTCAAAGGCATGTTGTTTAGTTTTCATGTATCTGTGCAGTTTCCAAAGTTCCTCTTGTTATCAATTTCTAGTTTTATTCCACTGTTGTCAGAAAATTTACATGATATAATATTGAATTTTGAAAATGTGTTGAGACTTGTCACCTAGCATATGGTCTATCCTGATGAATGTTCCATGTGCTGATAAGAAGAAGGTGTATTTTGCAGCAGTTGGGTGAAATGTTCTGTACATTTAGTTAGTTTCATTAGGTCTATATTATAGTTTTACTCTGATGTTTCTTTTCTGATTTTCTCCCTGAACAATCTGTCCATTGCATAAAATGTGTTGTTGAACTCCCCTACCCTTATTGTATTTGTCTATTTCTCCCTCCAAATCTATCAATATTTACTTAATATATCTGAGTGCTGTAGTATTGGGTGCATATGTATACTTATAAATACTATATTATATTGCTGAAGTGACCCATTTATCATTATATAATGGTCTTCTTTGACTCTTTTTTACTTTTTTTGACTTGAAGTCTATTTTATCTAAGTATAGCTATGCCTGCTCTTTACTTGTTTTCATTTTCATGGAATATCTGTTTTCATCCCTATACTGTCAGTCTATGTGTGTTTTTACAAGCAAAGTGAGTTTCTTGTAGGCAATATATTGTTTGGTTTTGTTGTTTTTAATCCATTCAGTCACTCTATGTCTTTTACTTGGAGAATTTAGCCCTCTTGCATTTAACGTTATTATTGGTAGGTAAGGACTTACTATTGCCATTTTGTTCCTTGTTTTCTGGTGGTTTTGTAAGTCTTCCTTTCTTCCTGTCTTCCTTTGTGATCAAGTTGCTTTCTCTGGCAGTGTATTTTAATTCCTTGATTTTCATTTTAGTGTATCTATTATAGGTTTTTGTTTTGTGGTTACCATGAGACTTACAAGGACATCTTATAGCTATAGCAATTATTTTATACTGATGACAACTTAACTTTGATCACAAAGCAAAGAAAAACAAAACAAAAAAGAAAAAACTAAAGAACTCTACACTTTAACTCCACCTCCTCTCACATGTTGACTTGTTTGTATGGATTTACCTCATTTTATATTGACTATCTCTTAACAAATTGTAATTATTATTATTTTGATGGAGTTGTCTTTTGGTCTTATAAGATCTGAGTGGTTGAGGCACCACAATTACAGTATTAGAATATTCTGAATTTGTCTGTGTACTTACTTTTATCAGTGAATTTTATACATTCAAATGTTTTCTTATTGCACATTTGTGTTCTTTTTCTTCTGACTGAAAAAATTCTCTTTAGCATATCATGTAAGACAGGTCTGGTGGTAATAAATTCACTCAACTTCTGTTTGCCTGAGAAATACTTTTTCTCTCCATCATGTTGATAGTTTTGCTGGGTACAGTATCTCAGTTGGCATTTTGTTTTCCTCGGTCTTTGAATATGTCACCCCACTTCCTCTTGGCCCATAAAGTTTCTGCTAAGAAGTCTGCTAACAGATGTGTTGAAGCTTCTTTATATTTATTTTGCTTTTTAAATTTTGCTTCCTTTAAAATTCTCACTTTGTCTCAAGCTTTGAACATTTAAATTTTATATGTCTTGTGGTAATCTTATTTGGGTTGAATCTGCTTGCTAATCTTTGACCTTCCTGTATTTGATTATTCATATCTTTCTCTGGGTTTGGAAAGTTTTCTGTTTGTCCACAGCCTCCCAGACCAGTGCTGTGCCAGGGCTTGCCCAAGGGCCATGGTTGCTATGGCCTGCAACCACTGAAATTTTCCTGGGACCAAGGCCACTTTAGTCAGCTGGTGATAAAGTGGGCCGAGACTAAGGTTCCTCCTGCCTAAGCAGTGGATTCACCTCTGGCCCACGGTGGGTCAAAATGCTCCCCGTATGAGCACTGGTTTGGAATCAATGGCCATAGGGTCTCTGTCTTTTGCTGTGTTCCAATGTGGTGAGGCCAGGTCTAAGTTCCAACACAAAGTCCCACACTCTTATTTCCATTTCCCAAGCAGGCAGTTTCTCTCTAAGCACTGCACTGTCTGGGTTTGGAAGAGAGGTGTTGAGGCAAGGCAAGACCATCTTTTCTTACCTCTTTAATGTGTTTTTTCTTGTTATCATGCTAAAATCAGGGTACTGTGATAGCTCACCTAATTTCTTGAATTCTTTTAAAGGTACTTTCTTGCATGGATAGTTATTTAATTTGATGTTTCTGTGAGAAGATGATCATTAAAGGGTTCTTCACAGCCAGCTTGCTCTTCGGTCATTTTCTTAATTGTTTTCCGGTACACCTGTTGTTTTGCCTACCCATTGACTTTTTTCCCCTCCATCATTATTTATCTTTGTGGTTTGCTGGTTCTCTGTAGTAATAATGTTTGATTCCTTTCTCTTTCTTATTTGTGTATCTGCTCTACCAGTTTTATACTTTTGTGTATTTTTATGATGATAGATATTGTCCTTTTGCTTCCAGGTATAGGACTCCCTTAAGCATCTCTTGTGGGGCTAGTCTAGTGGTGATGAATTCCCTCAGTTTTTGCTTGTCTGGAAGAGTATTTCTCCTTTATTTCTAAAGGATAGTTTTGCATAATACAGTATTCTTGTTTGGGAGAAGGTTTTTTTTTTTTTTTGGCATTTTGAATATATCATCCCATGCTCTTCTGGCCTGCTGCTGGAGAAAGTGGGATTGCTGGGAGTGGTGGCACTGGGCCCCAAGCGAGTGGCTCTGGGAATCTGGGGGGCACATGCTTGACTCTCTCTATGCTGAGGACAGACTCTCTACTTGGCTGCATCACATGTTCCCTGGGCATAGGGCTCTGTATGGGCTTGATGCAAGGGTCACGACTACACCATTGGTTGGGATCACCTGGTGTTGCTATGCTGCAGTCCTCTAGGTGGATTTGGTGGAATGTCAGCAGGGCCCCAGGGATGTGAAGATGCATAAGCTATTGGGCCACAAACATGCGAAGATAAAGGAACTATTAGGCCCCAGGGCAGAGTGTACTTTGGTGGTTGCTACACTCTCAAAATGGTGCAGTGCTGCTGCAGCCTGTGTTCCAGGGAAGAGGAGGGACCCTGGTGTGAATTCCCACTCTGGAATAATGCAGTTATGTGGATGTCAGTCAATTCCCTATACTGGACTCAGGGATTGTGAGGAACGTGGAGCTCTCCTATACCTAGGATAGCAGGTATTTATAATGGGAATGTGGACTGCTGGGGAGCTCCTGTTTACCTTTTGTCCTCAATGGAGGGTCCCTCTTGGCTCCAAGCTGATCCGTGTCACCTGCTTCTCTTCCCTTTCTGTGCTATCGCCCTGAGCATCTGTGCCTCAGAGAGACTTGGTCACTTTCTTGCTGAATTCCAGCCTTCTCCCTTCAACACTCTATTCAATGTGTGGTTGTCTACTTGTTGTTTTGGTCCTTTGTGGAAGTGAGTGCTGGGTGCCTGTAGTTAGCCATCTTGATGATACTTCCTCCTTCTTTATGTTTATTATTGTATCTGCATAAAAATAATAAATCATAAGCATAATTTACTCTTGGGATGACTGGGGAACTTGTAGAGAAGTATAGAAGGAAATAATACATTGTTGTACTCCAGTTTTTGATCATTTGCGAAGTATTTATGTTCTGGGAAAAATAAGGCAGAAAAAGGATCAATACTACCTTCTCATTAAAAAAACTCTAATATTTATATTAAATACAAAGATACCCAAACCCTTTATGTTTCTTTTTCTGATCTGTCTCTTTTTTCTTTAACAGCATCTCCATTTTTTTTCTGCTACTTCATTGCTGTAGCTATGGGAATCCGTTTCATTATTATGGTAACAATATGGAGTGCTGTATTCCTAAATTGTAAGTGATAACAGAGAAGTAGATTGCAACATGGTCAATTTAACAATTATAATGTATTACTTTTGTTAGTATTCAGAAACACAAAAACATAAACTAGAAATATTAAATGTATCTGTCACATTTTTGCTATTAGTCCAGAAATTTGTAAACTATATTTTCTTATACTATAAGTTACTAACAATACAAACTTTTTAATACTTATGGTTATTTTAATAGCGTTATTCAACCAAGAAGTTCAAATTCCCTTGACCGGTAAGTGAATTTTTTAAACATTTTAGAGCATATATTATATGTATCTACCTACATTATTGTGTAGGCATGTATTCAATGATGTAAAAAAAGGAAAAAGTAATTAATTCCAGTCTGTAATACACTATGGCTTCTGTTTTCCTTTTAACAATGAGGGAATACTTGTAAAAAGTAGAGGCTACTTAGGTTTGACATCATCTTTCTCTCTCTCTTTTTTTTTTTTTTTTTTTGAGATGGAGTCTCACTCTGTCACCCAGGCTGGAGTGCAGTGGGGTGATCTCAGCACAGTGCAACCTTCACCTCCCAGTTTCAAGCGATTCTCATGCCTCAGCCTCCCAAGTACCTGGGACTGCAACCTCTACCTCCTGGGTTCAAGCAATTCTTGTGCCTCAGCTTCCCAAGTAGCTGGGACTACAGGTGTGAGCCACCACACCCAGCTAATTTTTGTATTTTTAGTAGAGGCAGGGTTTCACCATGTTGGCCAGGCTGGTATCAAACTTCTAACCTCAAGTGAGTCACCTGCCTTGGCCTCTCAAAGTGCTAGGATTACAGGCATGAGACACCAGGCCTAGCCTGGCATCTGTCTATGAATATGTAGAGATATGCCTTTGGTTATGACTGTAATAGTTTAATAATCTGAAATTTTAGAGTTAGAGTGAAAAAGGCATTTAATTTGTCTAGACAAAATCTGCTATAATGGTTCAGATGTGTAGAATTAACAATATATTCTTCTTTTCTAGGAAGTTACTGTGGCCCATGTCCTAAAAACTGGATATGTTATAAAAATAACTGCTACCAATTTTTTGATGAAAGTAAAAACTGGTATGAGAGCCAGGCTTCTTGTATGTCTCAAAATGCCAGCCTTCTGAAAGTATACAGCAAAGAGGACCAGGTTGAGTATTTATTTTAATTTCCCATCCTATATTTAATCCTAACATCTGAGACAACTCACTGGAATATGAACCTAGAACATATAAGGGACACTATGACTTGGTTATTCTAATACCAACCCTAAATCTTTCTTCAGTGAAAATGACAAAGCACAGAAATTGTAGGCATCATGTATGTGTGCTCAGATGGGAATTATGCCAGTTAGGGGACAGAATGCATTTTTTTACAAGTGTGAGAACAGATGAAATGGTTATGGTCTTGCATTTATTAAAATTATGAACACTGATTTTACTTATAGTTTATTCGTGGTTTCAAACAGGATTTACTTAAACTGGTGAAGTCATATCACTGGATGGGACTAGTACACATTCCAACAAATGGATCTTGGCAGTGGGAAGATGGCTCCATTCTCTCACCCAACCTGTAAGTCTCTGACCCAATGGGTCTCTTGTTTTTAATTTTTTTCCTAAGCTTTCCCTGTAATAATTCTAATCACTCATCTCACATAATCCCAGGACATTTGCACATTCTAATAGATTTAGTAAAAAGTGCTTAGGCCCTAAATTTGGGAGAAAGTTGTATTAGTTGTAGAGCAGCCAACACAAATACTAGTAATATAAATTGTTTACTATACGGTAAGTACTATGGAAGGCAGGTCTAATATTATGTTCATTTTACAGATAAAAAGACTGAAGCAGAGAGGTTAAGTATCACAGACATTTATTTCTGAATTTATTACCAGACATGTTGAAATATAATTAACATATAATAAATTGCACATATATAAATTATACAGTTTGATAAGTCTCGAGAAATATATAAACCCATGAAACCATTATGAACATCAAGATAACTAACATAGAAATTACCTGGAAAACCTTCTCTAAGCATGCACATTTGTGATTTCTCCTCTGTGTCCCTACATACTTACCTCTTTCTCTTTCCAATCAGTTTTCTGTCACTTTAGATTAGTTTGCAATTCATAGAATTTAATATAAATGAAGTCCTACAATATATATCATTTGCAATGTCTTATTTTCACTTAGAAAAGTTATCTTGAGATTCAGCCATCTCATTGCATGAGTAAAGAGTTAATTTCCTTTTATCTCTTCATTTATTGATGTATATTTAGGTAATTCCCAGTTATTGATCATTACAAATAATGCTACTTGCTAATAATATTTGTGTACAAGTATTTGCATCGTATTAACAAAGTCTTTCTTTTCCTTAATATAAACACCTAGAAACAAAATGGCTGAATCATACAAGTATATACTTAACTTTTTTAAAAGTGCCACAGTTATCCAAAGTGGTGGTGATATTTTACAAATTTTACTTTCTACCTAGCAGTATGTAAGAGAAAATCTGACAGAGAAGTTGCTTCACATCCTAGTCAACACTTGTTTTGATCAGCCTCTTAAATTTTATACTGGCTGGGCGCAGTGGCTTATGCCTATAATCCCAGCACTTTGGGAGGCCGAGGTGGGCAGATCACCTGAGGTCATGAGTTCAAGACCAACCTGGCCAATGTAATGAAATCCTGTCTCTACTAAAAATACAAAAATTAGCTGGATGGGATGGCAGGCACCTGAAATCTCAGCTACTCAGGAGGCTGAGGCAGGGGAATCGCTTGAACCCAGGAGGCGGAGGTTGCAGTGAGCTGGGATTGCACCATTGCACTCCAGCCTGACTGACAGAGCAAGACCCTGTCTCATAAACAAACAAATAAATAAATAAATAAATAAATAAAGTAAATTTCAGACACACTAAATGATGTGTTTTGGTATATGAATGTAGTTTTAACTTGCATTTTACTAATGCAATGATGTTAAGTAGCATTTTTTTGTGTGCTTATTTGCCATTTAGGTAAAAATTTTCTTCTCACTGATTTCTGCTTTGATCTTTATTATTTACTGTCTTCTTACAGTAGGTTAAATTTGCTTTTTTAGTTTCTTATATTGAAAGCTGATATGTTGATTTGAAACCTTTTTTTCTAATAAAAGTTATACTATTAATATGTGAGATGATTTGGCAACATCCCCACATATTTTGAGATACTATTTTTTGTTTCCATTCAGTTAAAAATTGTTTCTAAATTGTCTTTTGCATTCTTTGATTCATTGATTATTTACATGTGTCATTTAGTTTTCAACATTTGTGAATTTTTCTGACATATTTTTATTATTGATTTCTAATTTAATTTCATTCTCATTCGAGAATTATTTTGTATAATTTAAAACTTAAATTTATTGACATTAGTTTTATGGACTAGACTATAGTGTATTTTTTTAAATGTTTTAGGTGTATTTGATCAGAAATGTTTATTCTGCTGTTTTCTATGTGTTCTATGTGATAACTTTTGAAATACAAAGTTTTGTAATATGGCTGGTAGAAACAGGCAAGATACTAGACCCTGTGTTAGCACTAAGTATTGTTTACTCTAAATCTTTTTAGACAGTTCTTTCTCCATCCTGGAGTAGTTTTTTACACACAAGCATTAGTAAGTACTCTGCTGAATATTCAAAGATGACCTTCTGCATATCTTTACATTTCTTTATTTGTTGAAATCTCTTATCTCAATTTCTGTGTCCTGTGAACTACAGCTTGGTCTTTCTGGATTCTCAAGTGTCCCATGTAGGCAGTTTTTATAGCCTGCTCTTTTACCCACTTGATTGCACAGAACAACTCAGCACACCCAGACTAAGTGACAACATCTTAATGTTCACACTGATCTTA
This sequence comes from Hylobates moloch, assembly GCF_009828535.3. NCBI lineage: Eukaryota > Metazoa > Chordata > Mammalia > Primates > Hylobatidae > Hylobates > Hylobates moloch. Next base: position 9,575,047 of record NW_026652283.1, on the reverse strand, counting down.
TGAATATGGTTGTAATTCTCCAGATTAATGCTAGAGTATTCAAGAAAGGTCATTTCTACCATTTGAAAGATCTGACCTGTCACTACACTGTTCAGTAATTTCTTCATTCAGCTACAACGATCAGGAATGAAACCTAAGCATTTTGTCACTACTGCTTTTCCTTTTTTCAGTCTCATAATATCACAAATATTGCAGAAGTCCTCTAGATTGTAAATATGATAATTCTTTATTTCAAGGGGACTTTAGATATTTGAATCTCCAATTCTTCAATGTAATAAAAAGTCACAACAATATCAATGTTAAAATTAAGTTAATTAGTTGCTTCCTGTCTGTCAGACACAGATTTAAGCACTTAAATGTATCCTTTCATTAAATATACTTAACAATCCTGTATACAGGTGTTATTTTAACCTAATTATAATGGTATAGAACAGAATCTTAGCATGTTAAATAACTCACTTAAGTTACAAAATGAATAATTGTTGCAATGAGGACTTAAATATATATATTTCTGGCTCTGGAGCCAGACTTACTATTAAATGACTAAAAAAGTGCTCTTTTCGCTGCTTTTTAAATTTACTTTGCTACTTTAATGATTAATTGGCAATGATCAATGCACAACCTTTTACTCTCATGTGTTATTTTCAATTTTCCCCTTGTGTTTATTGTAGCAAGAACTCCCTACCTTCCTTCCTTATTATCTATTTGTAATTTGGAAGCCCCAGTATACCTAAGAATTGATCCAGGATGGCCTCATTTACGTATGGCTTGAGAGTTTATTTTTAACAGAAAAAACATTGATTCTCTAAAAAATAAATAAGAGTTTATATCATAGTTTCTCAGTATTTTCCTATCTACAAGGACAAAATTTTCTTTCAGAAGCAAAACAGCTGGCATACTAACTTTCTGTTTATGCATGTAGTAAATATTGGTTGACTACTGCACAATTTCCAGGAATTATGCAGAGATAACTACAGAGATGAGTAGAATAAAACTCATTTAAGAGCTTCAAACTCTAGTCAGAGATGTAGTTACAAACAAATAATCCAGTGTGGTTAGGTACTCTGGCAGAAGTGTAATGAACGTAGTATGAAAAAACAGAGAAAGAAATCGAAGGAACACATGGACAAAGTGATATCAAAAAGAATAAGGCCGGATGCAGTGGCTCACGCCTGTGATCCCAGCACTTTGGGAGGACCTGAGGTCAGGAGTTCAAGTCCAGCTTGACCAACATGGTGAAACCTCATCTTTACTAAAAATACAAAAATTAGCCAGATGTGGTGGCAAGTGCCTGTAACCCCAGCTACTCACGAGGCTGAGGGGCAGGAGAATTGCTTGAACCCAGGAGGTGGAGGTTGCAGTGAGCTGAGATTGCGCCACTGCACTCCAGCCTGGGCGACAAGAGCAAAACACCGTCAAAAAAAAAAAAAGAGAGAAGAAAGAAAGAAAAAAAGAATGAGACTCTAATGCAGACTGAACCTAGTAAGAGCAGTTATTAAAAAATCTAGGCTGGGGCCAGGTGTAGTGGCTCACACCTGTAATCCCAGCACTTTAGGAGGCCAAGGTGGGTGTATTGCTTTAGGTCAGGAGTTCGTAACCAGCCTGGCAACATAGTGAAACACCATCTGCACTAAAAATACAAAAATTAGCCGGATGTGGTGGCACATGCCTGTAATCCCAGCTACTCAGGAAACTGACACAGGAGAATCACTTGAACTTGGGAGACAGAGTTTGCAGTGGGCCGAGATTGAACCAGTGCACTCCAGCCTCGGCAACAGAGCAAGACTCTGTCTAAAAACAAACAAACAAACACCAAAACAAAAACTCTTTAAGAATAGTTTTCTCCCTACGGTGGCCAATTGTTCAATTACAGAACAGAGGTCATTACATTGTCTTTTTAAATAGGGATAGCATCAGACCATAATCTTTTTTTTTTGTCAATTTTACATTGAAGTGACATCCTCACTCTTTCTTGAGCTATTTCCCATCTCTTATGAAAGAAAACAAAGTATTATTATTAATCGTATAACTCCAAAAGATTAAAGATGACAGAGTAAAACACATACAGATATAGAAATCTCTACATGGAATGCCTAAACACATGCACACACACACACACACTTATACACACTTGTGAATGTGTGTATATATGTATTAGAAGATTTGAAATTTTATTTTCATGTCCTTACCGAGTAAAATTGCATATATCTGAAGAAAATGTTTTATTTTTCCACAAAACACAGTATCAAATGCTAAATTGAATTCTGAATTTATTTCTCACTTAAATATTTGTTTTAAAATAAACATTTAAAAGTTTTCATTTAACTTGGGTATACATACGAAGAGATTTTAGACTTCAGAATTGACTAGTTTCTAATGTATGATAAAAAGAGTGGCACATTATTTATAATTTTTACTTTTATTATCTGAGTTGGCTGTATTTTGTTTATGAATTAGGACCAGGAATGGTCCTAAAGTCTCCTAAAATGGTATTAAGTTCCTATATTTGAAGTTCAATAGGTATGATTTATTTTTATTTTCCTGCATTAATAAAATCATGTATGTAATTTGTAATTGCCTCTCCTCTAGACTAACAATAATTGAAATGCAGAAGGGAGACTGTGCACTCTATGCCTCGAGCTTTAAAGGCTATATAGAAAACTGTTCAACTCCAAATACATACATCTGCATGCAAAGGACTGTGTAAAGATGATCAACCATCTCAATAAAAGCCAGAAACAGAGAAGAGATTACACCAGCGGTAACGCTGCCGACTGAGACTAGAGGAAACAAACAAAAACAGGACAAAGTGACCAAAGACTGTCAGCTTTCTTAGACTCCACAGGACCAAACCACAGAACAATTTCACTGCAAACATGCATGATTCTCCAAGACAAAGGAAGAGAGATCCTGAAGGCAATTCAGATATCCCCAAGGCTGCCTCTCCCACCATAAGCCCAGAGTGGATGGGCTGGGGGAGGGGTGCTGTTTTAATTTCTAAAGGTAGGACAACACCCAGGGGATCAGTGAAGGAAGAGAAAGCCAGCAGCTCCCTGGGAATGCAACCCCCACCTCCACAGGAAACTGCCTCATGGGCAGGGCCGCGGCAGAGAGACACAGCATGGGCAGTGCCTTCCCTGCCTGTGGGGGTCATGCTGCCACTTTTAATGGGTCCTCCACCCAACAGGGTCAGGGAGGTGTTGCTGTCCCAGTGGGCCATGATTATCTTAAGGCATTATTCTCCAGCCTTAAGATCTTAGGATGTTTCCTTTGCTATGATTTGTGCTTGCTTGAGTCCCATGACTGTTTCTCTTTCTCTCTTTCTTCCTTTAGCAATAGTAACATCCATCCTGTGTTTGTCCCACTGTTGTATTCTGGAAGCACATAACTTGCTTGGTTTCACAGGTTCACAGTTAAGAAGGAATTTTGCCTCTGAATAAATAGAATCTTGAGTCTCATGCATATCTTGTTTGATGATATTTAGATAAGACCTTGGACTTTAGACTTTACAATTGAGTCTGTAAAAAGCTAAGACTTGGGGTTATTAGAATGGAATTGTTTGAAATGCTGTTCCCCAGTGTCATAAAGAAATAGGACTTGAACATAAATTTAATTTATTTAGTAAGGCCATTTTTTACTTCCTGCAGAACGGATACACTCCCCAGCAGTTCTGCCATGAGAGTACACCGAACAAAGGAGACAGGGTCATTTATAACCTGACACGTCCACACTACTGCTGTGTCCAGTTTCCATTGGCTGGAACGGGACCTCACATTCTGTATTTGTCCCGACTGGCTAGCAACTTAGAACTTTTTAAAAGAGGCAAAGGTAGAGGAGAACAAAGGAAGGAGGAAGTAACTTGTGGAATGCTGAGAAAGATAAAAACACCTTTAAATAAGGAAGAGGAACAGGCTATGACCTAACGCTTGCTTGGACCAGTATAAGCATACCAGGGCAAATATTTAGGAGCATAGGTCTTTGAATAAATTTTGCTTCTAAGAGAAGTTCCTATTCATTTCTAATTAGATGGGGAGGAAAGTCTTTGAAGAGGAACCTCTACTTTACTTTTTACAATATTCCCCCTTTTTTTTATTTCATAATTCCTCTTCAGTCTTGTTTAATATGTTTTGACTTAATTCTTTGTTTGTCCTTCTAAGAGAAGTAATTTTTTTTTTAATAGAATGGAGGAGAGTTAGGAGTTAACTCTGTAAGAGTGTCAGAGACAAGTTTTTGTATGAAACTTTGAAGGCAGGGCATAATATAACAGTCTACAAGAATAAGTACACCAATAATAAGGGCAAACGAGGTGAGAATTGAAGTTAAATTTTTTTTTTAATTTATGGTTACCTACCAGAACAACATGGATTTAAATTTTGCAGCTACTTGATTTTTGTGCTTTAAACTTATTTGGCACTTTTCACGGACCTTAATAATATTTATGTAAACCTGAGGATTAAAGGACTCAAGGAGTTTCCTTTGGCCTGAGGTGTTTTGTTTTTACCTTTTTAGATTGATGAAATGCCAGCGTGAAAGGGATAGCCAGTTGGATTAGAGCACAAGTACTGCTCCAATTATTTGGCCGAGTGTCCAGTAAAGGTCTCCCACAGTACCACTATACATTTGCTCGGGGATGGCTAAGCATGGACTGATGGGCAAGCTCTTGGAAAGGCTTGGGCTTCTTGTATGCTTTTATGCTTTCAAGGAACACCAAAGTTTCCTCCTGCCATGAGAGGCATAAAGTAAACTTGGCATTTAGAGGTGGAAGCTGGATTGCCCTCGGAGGCTGACCCGCAGGGTGTTGAATTTCAGGAAATAGCAGAGAGAGCTCAGTATGACGGATTATCCCAAGCAGTGGGATTTTGAAAAAGAGCCACCATACACTCCATATCTGGACGACAAGGAGACCATCCAAGTGGAAAGGAGATAATCTAGGCCTCTGGCCTACCGTGTGTACAAGCGTGATAATCGCTTTTATTTAAAATGTGAATGGATTATTCAATCCATTTCAGCCAGGAATTTGCATCTTGATATTTTGTCTTGATGGCTAAGGTCTGTCTTAGATCTCTTATTTTTACAATAGACACCCTAGTTTTATTAGATGTAGGAGCAACTGGTGTGGGATCTAGAACTGAGGCTACTGAAGAAGGCGGAGATGGGGGAAAAATGCATATTTTAAAAATACTTAGGGGGTCTTTTCCATTTATGTCAATCCCAATACCATAGAAGTGACGAAGGGCATGTCTACAGTTAGTTAAGGTGGAGGTGGTGATAAAGAAAAGGACAGGGTTACATTGATAAGGCTGACAGTTGTGGAAGTCCAACTTTGCTCCTGGGTAGTTTAAGGGGTGTAGTCCCGTTTACTACAAGGTTGCCAGGCTGTAGGAGCAGAAAATCAGCATCTTGGCTGCAGGTCTTTACAACAATGAGTGCTGGGGTAACTGTGTCAATTAGAGGGCTGGGACATGAGTATTTGTGTGAAAAGGCTAGCTGTTGTTGATATTTTACATTTCCACAAGGTATGACAGAGCAAGCGTTAAAGGCAATGGTCTGAGGTGAGTCAGACTTAGTTACATTAATAACAACGGAGCTAGTAACAAAATAAGGAAAGGAAAGGAAGCAGTATAGAAGGTATATGAAAATTAAGCTTTCTTTAACTTAGTAGGGCTTAATCCTAGTACAGTAACCCATGATTCTGAGAGGAAGATGTTTTCTTGACTCGAGTACGGTGGGACCATTTTTTTCTTGGCTGTGTGGACGGCAGTCTCAGTGGTTAATAGCACAAAATAGGGTTCTTCCCAGGCTGGCTTGAGTTTTTTTTCTATCTTTTTTTTTTTTTTTTTGAGACGGAGTCTCGCTCTCTCACCCAGGCTGGAGTGCAGTGGCGCGATCTCGGCTCACTGCAAGCTCCGCCTCCCGGGTTCACGCCATTCTCCTGCCTCAGCCTCTCCGAGTAGCTGGGATTACAGGCGCCCGCCACCACGCCCGGCTAATTTTTTTTTGTATTTTTAGTAGAGATGGGGTTTCACCGTGGACTCGATCTCCTGACCTCGTGATCCACCCGCCTCGGCCTCCCAAAGTGCTGGGATTACAAGCGTAAGCCACCGCGCCCGGCCTCTTTCTATCTTTTGATAAGGACGTGGTTTTCAGGCTGGTGCTGGTGTACTGGAAATTCTAGGGGTGGTACCTGTGCTAAAAGACTTTTAGTTCCGAGGGAAGGGAAAGTGGAAGATAAATTAAGTATATAATTGTTGCTGCATATCCTGGGGCTTGAGGCCTCATGGTGATGCCCCTTGCTCTATTCCTGCTCAGCGCTGCCCAGGAGATGCTGCGGCCCTGCCCCCTCTTAATGTTTGGCCTTCTTATGGCATTCACCACCCTGCACCCTGTGGCCTTGGGGATGAGGGTCCTTGTGACTTACCTGGCCCCCTTTAGGCCTTAAGAAAGCCAAACACCATTTTATATTTGACAATGTTTTTGTATGATTTTATACCAGATGCGTTAAATTTTACCTTTATATTAATGTGCTATTGATGTTTAACTTAATTTTAATAAAATCTTGTAGACATTATTTATCCAATTTTAATGTCTGACTATAAGGTAAGACTTTTATAGATTCTTTAACTGTTCATAATTTTTGTTAAAGAGCAGGTTGGTGCTTTAAGAAAAATCTATTGTGATTTTATTGTAATGTCCAGTTCACAGAAAAACTGGATGATACCCCTTTAACTTTAGCCAATATGTTAACACCACACAGAATTTCCTTTACAATTAACATTTTAAAACTTGCTTAAATCTTTAAAACAGAAAAAAAAATTTTTAGCCTTTAATGTAGGTAAAAATCCATATTCTTATGCCTCCTTATAATCCTGTTATTTAAAGTTTTTTCTTTACATACCTTGTACATAAACTGTTTTTTTTAATAATTTTACATTCAGGAGGCCTGTTTTTCAATTATACAATATTTCTTGCATAAATTCCCTTTTATAGCTTTTCTTATTGAGAGGTGACAGCGTGCTGGCAGTCCTCACTCGCTCTCAGTGCCTCCTCTGCCTGGGCTCCCACTTTGGCGGCACTTGGGGAGCCGTTCAGCCCACCACTGCACTGTGGGGCCCCTTTTTGGGCTGGCCAAGGCGGGAGCCGGTTCCCTCAGCTTGCGGGGAGGTGTGGAGGGAGAGGCGCCAGCGGGAGCCGCGGCTGCGTGCATGCGGCGCTTGCCGGCCGGCTGGAGTTCCGGGTGGGCGTGGGCTCGGCAGGCCCTGCACTCGGACCACCCGGCCGGCCCTGCCGGCCCCGGGCAATAAAGGACTTAGCACCTGGGCCCGTGGCTGCGGAGGGTGTACTGGGTCCCCCAGCAGTGCCAGCCCACTGGCGCTGTGCTGGATTTCTCGCCGGACCTTGGCTGCCTTCCTGCGGGGCAGGGCTCGGGACAAGCAGCCCACCATGCTTGAGCCTCCCACCCCTCCATGGGCTCCTGTGCCGCCCCAGCCTCCCCGACGAGCGCCGCCCTCTGCTCCAGGGCGCCCAGTCCCATCAACCACCCAAGGGCTGAGGAGTGCAAGCGCTCCGCAAGTGACTGGCAGGTAGCTCCGCCTGCAGCCCCGGTGCAGGATCCACTGGGTGAAGCCAGCTGGGCTCCTGAGTCTGGTGGAGATGTGGGGAACCTTTATATCTAGCTCACGGATTGTAAACACGCCAATCAGCACCCTGTGTCTAGCTCGAGTGCACCAATCGACACTGTATCTAGCTGCTCTGGTGGAGATGTGGGGAACCTTTATATCTAGCTCACGGATTGTAAACATGCCAATCAGCACTCTGTATCTAGCTCAAGGTGTGTGAACACACCAATCAGCGCCCTGTCAAAACAGACCACTCGGCTCTACCAATCAGCAGGACGTGGGTGGGGCTAGATAAGAGAATAAAAGCAGGCTGCCCGAGCCAGCAACGGCAACCCACTTCGGTTCCTTTCCGCACTGTGGAAGCTTTGTTCTTTCGTTCTTTGCAATAAATCTTGCCACTGCTCACTCTTTGGGTCCACACTGCTTTTATGAGCAGTAACACTCACCGCGAAGGTCTGCAGCTTCTCTCCTGAAGCCAGCGAGATCGCGAGCCCACCGGAAAGAATGAACAACTCCAGACGCACCACCTTAAGCGCTGTAACACTCACCACAAGGGTCCGCGGCTTCTTTCTTGAAGTCAGTGAGACTAAGAACCCACCAATTCCGGACACATTATGACCTTCACAGACAATCTTTAGCATGTCTTAACTTTCTGCTTTCCTTCTACACTATTTTTCTAGTTTCATTCTCTATCTTCCTTTGATTTCTGTCTCTTCCAGTTTCTCTCTTACTCTTTACGTCTATTTCTCTCTCTCTCATTTGCTCTCTATTTTCCGCTCTCTCTCTCTCTCATCCTGTTTCCCTTTCTTTTCGTGAGTTCTCCCGCTCCTGCTGCGAGCTGTGTCATGGCACGGGCCCTGCCTCCACTATGTGCGGCTGTCTGTTTCTCCTGTGTTTTTTATTTTTACTGATTTCCCTTTTTGTAGTTTTTCCTTTCTTTTTACACTTAGTTTCTCTGGCTGGGTGGGTGGGATTTGCCTGGCTGTGGTCTGGGCCCCAGGCAGTCACTGGTCCAGAGGATTGGCGGATGCCTGCCGCAAATTGCAAGAATAATGCCCTTTCACCTTCTCTGCTCTCCTCCCGGCACCGGTTCCCCACCCTCTTTTTCACATAGAGCTGGGCTGGGGAGAGGGACTTATTCTTTGGCGTGGCTGCCTGGTTGGTTGGCTCTGTGCTTGCAGTATTTGCTTTCTTTCTGACTTCCTCTCCTAGTTTTTTTCTTTTCTGCTGTTCTTTCTTTTGTCTCTGCCTGTAGCAGGATTGATAAGGAATCAGGGACACCAAGGGGTTGAGGAGGATTTTTATTATTTAGGTGAACTGGCCTAGTTGAATTAACATCCAAATGACTGAGCCCTGAACAAAGAGTCAAGTTACTTTTTAAGCATTTGGTGTGTGGGGGAAGATTTGTGCAGGTGGAAGCATATTACAGAAGCAAGAAACAGACAGTTATTCAACTGAGACATGCATTACATCATTTTTTTCTTTCCAAGGAAAAACATGTTTTATGACTTGAGTTTATCAGTCTGGCGACCTTGCAGCTGCACAGCTAGAGAAACAGGGTCTTCATAATGCCTGGGAAAGGGAGAGATAAGGCTCACTAGCCACAGAAAAACAGGCAGTTAATTTTTAAAGGACTCCGGCTCTTTCTCTTCCTCGGGGGAATTGGGTTTTCTTATATACAACTGAGTTATTGCTTACACATTCTTTAATTTATTTTAATTCCTGTTCCATGCCAGCCACCTATGCTGCTGTTTTCTCTCTCCTTCCCCTTCCCCTAGGGAAGGGACCGGCGGCAGTGGAGCTAGTCTTTCTTCCCCCAAGAAGAAAGGAAAGGGGGGGTTCTGAATATTTTTCTTACTACTGGAAGTTTGTGTGAGGTTCAATGCCCCCCCCCAATGGGGATTCCTCACCTCTTTCTGAGATTCAACCCCCCTCATGGGGGTTTCTCACCTCTTTCTGAGGTTCAACACCCCCTCTATGGGGATTTCTCACCTATTTTTAACCTCCAAGACATCCCGACTAAGGAATATTCTACTGACCCTGCAGTTTCTCTCTCGTTGGTACGGCCTAAGGAATTGCAGAGCGGGTCATTTGTTTTTTTTTAGTCCTGATCACCAAGGAAATACTTTATCAGCTCCCACGGCTTCTTCTTTCTTGGCCTGTGCACAGAGTTGTCGCCACAGTATGTGAGGATCCTTTAAGCTAGGTTGCTGGCCAGTTTCTTTTTTTTTTTTCTCTCTGTGTTGCTGAGAGTCTGGGTTTATTCGTCTCAATTTCTCATCCCTGAGGGCCCCTTCAATGAGATAGGGGAGTGCACTCCCTCAGGAGAGAGGACTGGAGACCACCCTTGGAGGAGAATGTATCCCCATACAGACTGCCACCAAATTGTTTGAAATGCTTGTTCCCCAGTGCCATAAAAAATAGCACTTCAACATAAATTTAATTTAGTAAGGCCATTTTTTTTTTACTTCCTGCAGAAAGGGTATACTCACCAGCAGTTTTGCCACGGGTGTACACCAAACAAAGGGGACGGCGTCATTTATAACCTGCCACGTCCACCCTACTGCTGTGTCCACTTTCCATTGACTGGAACAGGACCTCACATTCTGTATTTGTCCCGACTGGCTAGCAATTTAGAACTTTTTAAAAGAGGCAAAGGTAGAGGAGAACAAAGGGAGGAGGAAGTAACTTGTGGAATGCTGAGAAAGGTAAAAACACTTTTAAATAAGGAAGAGGAACAGGCTATGACCTAATGCTTGCTTGGACCAGTATAAGCATGCCAGGGCAAATATTTAGTAGCACAGGTCTTTGAATAAATTTTGCTTCTAAGAGAAGTTACTATTTATTCCTAATTAGATAGGGAGGAAAGTCTTTGAAGAGCAACCTCTACTTTACTTTTTACAGAATAAATGCAGGCGAAAAGAACATAAACTTTGCCATGGGCAGAATATTATGGACAGAATATTTCTGTTCCCCTAAAATTCATATTTGAAATCCTAACTCCCAATGATATGGTATTAGGAGGGGGCCTTTGGGAGGTAATTTAGGTGTGAAAGTTGATTATAAGAATTGAGTAATTCTTTTCATACCTAAATAAAAAAGAGTGGAGAATCCAGTGGAAAAAGCACTCTGGGTACAAAGCATTGCTCCAAGAATGTAATTATCTGCAAGCCTGGCTGCTGAAACTGCCTGTTGTAACCAGAAACCAGTTTTATCTGTAGCTTCTGAAGTAGCTTACTGCAACTCTAGAACTAATGTTTGCTCACACTGTTGTCACTCAAAAATCGGAGCTTGCCAGCTCACCAAATCCTTACAAATATCAATGAACTTTCTCAAAAAGCAATATGTAAAACCTCTGACCTTCTCTTTGCTCTTTGGATATACCGAAGACCACGTGTATGCCCTGAACTGCGATTCTTTCTTCCCAAATAAAACATTACATTTACAGATTTGTGTCTACATTTTTATTTATACTTTGACATACTATTGTAGGAGTTACTAAGAAATTATTTTAGACAGATAGAGAAAAAAAGGGGTCCTTGGGAAATTTTTGTTTCTTTTGAAGCAGCTCCAGAAACGTTTCTTGTCTAGCAGGAAAGCACTGGCTCTTAGAGCCGCCTGGCAAGCTTTGATGTGCGAATGCTAGCCATTAGAAACTGGGTCCACCCAAAGGTGGCAATTCCTGCCCTCTTCTTCCTGCTCTTGCCCCCACATGTGTCTGGTAACATAGCTGCCCCCACATATCCCCATGAGTATAGAACATCATGAGGCCCTGCATTTGCATATTAAAAGGCTATAGGGTAAGAGGGCCAGGTTTTTCACAGGCTACATGAGTGACATGCCTGATCAAACCAATCCCCTTAGCCCTATGCAAATCAAACACCACCTCAACTGCTTTGTTGTTGCAAATCAAACAACACAGCGTCCTCATATAAGTGGCCACTTTTCCACGGCACATGGGGTTTTCTCTTTGTTTAAATCTGCCCTACCTCTGTCTCTGCAAGGGAGCTGTTTTCTTCTTCCTTCCTTCTTTCTTGCTTATTAAAATCTCCTCTCCTTAAAACCACTCCATGTATGTCCATGTCGTTTTATCTAATTTGGTGCAAGATTAAGGACGCTAGTATTCTTCCAGTCATCATAGCCATATCAATACTTGGTGTCAGAAGGAAAGACCAAAGGTGATTCACCTTAAGGAGACTCACCAGACCTTGGAACTACAGCATGAGGTACTCACACTGGGCTCTTTAGGGCCCCTGACCCTGACTTCCAGGGGTCACTTCTTCTCCCGCTTGGAGAGTCTCTCTTAGAACTCCCAATTTTGATTTGATTTCTGTTTTATTTGGGATTTGGTGGGGAAAGATCTTTTCCTCCTTGTTTGGATCTCTTGTGGAAGAGGACTCTTTTCCTCTGTTGACCTTGTCTATGAAGTTTGGACCTAGAGGTTTGAATGAAGAAATTTTTTTCCTCATTTGGAGAAGGCTATTGTTTTTCTTGGTAAGCATATACTTTATTTTTCTCCTGTGCTTGCATTTATTTTGCTTTTACGTATTCAGTGCTTGAGTTTCACTGGAGTTTGTGTATTTGGCAGTTGACCAAATCACCTAAATAAATTTAGTTACAAATGAACTCTTAAAGTTCAATGGCATGAGAATTAAGCTCTGATTTTTTTATCTTGCCCAAATTCGTATCCAAGGAGTCTGGGGAGTCATGCCCTACAAACCATAAACTGGCATCAGATGGGTTTCATTTAACCCTGTATATCATGACTTACTTTCCAATCTGACTCTGGCATAACATTATGTGACAAGGAAGAAAGTCAAATGTTTTATCCCAAAACATGTTTACTCGCCATATTTTGAAATGGCCCTGCAAAGCTGTCCTTTGTGGGGAGAAATTTGCATATGTAAAGAATCTCTATTAAAATGGCTAGATCTTTTTCTCCAGGCCCTCCCAATCCTAAAGAGATTAACTAAGAGTTTAGCACCTTTTACATATCTGAATAGGAAATCATTCTACTGTCTCTAAGAGCAGCCACTATAAGACTTCAAAAGAACCTTGGTCTCCACAACTTTTTATCTTAACCTGAATATTTATTTTCTATCGACCCCAGGTCTTTAGACAAACTCAACTAATTGTCAACCAGAAAATGTTTTAATTTACCTATAGCCTGAAACTACCACCCCCCAAACCCCCACCTTCCTAATCCCTGGCTTTGAATTGTCCTACCTTTCTGGACCAAACCAATGTACTTCTAATATGTCAGTAAATTGAGTTATATATCTATAATTGTATATATATATATGTGTGTGTGTGTGTATATATATATATATATATGCACACATATATATGAAATCAGAGTCTAGACATTTATTATCACCTCCATTGCTATCTTTGAAGGATATTTTTCCTGGGCACAGAATTTTATTTTGGGAGTTAATTTTGTTTTCAAAAAATGAAATACCATTAAATTCTGTCTTCTATTGTTTCTGTTAAGAAATTAGGTTCCTGGCCAGGCACGGTGGCTCACGCCTGTAATCTCAGCACTTTGGGAAGCCAAGGTGGGTGGATCACGAGGTCAGGAGTTCAAGGCCAGCCTGACCAACATGGTGAAACCCTGTCTCTACTAAAAATACAAAAAAATTAGCCAGGAGTGGTGGTGCACACCTGTAATCCCAGGTGCTCAGGAGGCTGAGGCAGGAGAATTGCTTGAATCCAGGAGGCGGAAGTTGCAGTGAGCCAAGATGGTGCCACTGTACTCCAGCCCGGGTGACAGAGTAAGACTCTGTCTCAAAAAAGAAAAGAATAAACACTTTACTATTTCACACAGTTTCCGAGAGTGAGGAATCCTCGAACAGCATAGCAGGATGGACCTAGCTCGGGGTCTCTCATGAGGTTGCCGTCAAGATGTTGGCTGGGGGCTGTAATCATCCGAAGGCTTGACTAAGACTGGAGCCTATACATGCAAAGAAGGCTCATAACATGGCTATTGGAAATAGACTTCAGTTCCTTGCTGGCTGTGCGTACGAGTCTTCAGTTCCTTGCCATGTGGTCCTTTCAACAGGGCTGCTCATGACGTTGTAACTGGTTTCCCCAGATCAAGTGGTCTGGGAGAGAGGAAAAAGGAAGAAGTCATACTATCTTTCATGACCTATTCTCAGAAATGAAATATCATCATTTCCACTTTATTTCATTGGTCACACAGAGCAACCTTGATACAGTGTGGAAGGAAATTCCACAAAGGCATGTATAGCACAAGGTGGGAATCATTGGTGGACATCTTGCAACTTGTCTATAACACATAATTTGTAGATTGTCACTCTTTAAAATGAACACAGATTGGTAGTAAGAGACATAACTGTTTTCATATAGCAAAATTTGTAAGTACATTTACAACTGGTAAGAAGTGACCTGGAAAAGAATAAAGCAGAGAGTAGAATTAATGGCCTTATATTCTCATCTTACCTACTTGGGCACATGTTGGTAAACTATGGCCTGTGGACCAAATCTGTCTCAACATATGTTTTGTCAATAAAATTCTTTTGTAACACAGTCAAACCATTTATTTTTGTGTTATTTGTGTCTTCTTTAGCACCACCATGGCAAGGTTGAGAAGTTTCAATGGAGACTGGTCCACAAAGTTGAAAATACATGCTGTATAGTTTTTTGAAAAAAGTTTTTCAACCCCTGCGTTAGGGTATAAAGAGAAAAGTTTCAGAAAGTCCAAAATTATAGAACTAACATTTCCAGGTGTAGATAACTGAAATGAATTATAAGGTTCTAATGAGCATACTTATGAAACGCGTTTTTTTTTTTTTTTTTTCAGAGTCTCGCTCTGTCGCCCAGGCTGGGGTGCAGTGGCGCGATCTTGGCTAACTGCCAGCTCTGCCTCCAGGGTTCACGCCATTCTCCTGCCTCAGCCTGCCGAGTAGCTGAGACTACAGATGCCCGCCACCACGCCTGGCCAATTTTTTTGTACTTTTAGTACAGACGGGGTTTCACCGTGTTAGCCAGGATAGTCTCGATCTCCTAACCTCGTGATCCACCCGCCTCAGCCTCCCAAAATGCTGGGATTACAGGCTTGAGCCACCGCGCCTGGCCGTGAAAAGCTTTTAATAAGTGAAAGGAATATGATACAGTATGAGAAAGAGAATTCAAATAAGTACTGTGGGACCAAGAGATATTTGCACAAAGACATCATTCATCTCTGGATGAAACCTAATATTTGTGTGATGAAACTTGGTTTCAGAAGAGCTGAAACTGAAATTTCTTGCAGTCTTTTATCTGTGTCTGGTCACATAGCAGGGACAAGATCTGTAATTATCTCATATGGAAGCTATCAATAAACACATTGACCCTGGATTCCACTGAGGGATTTTGAACTTTAAAGAACTCACTATAAACCATTAGTTAGCTAGTTAGTTAGCCTACTGCCCATATCATGGCCAAGAGTCAAAAACAGACACCTAGCCATCTCAGGAAATAAGCAAAGAGCTGTCCCAGTTCAGCTGTAAAATAACTCACTTTCTTATGCATGCAATATGAGAATACAGATGTCACTAACTGATATGGCTTGGCTGTGTCCCCACCCAAATCTCATCTTGAATTGTAGTGCCCATAATCCTCACGTATCGTGGGAGGGAACTGGTAGGAGGTAATTTAATCATGGGAGTGGTTACCTCTTTGCTGTTCTCATGATAGTGAGTGAGTCCTCACTAGATCTGATGATTTAATAAGAGGCTTTTTTTCCTTTGGTTCAGCACTTCTCCTTTCTGCTGCCATGTGAAGAAGGATGTGCTTGCTTTCCCTTCTGTCATTACTGTGAGTTTCCTGAGGCTTCTCCAGCCCTGCAGAACTGTGAGTCAATTAAATGTCTTTACTTTATAAATTTCCCAGTCTTGGGTATATCTTTATTAGCAGCATAAGAACGGACTAATACACTAACGTTGTGGGTGAGCTACAGCTATCTGGGCCGGTGGCATTGAGGTAAAAGAATTTGCCAAGACGGCTGTAGGTAAAGAAAGGCAGATTTATTAAAGAAAAGTAGGAAAATATGTTTCCAGGGAGGCAACAGGCAGCATCAGTAGAAGAAAAGCTGACTGCAAAGAAACAAAGGCTTGCTGAGGATTTTATGGAATAATGTTTATGCTGGATGCTGCAGAGGGCTTTGTCCAGTACTGATAATGCTGAGGTGGCAGTGAGCTAACTTGCAGGTGTCTGGTAATAGTTTAGCACATGGCCCATATCCTGGACCATGAAGAAAGGCAGACTCATAGCTTATCTGCTTTCTCTTTCTGCTTTTCCCTGCTCCCACCAGCCTAACTCCTTTTCCCTAATTAGGACTTCACAACTAGTGGAGGAACCAATAACCAATGTATTGAGAAAAACAGAAAATAATTACTTGTCCTCACATGCACACGTATGTTTGTTGCAGCACTATTTACCATAGCAAAGACTTGGAACCAACCCAAATGCCCATCAGTGATAGACTGGATAAAGAAAATATGGCACATATACACCATGGAATACTATGCAGCCATAAAAAAGAATGAGTTCATGTCCTTTGCAGGGACATGGATGAAGCTGGAAACCATCATTCTTAGCAAACTAACACAGGAACAGAAAACCAAACACCACATGTTCTCACTAATAAGTGGCAGTTGAATAATGAGAATACATGGACACAGGGAGGGGAACATCACACACCAAGGCCTGTCGGGGTTGGGAGCAAGGGGAGGAAGAGCATTAGGACAAATACCTAATGCATGTGGGACTTAAAACCTAGATGATGGGTCGATAGGTGCAGCAAACCATCATGGCACATGTATACCTATGTAACAAACCTGCACATTCTGCACGTGTATCCCAGAACTTAAAGTAAAATAAAATAAAATTAAAATTAAATTAAATTAAATTAAAAAATAATTACTTGTCCTAGCATATGCGAATTAAGGAACCAAACGGCAGTGTTTAAATTATATAAACTGGCCAGGCACAGTGGCTTGTGCCTGTAATTCCAGCACTTTAGGAGGCCAAGGCGGGCAGAACCCTTGACCCCAGGAGTTCAAGATCAGCCTGGGCAACAACGCGAAACCCCATTTCTACAAATGATACAAAAAATTAGCTGAGCATGATGGCTCGCACCTGAGTCCCAACTACTCAGAAGGCTGAGGTGGGAGGATCACTTAAGCCTGGGAAGTTGAAGCTGCAGTGAACCATGATTGCATCATTGCACTACAGCCTGAGCAATGGGAATGAAACCGTGTCTCAAAAAATAATAATACAAATAAAAAATAAAACAAGTGGCATAAACTATGAAGTAGCAGTTGTAACATATTTTTAGGATTATGTGGGTACAGTAGGCATAACTCTAAAGTGGTTTCTAATTGGTACACCAGTGGCCTAGTGTACACCTGCATAATCCCTTCCCCTTTAGTTTGAGTGGGATTTGGGATTATGATGGGATGTTACTCCATGGTTAGAGTACATTAAATAACAAAGTTGAGGCAGTTTTTCAGATGCAATTAAGGTTCTAAATCCTTCCTTTTTTTTTTTGTTTTTTATTTTTAGGAGGGGAGTCTTGCTCTGTCGCCCAGGCTGGAGTGCAGTGGTGCAATCTCGACTCACTGCAACCTCTGCCTCCTAGGTTCAAGCGATCCTCTCGCCTCAGCCTCCCGAATAGCTGGGATTACAGGCGTGCATTACCACACCTAGCTAATTTTTGTATTTTTAGTAGAGACAGAGTTTCACCATGTTGGCCAGGCTGGTCTCAAACTCCTGACCTCAAGTGATCCACCCGCCTTGGCCTCCCAAAGTGCTGGGATTACAGGCATATACCACCGCACCCAGTCCAAATCCTTTCATCCTAAATCAATCAAAATGAACTTTTTCATCACAAAAATGATGAAAATAGATCAGCTTTGATTCATAACAGAGAAAACCACTCTAAGTGCTAAAATCAAAACAGAAGATAATGCCTAATGAAAGGAGGTCAGGGATATAGGATAGTTGGTGCAAAAAAATATTGATAATCATTACATGCTTGCCTATATTATTTTAAATTTTTAATTAAAAGATATATTATTTTGTAATCACATGGACGACAAAACCAAAACATTACAAATCTCCAGAAAGTGCAATGCATAAGCTTAGTTCAAATTAAACATTTGAAAGGTATTATATTTCATCCTATATCTTTTGTCAGTTAACTGAAGTGCATTTTTCCTAAATCAATCTTCATACAAGAATGTGAAGAGGGCCAGGGATGGTGGTTCACACCTATAATCCCAGCACTTTGGGAATCCAAGGTGGGAGAATCCCTTGAGGCCAGGAGTTCAAGACCAGCCTGGGCAACATAGCGAGACCTTGTCTTGACAAAAAATTAAAAATTAAAACTTAGCTGGACATAGTGGCATGGTGCCTGTAGTCCTAGCTACTTGGGAGGCTGAGTCAGGAGGATCACTTGAGCTTGCAATGAGCTATGATCTTGCCACTATACTCCAGCCTGGGCAGTGTGAGTTAAATTTTATTTTGTAAATTTTATTTGATGTGAATTAAATTTTATTTAAATTTCTGCTGAGAATTAGCAAGAATGTAAATAAAATTACATAAATGTGCAATAAAACTACATTGAATTTAACATTAAATACATACATTAAATGAAAATACAAAATTCTTTATATTAATTTTATAATTGTCAAATGTAGATGTACAAATTTCATCAATTTTAAAACACATTATTTCACATACAGGACAATTGTATATGACACTGTTTGAAAACATTTTATAGACTCCAGAAGTAGACAATTAGTAATAATATAACAGGCAACTTTATCATTGTTAGTAATGTTAGGTCTTTACTCTCCACCTTCTCTGCCCCAAGAAGCATTTAAATGAGCTGTTGCTTACAGATATAACGATTTTTATCTTCACAAGGTTCATCTAAAGCATTTCCGTTTGGATTATACGCTATGCAGTTCTTTGGATTAAAAGTTTCAAGCAATGGAAATCTGTAATGAAGAAGAAAATGTTAACATACACAAAAAGGAAGTAAGAATGTTCAGGGAATTTTTCAATTAAATGATATAAACTTTAAAAGCCTTTGAGTGAGATACTAACATATTGAGTCCTTTTTTTTTTCAGTAACCACAATTTTCATGATTCTCTAGTGTAATGCTACAAAATACCCAGTTATTTTCTCACTAATCAATAGCATTGAGGCCAGGGATTTTTTCCTTGCTGTTTTTCTGTTGTCATTAATGGTTTAAATATGTGATATGCTTTTCTTCTGTTTTATTTAAGATGTATTATCTGATCTAGTGTAGGAAAACAAACCAAAGCATCAACTTTGTCCCGGTGTGATTCTGCAAATCTCATGTTTATAAATGAAAATGAGATTCAGAAAGTACACACATACAGAAAGTGAGTCCACAGTACATAAAACAGAAGAGCATGCTGAGAATATTGGGGTCTACCAGAATAAATAAAATAATAAAAATACTATTTTTTTGGACTGCCTCTGTGTATATGAGTATCTGTACATGCACATATACTTCCAAGTGCTGGTACTAAGGCAAAAATAAAGCATATGTTAAAAGTTCTTTTATGGCCACAAATACACTAACTTTCATGTCACTTGAGCATTAACTTGGATGCTCAAGCCATCATCCCTGGCCCTCTTCACATTCTTGTATGAAGATTGATTTAGGAAAAATGCACTTCAGTTAACTGACAAAAGATATAGGATGAAATATAATACCTTTCAAATGTTTAATTTGAACTAAGAGAGCTTATGCATTGCACTTTCTGGAGATTTGTAATGTTTTGGTTTTGTTGTCCATGTGATTACAAAATAATATATTTTTAATTTAAAACTTTAAGTAATATAGGCAAGCATGTAATGATTATCAGTATTTTTTTGCACCAACTATCCTATATCCCTGACCTCCTTTCATTAGGCATTATCTTCTGTTTTGATTTTAACACTTAGAGTGGTTTAGATCTGCCTAGATCTAAAATTGTTATTTTGTTGTACTTTTTCCTTTTACTGAATTCTCATGCCCTAGACAAGGTTATTTCAGCTACAGTGTTCCTGGATGTTACCTTTACTAGTCACATCTAAGGACAAATTCATAAAGAGCAAAAAAGGCCATGATTGCCAGAAACTTACAGATACTGGGAGAGTGCAGAGCCATTCTCCCACAACCAGGCGGTGTGCTCCTCACTGTAAGAGAGTCCAATCCAGTAAAATTGTTGACTGGAGCTCATAAAATCCTGCTTCAAGTAAAAGACAATCACATTAATCTAATTTTAATCTACTCTGGGAATAACATATTTTGAGGGAAAGTCAGTGTTTAGAATAAGATTCAGCCTGTCCATCACACAAACGGAAATTATTTTTAACTCCTATTTAAAAGGTATAGTCACATGACTCAAAGTTCTCATTTATCAGGCCCATTCATATATGGAGAAAAAAATACCACAAAATCTCACTTCTTGAATAATTAGAAACCTTATAAAAGGAGATACAGTTTTCATGGAACACTTTCTTCATGGGAGATCAAAGATTAAATTTGATTCCAAAATCACTGTATTGTAAAGGATGAATCCCATGGATATAATCTACTCAACCTATAATCAGCAAAGGTGCCACGTGCAGCAGGAGAATTTTTTCACTTTTTCTTAAGAATTGGGCAATTAGGGGCCGGGCACAGTGGCTCATGCCTGTAATCCCAGCACTTTGGGAGGCAGAGGCGGGCAGATCATGAGGTCAGGAGATCGAGACCATCCTGGCTAACACGGTGAAACCCAGTCTCTACTAAAAATACAAAAAATTAGCCGGGCGTAGTGGCAGGCACCTGTAGTCCCAGCTACTCGGGAGGCTGAGGCAGGAGAATGGTGTGAACCTGGGAGACGGAGCTTGCAGTGAGCCAAGATCACGCCACTGCACTCCAGCCTGGGCAACAGAGAAAGACTCCATCTCAAAAAAAAAAAAAAAAGAAAAGAAAAAGAATTGGGTAATTAGGGCCAGGCGTGGTGGCTCATGCCTGTAATCCTAGCACTTTGGGAGTCCAAGGCAGCTAGATCACCTGAGGTCAGGAGTTCAAGACCAGCCTGGCCAATATGGCGAAACCCTGTCTCTACTAAAAATACAAAAAGTGCCAGGCCTGGTGGCAGGTGCCTGTAATCCCAGCTACTCAGGAGGCTGAGGCAGGAGAATCACTTGAACCCAGGAGGTGGAGGCTGCAGTGAGCTGAGATCGCACCAGTGCACTCCAGCCTGGGCAACAGAGTAAAACTCTGTCTCAAAAAAAAAAAAAAAAAAAGAATTGGGTATTTTTTCTTACCATATTTTCCGTATTAGCTTATATCCCAGAAAGATGACAAAAACTATAAAATTATAAAAGAAATTATAAATTCAATTAAAAGAGTTAAGAATCACAGTCACTTAGCTGGTTCTTCAAATAAAATGGGTAAATATAATGACCTATTTATTATCTTCTTTGAATTCTTCCTGAAAATTTTCTTTCACCTTATTTGGCACCTTTCTTGATTTGTATCCCCATGATATAAATCATTGAGGAATTTAATAAAGATTTTACAATGGCTACTTTAAGGTACACAGAACAGATAACTCGATTCCAATATAACCATCCACTTACTATGTGATTAATGACTTAAATCAAAGTATTTAACTTGTTTAGATAGTATATTTTTCTAGATCAAAGAAAATGTAGAAAATCAGACTTAGCACATGCCAGTTCATCTGTGTTTTGAAGCTGAAGCAGACTGGATTTCTGAGAAGCACAGAGATGCCTACTTTCGTTCCAAGTTTTCTGTTCACTAGAAATGAAGTAGCAGTTGCATCGGTACCCAACCCATTTTTCTTGGCAAGAACAGCAGTCAGAGTCTGACAGAAAAGATAAAGCATGAATAATGACACTGGAGACTAGACATATTTTTCAATGCTAGTTAATTATTCAAAAATTATTTGCTGTGTATTCTTTTAACATTCTTTCAGAATCTACTGTATACACCACACTTCAGGGGCTACTAATGTGAACTAATTAGACATGAACATGATGCTTTTTCCTCATGGAGATTATATTCTAGAGATAGAATCACAATTATATAATTTTCAATAATTTTTAAACGATATTTAGTGATGATTTAGATAAATACAAAAAAAAT
Source organism: Hylobates moloch (assembly GCF_009828535.3). Classification (NCBI taxonomy): domain Eukaryota; kingdom Metazoa; phylum Chordata; class Mammalia; order Primates; family Hylobatidae; genus Hylobates; species Hylobates moloch. The sequence continues at coordinate 9,553,245 of NW_026652283.1, read as the reverse complement.
TAAGTATGTTACAATAGCATGTAGCAGAGTGTAAGATGAGGAGCAGTCACAAGAACCCTTTTTTGAGGAAGTGACCCAAAACTAAGTACTGTAGCATAAATAGGAGTTAACTAGATGAAGAAGATTTAAAGGAAGAAAACATTTTAGCATATTTTCTGAGTCAGAAAAGAATATGGTACATTTGGAGAATTTTGATATATGTTTGGATATCTTATTTTTGAAAAGGGAATATAAATAAATCAATTATCTTGAGGCTTAATTATACAGTTTATCAATAATAGTGTCTTCAACATTTGTTATCCACAGTAATAAAAAGCATGACACATCATGGGCACTCAAATCTTTGCCATATAAGTGGTGCTGAAGATGTTGCACTATTATTTTTATATTTTTTAATTGTTTTTGAGACAGTCTTGCTGTGTTGCCCAGGCTAGAGTGCAGTGGCACCATCTCAGCTCACTGCAACCTCCGCCTCCCAGGTTCAAGTGATTACTCAGCCTCTTGAGTAACTGATACTACAGGTGCGTGCCGCCATGCCTGGCTAGTTTTTGTATTTTTAGTACAGACAGGGTTGGCCCGTCTTGAACTTCTGACCTCAAGTAATATGCCTACCTCAGCCTCCCCAAGTGCTGGGATCACAGACGTGAGCCACTGTGCCTGGCCAAGATGTTGCACTGTAAATGAAGCACTATATAATCAAGATGATGGTGAGACAACTTGGGGTGCACTCTGAAAAAAATATATTTAGAAAATTGGGCCCGGGTGCGGTGGCTCTGCCAGGTACCGTGGCTCATGCCTATAATCCCAACACTTTGGAAGCCGAGGCAGGTGGATGACCTGAGGTCAGGAGTTCGAGACCACCAGCCTGGCCAACATGGAGAAACCCGAACTCTACTAATAACATAAAAATTAGCTGGGCATGGTGGCGAGCGCCTGTAGTCCCAGCTACTTGGGAGGCTGAGGCAGGAAGGCGGGAGAATCACTTGAACCCGGGAGGTGGATGTGGCAGTGAGCCAAGATCGTGCCACTGCACTCCAGCCTGGACAACAAGAGCAAAACTCCATCTCCAAAAACAAAAATTGGACTTTGAGCTGGCTTTCACTGGATAAGTAAGGTTTAGAAATCTGTGCACTATATTCTGGAAAAGGAAAAGTAGTGAGATGCAAAAGTATAGGTTATAAGCAAATTCAGGCAGGTAATGAGGATTAACTGTAACACTTCCTGTGGTTCATTTTTTGTTACTTAATTATGAGCACTCATATAGGAAACATATCTTTTGTTTCAGGCTGCTATTTTCCTGATTAGTTAAATGTACAAATGATACACATTCAATGTAATTTAATCATTTTTACATTAGATTGAGTAATGTAAAATGAGACTATCCTACATTGGTAGGCAAATTTCTAAGTATAATATTCCATCATGCCTCTCTGTGTGAAAAACAAGAAACTGCCTATTTAACCCTTTACCAATGCTAAGTTTTCCAAAAAATGTGACCTACCTTTCTGGAGTTCTATTTTGGGTCCTGGAGTAAATGCTGGCTCAATACTCAGTTTAGTAAAAGCTATAAGAAATGATTAGAAATTTGCTTAATTAGGTATGGGTTTATGAAATAATAAAATATTACCCATTAGCAAGATGAAGCCTTTATTATTAAATGATATAATCACAGTTTTGATTTTTATGGAGACTTGCTTAGAAAAACTTACAATTTTTCAACAAAATTCCCAACGTAGCCATCAACGAAAGGCATATTATCCCTAAGGTCCCAGAAATTAACCTCCACAGAGTGGTCTTAAGCACTGTAGAGAAAGACAGACAGAGTAATGACTTGAAGAGCAAACACAGGAGCTGAGTTCTTAAAAGCAGAAACTAGTGAGGGAGAATCCACAACATTCTTTCATTTGATAACGGAGTCATCTTGCCAATAAAACACTGAAGATTTTCCAATCAGGACTTCACCCAATACCAACATTTTTATGTGATGTATCTTATTCTTCAGGAAGATTATGCAAACATTTTCTTCTCTACCAGCTCTGTTGCAGTAAAGTGAATTTACCGTTTATGTTTTAAATTGGCAGAGATGTTTAAAGATCTGGAGGAAGAAGATATTAACAGGCACCACGTTGTGTTTGATGGACTTACAAAACAGGCATTTATTTTTATTCTCTCAACAAAATCACAAGATAGATAGTATGATTCTCATTACATAGATGAGAAAACATAAGGTCCAATAATAATGTTCTTTTCTCAAGGTATCAAAGCAAGTAAGTATCCAAGTCAGAAATCCCATGAAAGTGTGTCTAGCTCAAGAATCTTTCATTCAACATAGTCTACCATTGTCACAATGATGCTAGTTGAGACTATGTCCTGTCCTCATTTCAATGCAGGTTTTGCTCTGATAAATGTCTAGCTGCTCATGGGTTCGTAGAGACATTATAGGGAAAAAAAGACATAGGAACATTCTGGATTTGGTGTGATAACTGATAACAAACAGATGGATAACACCTTGGAGGCCTGGCTTCATTTCACAGTACACTGAACATACATAAACAATCCTTTTCCCCTAGAACAGTCCATTTGTTCATACTCAAAATTACTTGCTTTTGGCCTTTCACCTAAAACATTTCAACATTAGGAGATTCTGTGCTAACATGAACACACTCTCAAAGAGTGATGTTGTCGTTAACAACAGTACAATGTGTCACACTGTTCATTTGTGTAATTTTTGGATGTCACAACATAAATAGTCAATTAACTTTTCAGCATTGTGTCATTAATATTTGGCATTTTCTATCGCTATACTAGAATACTGTTGCTCACAGTTTAACCAGGCTAAACTTCAGTTCTCATTCAGAATTTAAAGGTAGCCCTGTCAGAAGCCACTCTTTAAACCTGTGAGAAAACTTCATGAAATCATGTCTAAGTTACACAACGAAGAATCAGGAAAATAAAATGAATGTGGAAAGTGCTAATGCATGAAAATCCTGAAAACTTCCACTGCTAATCATGTCCTTTTCTCTTAAAGTGTTACCCCAAAATTAGCCAATCCAAGAAATAGATTTTCTGGTTATTTTTAATTTAGTGACTGAAATCACACATACCTGCCATGAGAAATTATGTTCCAAGAGCGAAGTAGAGAAGGCACGATGTGTACGTTTTCAGAAAGCACAGCGTTGAATTGTTGGAGCTGGGCTGGAGATTAAAGAATCTGGAAGTTGAGTATGAAGAAATTTAGCAAAAAAAGAGAATGAAAAATTGTGTATTTAAATGATGTTTTTGAATCATCTATTGGTGAGACATGTATCGTGTGAATAAGAAGCAGTAGAATCACAAGCCTCTAAAGTGTTCCAGGAACCACAATACAGGAAATTCTCACAGTACTTTTGCATTATTAACACTTTGGCAAGGACTAAAAAAGGTGAGAGGAGGTCAGAGGGAGTTTTGTTGCTGTTTTGTTTTTTATTGTTTGAAAATCAAATTCATTTTAAAGAGTTATCTGGAAAATGAAGGAAATGATGGGCAAACCAAAGGTAAATTTACTTAGTATAACAAAATTACTCATGGAATTTTCCTCTTTTAATAATAATAAACATTTATTATTTACCTTGTACTTAACACAATTTAAAGCACTTGGCATATGTTAGCTCATTTATTTCTGTAAATGGCTTCATAGTAAAGATATATAAATATTATCAATCTATCAGTGAGAAAACTGAGGCATACAGAGCTAAGTAATTTGCCAAAGGTCATATAAATTGGGATTTCCATGTCTCACTCTGTTCTTCTGATCTCTACCTAATTATCCTGGCCATGACAGGCAAAGTTCAAAAAAGTAGAACTGGATGGGTTTCCCACTTGAATGCCTCATTCACGTTAGCCTTAAAAGCTTTTTTCAACACCTCAATTTTCATTTTCTTGAAGTTCTTTAAGCATAACTTCAGCTTCTTTATTTTCTGTATTTTTACTAATACATTATTATATTGTTTAGTGTGTTATCTAATTCAGATACTATACTGATACTTCGATATACACTTTTTCGTCTACAGAAGAGTAACCTTGTTAATGGGAATATCAAACGTGGAACAGGTCAAATTTCCAATGTGGAAGAGATTGGCTATAATAAGAATCTTGGAAGGAGAGATTTCGATCCATGATTTAGTATCTGGAAATACAATCTACCCTGCACCCCCATACAAAAGCAGACACTCAAATAAATGTTTTGTGTATTATATTTTGTATATTGGTTATGTTCAAGCATTATAATATTACTATAGATAAACCTTTTTGTAAAAGATAGGCTTTCAACCAACAACAGAAAAAAATTTTTAAAAAAAGACTACTTTGATTTCTCAGTTTTTATGAAGTCAAAACTTTCCATCTTTTCAGTTCGCATTGTGTGCATAGAGCCACTTTCATTGCACCACCAAATTTGTTGAGCTATAAATCCTCACTGAAGAATACAAGTAAAATCTACTTCATCCAGATTGTATGCAAATCTTAGTTGAAGTGATTTATTTAAAAATCCTTGGCTTACTTGAAATCTATTCATTTTTAGTTTTAGTGTTAGAAAAAGCTGATCTAGAAGAAACCTATCTGATATTGATTATTTTTCCCCCATGTAAAATTGCCTCAAAATATAGGAGATTAGGGGTTTACTTTTAGTTTTTCTCTTGAGAGAGTACAAATTTATGACAGAATGTGCAATAGGGATTGTTACTACACTTTCATTACTAACAGAACCACCTTTATTTGGAAGTTAGAGGTTCTGCGTTTTTAGAACCCTGTTTGGTGAGAATACATCCATCAATCATTGTCCTTTTTTTCATCTTAGTTCACTGACTTAGAAATAAAAATCCATCAAATACAAGTTTACTTCAAGAACTCCAGGCTTACATATTTAAGATACCTAAACACACACACACACACACACACACACACACACACACACACACACAGTAAATATATATGTATATACCTCCTTACTTTAACTCTTTCTGAGCTGCCAACTCTGATTGTCCTTTTTGTTTTGTTTTGTTTTGTTGTTTTTTGAGACGGAGTCTCGCTCTGTCGCGCAGGCTGGAGTGCAGTGGCTCATTCGGCTCACTGCAAGCTCCGCCTCCCGGGTTCACGCCATTCTCCTGCCTCAGCCTCCCGAGTAGCTGGGACTACAGGCGCCCGCCACAAAGCCCGGCTAATTTTTTGTATTGTTTTTTTAGTAGAGACAGGGTATCACCGTGTTAGCCAGGATGGTCTCGATCTCCTGACCTCGTGATCCGCCTGCCTCGGCCTCCCAAAGTGCTGGGATTACAGGCGTGAGCCACCGTGCCCAGCCTCTGTTCTTTCTATTTATTTTTGTACGTAGACAGGTGAATGATTTCCATGTACTGTATCTCTCCCACTCATCTCCACTTGTTCCTGAGGTTATCATTGCCTCGCCTATGTCCCTTGGAATATTTGGGGAACTATGGCCAACTAGTTATCTGTATAGCTGTATCTATGGGTTCTTTTTTTCTCCAATAACTGCTGAAAGCCTTGCTGTTCTCAGACATGCTAATCCGGAAGTGCTGAATAATCATCACCAGAATGGGCGTGGACAAACGAATCTTGTGATTTGCTGTATAGTCCAGCAGTCTCAGCCCTAAAGTCAGGTAATTCTGAACATTGCGTTTTGCCCCATTTCCCAAAATTACTCAATAGTGTTACGTTCTAGTCACCTCCTCTGGAAGCTAGATTAAGAAAATAACCTTTATTGCGTTCCACTTTCCCTTTCCTATTACACTTCCTTTCCTATCTTTATGGCATACACAATTCCAAATAAAGTTTCCACCCAAAGTATTCTCTGAGTGTGCTGCCGAGAGAACTAGACTAAATTCCGCTGAAATATCCAGCTTCACTTATATAAATTTGCTTTTGAAAAGTTAGGTATCCTGCCAAAAGAACATCTGTCTTTGCAGGACCTCCCATCCCCTGGTATCCACTGCAGGAAGACGCCCTCTTCCTCCCCTGCAGTTTACTAGTGCCCTTGTTAAGAGCAAGTGATGACTTCAATAGCTAAGTCAACTTTTAAGCCTTAGTCAAAAGCCGGGGAAAAGAAACTAATGTTCACTTGACATAGAAACAGTGAAGTCTTTTTCCCTACCTAAAAATGTATAACTAAAATGTTGCAGAACAAAATAATAGTATACATTCTAGTATCCCCAAGGGAAAAATTTATTTTGATCTCACTGCTTTTAGAAAATGCATTCTTTGAGTGGAAAGAAAATTGCTCGCATCAGGCTGCAAATTATTCTTTTAACAGGCAGAGAGGGCTCCCTGAGAAAAAACAACAGACGTTACTGACCTGGTAAAATCTCATTGTAAACATGCTAATCCCAAACCTACTAGCTATAGTGGTTTCTTATATATAGTGGGTTTTGCTTGCAAAATCCTTATCAGTGGAATGATTTTAGCAAGATGTATTAGATTGTCTAAAACTGTTAGTGGTAAAATCAAATAAAAAAATAAAACTAAGGCCGGGCATAGTGGCTCACGCCTGTAATCTCAGCTCTTTGGGAGGCCAAGGCAGGTGGATCACCTGAGGTCAGGAGTTCGAGGCCAGCCTGGCTAACATGGAGAAACCCTGTCTCTACTAAAAATACAAAATTAGTCAGGCATGGTGGCACACGCCTGTAACCCCTGCTACTTGGGAGGCTGAGGCATGAGAGTCTCTTGAACTCGATGAGCTGAGATCACACCATTGCACTCCAGCCTGGGTGAAAAGAGCAAAACACACTACAAAAAAAAAAAGCATAAAACTAGAATCTGTGGGTTTATGGAGGCTGGCTTCCTGGAAAAATGTCACATAAACTATGTGTAACCATAACCATGTAACCATTTGAGTATAAAATGGAGATATGTCATGACCAAAACATCTCCTTTTGTGTAAACGGTGCAGCCACAAACACCATTAAGAAACCTCATATGTTTATCTGTTTGTCTGGGGCAGAGTGTGTCCTAAGGGGAAAGTAAGAATGAGTGGGTGCTTTTGCAGGCCTGGGTTTTCCACTGTTTTGTCTGTACCTCACAATTATTGTATAACTGAAATTATGAGTAAAGCATGATGCTGGGTGAAATCTCTGAGGATGCTTGTGATACTGATTTGACAATCCAATCCTTTATGTTACCTTCTCGAAGAACTGGTTAAGTTTTGTCCACATAGATAATGAGAAATATACATAAATTACATGTATAGAAGCAAACACTCCTTGCCTTTCATCTTATAGACCAAGTTATCATTGCCCCTCTCTTATATCTAGGAACCTTTGTTGTACTTGAACAGATATTTGCATCTATAGGCCTTGGGACTTCTTTTCCCCCTAGATCTGCTCAAAGCTTTGCCACTCTCATACCAATGGATCTCAGGACTTGATATATAAATATCCCAAATTATTTTGCTTATCTTATATGCAGGGGCTATTTGGGGATGCATGCCAGAAAAAGAAATGTGTTGTTGGGGCTCAGGACACATCACCCCAAAATATGATAGCAGAAGACTAGAATATGTCCCCCAAAAATGTTTTTCTTTGTTGGCATATTTCAAGCTGGTTATTTTGAGAAACTGCAGACACAAGAGTAGCTCATGTGAAAAGCTGCCCTTTTGTAAAGGAAAATTACATCTGTAAAGGAAATCTATATTAGTAAAATTATCTATATCAGGAAAAGAGCTGCTCCTAAACAATTTTTCCCCTGAAGGACTCTTATTTACATAGCAAGAAAATCGTTATTCAACATGTATTTCTTCACCTTCACCCTCCCACAACATGTCCCTCTTCCAGAAGCCCCCTCCAGTAAACCCCAGTCCCTACTTCTTTATGCAGTTCAGGATGCCATTCAAGTGTCAATCATCCAGCCCTTCAATGAGTTTCATATTTTTGTGGAACCCAAGACTAAGAAAACTCTCTTAATATGAAGGAAAAGAGGATAAGCATAAAGGTGAAATGGTGAATGAGAGTAGGCAGATAAAAGAGGTCAGAGAAGCAGGACGGAGTGCTTCTGACACAAAGGTTCTCACGCTATGAGTGAAACCACCTCTGCAAAATTATGACAGTGAGAGAAATCTGACATAGTTGATTGGATCTTGCTTCTGACTTCCAAGCTGACTTGATCATTACTGGATGTAGGCCAAGCTAACTTTGGGAGGAATTTAGTTTATAGTTTAACCTTAAGGCAAGGATGATAATAGCTCTTCTCAAAACTCAGATTTTGACAAACTAATAGCTTTTGACAAACTAATAAAAAGGTCACGAGGTTAGGATTATGAGAGGGCCTGAGCTCTGCTGAAGTGTAGGTGTAGTTTCTATAATCACTTACTGCTTCGGAGTCATGTGTCTAGTGACCTTCCCAATTGCTCCTATAGACAGCATCAATATTGTAGAAGTTAAGGTTGGTTGTTTTTTTTTTTTTTTTTGAGGTGCTTTTTCAGACTAACCCCACCTAGACTCCTGGCTCATGACTCAACTAACCCTGTGGCCCCACCCAGAGGCAGACTGAGCTCGTGAGGACCATTTTCTATACCCTTATGGTTTCACCCCCCACCCTCTGCCAATCAGCAACACCCAATTCCCTAACCCCCTGCCCACCAAATTGTCCATAAAAATACTAGCCTTCAAGCCTTCATGGAGACTTTGAGTGATAACTCCAGTTCTACCAAATAGGACAGCTTGTGTCAATTAATCTCTTTCTCTGCTACAATATTGGTGTCTCAGTGGATGGATTTTGTCTGTGCAATGGCCAGGAAGAACCTGTTCGGAGATTGCATGAAAAGGGAGGCTGCATTGGGTGACACTTACCTGCCACTGACATCAGCACTTCCCTGCATCAATATCCTGAATTTTTATGGGAGTTGAGTAAATGTCTTGAAAACAACCCATACTCTGTATAGATGAGAACAGTCATACCTTGTTTTACTGCAGCCTACTTTATTGCATTTTGCAGAAATTGCATTTTTTACAAATTGAATGTTTATGGCAACTTTATGTCGAGTAAGTCTATCAACACCATTTTTTCCAACAGCATGTGTTCAATTCATGTCTCTCTGTCACATTTTGCAACTGTCAAATTAGTTTAAAATATTTTCATTAATATTATATATCTTATGGCAATCTGTGATCAGTGCCTGCTGATGTCAATTTTGTAATTGTTTTGGGGCACCAGGAACCATGCCCGTATAAGATGGTGAACCTATTAGTAAATGTTGTGTGTGTTCTGTCCCACTGACCATCTGTTCCCCATCTCTTTCTCCCTCTTCTCAAGCCTAACTATTACCTGAGATACAACAATATTTAAATTTGGCTAGTTAATAACCCTACAATGGCCTCATGTGTTCAAGTGAAAGGAAGAGTCTCATGTCCCTCACTTTAAATCAAAAGCTAGGAGGACATGTCCAAAACTGAGATGAGGCTGAAACCCAGGCTTCTTCCACCAAAGAGTTAGCCAAGTTGTAAATGCAAAGGAAATGTCTTAGAAGGCACTTTTAAAAGTGCTACCCCAAGAGAACACACAAATGATAAGAAAGCCAAAAAGCCTTATTGTAATAGCACTACCAGGTTGCTATGCCCACTGTGCAGCAACAGACCAATACACTGACAGCAGGTTTGCAGCAGAGAAAGAGTTTAACAATCGCAAGGCACAGAACAAGAAAATGAGAAGAATTCTCAAGCCCAAAATATTTTTGTGAAGGTGTTCTGGGCAAGAATTTTTAAAGGATTGTGGAGGGCAGGGGTTGGAACATTTGGGATCATCTACTGGTCAGGGTAAGCGGGATGAAATCATCAGAATGTGCTAACTGCATTCTATCATGTGTCAGTTTCTCACCGGGCCCTCCACACTGGCTGGCATTGGTGGTTTTGTTGGTATGCAGAACCTAAAGAACAACCTCAAACAAAAGTTTATCATCTCACAATGTCTTAGATTTTATCTATGGAAGAGAAAAAGAAAAAAGTTTTCTGACAAGGCCTACATTATCCTAGGGTACTAAGCTACAACTGGCTACACAGAAATGAGTCAAAGGACAAGCTGGCTTAATCATTGCTGCTATTGTGCTGCAAGCCTAGTTGGATTTTTCCCCCTTAATTCATTTTATAAAATTTGGGGGTGGGGGCCATTTTCATTATTGTGGATATGGAGAAAGTTGTAGTTGTCTGCATAAAAGATCAAACCAGTCACAACATTCCCTTAAACCAAAGCCTAATCTAGAACCCTAACTCTTTTTAATTCTATGAAAGCTGAGAATAGTGAGGAAGCTTCAGAAGAAAACTTGGAAGCTAGCAGAGTTTGGGTCATGAAGTTTAAGGAAAGAGGTTGTTTCCATAACATACAAGTGCAAGGTGAAGCAGCAAAGTGCTGATATGGAAGCTGTAGCAAGTTATCCAGAAGATCTAGCAAAACTAATTGATGAAAGTGGCTACACTAAACAACATTATTTTTAATGCAGACTTCTTTCTTATATTGAAAGAAGATGCCATCTAGAATTTTCATAGCTAGAGCAGAGTAGGTGATGCCTAGTTTCAAAGCTTCCAAGGAGAGGCTGTCTCTCTTCAGAGGTGCTAATGGAGTTGGTAACTTTAAGTTGAAACCACTGCTCACTTATTTTTCTGAAACTTTATGGCCTTAAGAATTGTGTTCTACAAGTGAATAAACAAAGTCTGGATGGTAGCATATCTGTTTATAACATAGTTTAGTCAATATTTTTAACCTGCTATTGAGACCTACTGCTCTGAAAACAACTTATACATTTTAAAATATTACTGCTCATTGACAATGCACCTGGTCACATAAAAGCTCTGATTGAGATGTACAAGGAGATACATGTTGTTTTCTTGCCTTCTAGCACAACATCCATTCTTCAGCCCTTGAATTGAGGAGTCATTTCAACTTTTAAGTCTTATTAATGTTATTTAAGAAATATATTTTGTAAGGCTATAACTACCAAAGATAGGGATTCCTCTGATGGTTCTGGATAAAGTAAATTAAGAACTTTCTGGGATAGAGTCACTATTCTGAATGCCATGAACAACTTTCATGATTCATGGAAGGAAGTCAAAAATACAACACTAACAGAAGTTTGGAGAGAGTTGATTCCATTTCTCATGGATGCCTTTGAGGGGTTGAAGAATTCAGTGGAGGAAGTAACTGCAGATGTGGTAGAAATAACAAGAGAACTAGAATTAGAAATGGAGTCTGAAGTCGTGGCAGAATTGCAGCAATCTTGTGAGAAAACGTGAATATATGAGGAGTTGCTTCTCGTGGCTAAGCAAAGAAAGTGGTTTCTTGGGATGGAATCTACTCCTATGAATATACATAAACTTAGTTAATAAAGCAACGGCAAGGCTTTAGAGGATTGACTTCAATTTTGAAAGAAGTTCCACTGTGGGTAAAATGCTTCAAACATCATCACATGCTACAGATAATCTTTCATTAAAAAAAGAGTCAACCAGTGCACAAAATTCTTTTTTTTTTTATTTTAAGAAATTTCCAAAGCCTTCTAGCCTTCAGCAACCACCACCCCAGTCAGTCACCAGCCATCAACATTAAGAGAAGACCCTCCACCAACAAAAATTAGAACTGGCTGGAAGCTTAGATGATCAATAGCACTTTTTTAGCAATAACATATTTTAAAATTAAGATAGATATACTGTTTTTTAAGACATAATGCTATTGCACATTTAACAGACTACAGTATAGTATAAACATAACTTTTATATACATTAGGAAACCAAAAACATTTGTGTGACTTATTTTATTGTGGTGTTCTCTAATCAAACCCATAATAGCTCCAAGGTTTGCTTATATTGTGCATTTCCTGCACCCAAAGGATATTGTAGCTAGTTTTCTTATCATTATCTGGAGATAACCAGCATCCTTACTATTTAACTTTATCTAGATACCTTTGTTCCTTGTCAAGGTCAAGGTTCCTTGTCAAGGTCAAGGATCCTTGCATGTTTTAGCAAAAACAAAACAAACAAAACATATTTTTTTAAAAAAAGCAGAATGGAATGCTAATGGTAACATGGAAGAGACTATCTCTGAACCGTGGTTTGTTTACACAGAGGAAATCCTAGATTGATTCCTGGCTGGAAAAGTAATAAAGCACCTTTCTACACCATTAGAGAGAAATCTGATAAAAATAGAAGAACCAGAATGAAAATCACTTCCCCTTGGGGCAGGACCAGGGTGAGCTGCTGAGACCAGCTCGATGGTGGAGACCCTAACCTAGCGGTGCTAGAGGAATTAAAGACACACACACAGAAATATAGCGTGTGGAGTGGGAAATCAGGGATCTCACAGCCTTCAGAGCTGAGAACCTCGAACAGAGATTTACCCACATATTTATTGACAGCAAGCCAGTGATAAGCATTATTTCTATAGATTATAGATGAACTGAAAGTATTCCTTACGGGAAACAAAGGGATGGGCCAAAATAAAGGGATGGGTCTGGCTAGTTATCTGCAGCAGGAACATGTCCTTAAGGCACAGATTGCTCATGCTATTGTTCATGGTTTAAGAACGCCTTAAAAGGTTTTCCGCCCTGGGTGGGCCAGGTGTTCCTTGCTCTCATTCGGGCAAACCGACAACCTTCCAGCATAGGTGTCAAGGCCATCACGAGCATGTCACAGTGCTGCAGATATTTTGTTTATGGCCAGTTTGGGGGCCAGTTTATGGCCAGATTTGGGGGCCTTTTCCCAGCAGTGAGCACAAATGGGAAATAAAACTGTTAAATTTCATAGTGAGTCCTTCTGTACTATGGATTTTTAAAGCACATGGGTGTTTTACTTTGGTTAAAAAATAAGAAAAAAATTTAAATCTCCAAGAAGCATAATCACTAACTCATTTTACTTAGAGTTCGAGTGTTTTGAAAAATGGTATTCCGTAATTTGTATCAATTACCACAAACAAGTTCATTTTCCTAATTATTTCTTTATTCAACTGTGGAAATGGTTCTGGCTTGATAGTCACATTGTCTCTGTAACTCCAGCCTTTCTTGAGTCTTGGCATGTTTTGTGTTGAAATGATGAAGCCTAGTTAAGTGTTCCTCAATTATATCATTAGCACTTGAAATATACTATTAGATGCAAAATAAGACTATCGATTTAAGCTTCTTAAGATATGGATGTACCATTATCATAAAAGTGTGTTGCACAATATTAGACACATGATATTTGGAGAAAGTGTTTTCTGGATTGATCAGGGAGAAAAGAAGTTCAAGTAAGTGACTCCTTTGGTGATGAAAAAACAAAAGAAAAACACCCAGAGAAAAAGTAAAAAGTGCTAAGTGACCAGGGCATAAATTATATATTTCATTTGGGAAAGTCTAGAAGCAATCACTGGGTTGATCACTGTGTTAAGGCAAGAGGCAAAGGACTTTCACTTGGTCTGCAGAACGCAGAACCATTAAGAGTAGATCATCGTACATTACTCCCCTTTGTGAATGAATAATACATAGAAAGAATCCCCAGTGTTTGGTTAGAAGAGAGCAAGACAAAGACCCAGAAATAATTTGCAATTTGTGAAGGAAGAAAAAGAAAATCCCAATTTAGTAAAACACAGTAACAACCCTGAAAGAGTGTTAGGGTTGCTGAAACCGAGGCATGGGGGAAAATGCAATACTTAGTTTATAAAATATATTAAAATAAGAAAACATATAAAATTATTTTATTGATTTTTTAATATTCTTAGGTAAAGACAGAAATTTAACGAATAATAGTCTAAATGTTTTAAAAATATTTAAAGTATATTTATTTTAATGAAATAAAATATACATTGACACATTTAACTATCTTCTAGAAGTACAGAAATGAGTGTGATTTGTTAAAATTTAAGAGGTTTTGTTTTTAATCAGAATAGACTTGGCGCTTTCCTAAGAAAACAGTTATAAAAGTGATTGCATACAAATATAAACATTTTAATTTCAGCGTTTCTCTTTCCCTGTATTCCATAGAATGATCAAAAAGAGATGGTGTCACACACCAGGACACAAATGAGCACAAGTTTACAACTTGCGTGAGCACAGGAACACTCTCATCCTTTGAGCTATCAGGATAACCTGGGTGAAGATGAATTGTTGTGCTGTTTCCTTCCTTCTCTTGTCTCAAAATTTCACACCTTTAGATATTACCTTCAGTGCAGTTCTCTAAAATGTGAACTGCATTGGGCAGATCATAGATTAAACTTGAAAAAACAGCAGAAAAACACCATAGCTACCACACACCTAACAAGTTATGGGAGAAAGCAGAGCCATCTTCCCACAACCAAGTGCCAATTGCTCTCTGAAACAGTGTCTGACCCAGTAAAAAGAGAGTAGAGAATTTATAAACCCCTGGTTGGAAACACAGCCAAACATATTTATGAATCCCAATTCTGACAATCCCAGTACTGCAGGGGCCAGGGGGTAAATTTCCCTTGGCCCTCTGAAGGTTCAACTCCTCATCTCCAAAATTATTTTTTTTATAAGAGAATAGTCACATGACTCTCTCTCTTTCTCTTTTAACCCATTTACTCATGCAGTATAAATTATTACCAAACTTCACTCATTTAAGGAGGTATCAAAACATAAATGTTCTAGGAACTTAGATGAGTAGATCTGCCTTGCACTTCCTTTGTATGTTTTTGTGTGTGTGTGTTTTTAATTTTTTTTTTGAGATGGAGTCTTGCTCTGTCACCCAGGCTATAGTGCAGTGGCATAATCTTGGCTCACTGCAAGCTCCGCCTCCCAAGTTCACACCATTCTCCTGCCTCAGCCTCCCAAGTAGCTGGGACTACAGGCACCCGCCACCACACCCAGCTAATTTTTTGTATTTTTAGTAAAGGCGAGGTTTCACCGTGTTAGCCAGGATGGTCTCGATCTCCTGACCTCGTGATCCGCCCGCCTCAGCCTCCCAAAGTGTTGGGATTACAGGCGTGAACCACTGCACCCGGCCTCCTTTGCAGGCTATTAGAGATTCTACCTCACGATATCTCATTTCATGGACACTGTGGATAAAACATCAGTACGTCCTATAGTCCGTAGTCAGTCAGCAAAGTTCTAAGTGCAGCTGTGGCAAGATGCTCTTTCTTAAAATAATGGACCCATTTATATTTTATCTCTAATATTACTCTACATGTTATATGAGAAATAGGAAAAAAAAAGCTACATAATTTAAAAATAAATTATAGAGAGGAGTTAAAATTATTATGATTCAAAGCAGTTTAATTGGTCATTGACTAAAACAATTTATAAGACTGAAATCTCACTCTACATTGAAACACAGTATTAGAATTATGATTGCTTATCTCTAATCACCTAAAGGGCAAAACATGAACCTAATATTTCTGTAAATGGCATATCTCACTGTAAGAATGTTGAATACGTATGCAATATTCATGATTAAGACCATTTTATTTCACAGAAACATGGGTGTCTATATTTTAATGTATTAATAATGATATATTTTTATTTATTGTAAATGTTTCTTTTTTTTTTTTTTTTTTGAGACGGAGTCTCGCTCTGTCGCCCAGGCTGGAGTGCAGTGGCACAATCTCGGCTCACTGCAAGCTCCGCCTCCCGGGTTCACGCCATTCTCCTGCCTCAGCCTCTCCAAGTAGCTGGGACTACAGGCACCCGCCACCACGCCTGTCTAATTTTTTGTATTTTTTAGTAGAGACGGGGTTTCACCGTGGTTTCGATCTCCTGACCTCGTGATCCGCCCGCCTCGGCCTCCCAAATGTTTCTGTTTTATTTACTTTTTCTGAACCCTTGAATGTTGTGCTCTTCATGTAATTTGTTAAGGCATCTTATGTCCATTTTATCACCTGTATTTTAAAGTACAAGTATTGACCAGATAATTTTTTCAAAATTCTATTCAATGTGTAAAAATTAAATTCAAAGTATTTAGCATAATTTTTTTTTCCAAAAAAAAATTGGGATACCAGGCTTAAGAAAGTATTGACTTCTCTCTACTCTCTAACTGAAATAGACTGGAATTCTGAGATTCACAGGAAAAATGGCTTTCTAGAAAATTTTTTCTTCATTAGAAATCAGATACTTGAATCTGTTCCCAATCCACTCTGGAATAGAACAGCGTCACAAGGGAGACAGAGACAACCTCAAAGAAAAATGAAGAAATAACTCAAAATAAAATTGAAATTTGAGCATGATCTCATAGGATAAATAGGACTTGAAAAATACAGATACGTGGTTACAATAAAATGAGAAATAGGCAACAGCCCTGGTTCATATCAGAATCTAAAAGGACAGAAAAAATTCAACATATTCTCTCTTCTTGCTGTTTTAAAATAAAATATGGTATACACGTTGACAAATACTAAAAGCACAAAATTTAATGATTTATGAGAGGCAGCACTCTTGTAACTACCATCCAAGTCTTGAAATAGAACATTTCCAGAATCTTCAAAAGCTCTCCTCACTTAACCTTCGAATTACTACCCTCTTTCTCTTTCTAGATGTTAGCACTGTCTTGACCTCTAACCCTGTATAGTTCAGTTTTGCTTGGTTTGATAATTTATGTTACTATAACATATATAGTCACATAATATAAATTATTTCGTGTCAAGCTTCATCCAAGAACTCATTTCCATGACCTTGACACTAACTAGGCAGGATACAAATTACCCTGGGCAGTGGGTAAGATACACTGATTGGCTCATTTGGGACCCAATTTGGATATCAGAGTGGGTCCAACTTCAGTCAAAACAAAATGGGGGCTGGGCGCAGTGGCTCATACCTATAATCCCAGCACTTTGGGAGGCCAAAGCAGGTGGATCACGTGAGGTCAGGAGTTTAAGACTAGCCTGGCCAACATGGTGAAACCCCGCCTCTACTAAAAATACAAAAAATTAGCCAGGCATGGTGGCATGGGCCTGTAGTCCCAGCTACTCGGGAGGCTGAGGCAGGAGAATTGCTTGAACCTGGGAGGCAGAGGTTGCAGTGAGCCGAGATCATGCCATTGCACTCCAGACTGGGCTATAGAGTGAGACTCGTTCTCAAACAAACGAACAAAAAAATGGGTAGGAATGATTATATAGAGGAAATTTTGAGCTACTAAACTTCTAGGAGGATGCATTTTGACAAACTGGTAACTCCTCTTCATACTTGCTTGTTTTTATTTTGTTTTTTGTTTTTCTTATGATGGATCTTTCTGAATGAGTCCACCATTGATTTACATGTGCAAATTCATGTTAAAATACAGTATTTGGGAAAAGACAAGAGTAAAGAACACATATTTGGGTGTGTTGTGCAGAGAGATCTTCACGTCCATATTCATCAAAAAAGAAAGAGTAGCAATGACTTTCACAAGCTTTGATTTGGAAACAGCATATCCACCATCTCTGAATTTACCATCTTTGATGTGGAGTGACCATTTATTAAGCAGGAGTGGAAGAATCAACAATGTGGCTGACACATGAGAAGAAAAGGAAAGTAAGGATAGCTAGCATTAATACCAAGGGAATAAAAATACTGCCTGTTAACCCCTGAGATTTTTTCTCAGTTTTTATTTTCAAATGAATATAGATTGACAAAAAACAGTTACAAAAATAGCATAGGGACCTCCCTTGTCCCTGCTGTTGGGTTTCTCCAGTGATAATACACACACACCTCATTTTATTGCACTTCACTTTATTGTGCTTCACAGGTGTGGCATTTTTTACAATTTGAGGTTTTGTGGCAACCCTACCTCTAGCAAGTCTATCAGTGCCATTTTTTTTTAATAGCATGTGTTCACTTCCTGTCTCTGCCTCACATCTTGGTAATTCTTGCAATATTTAAAACTTTTTTACTATTATTGCAATATCTTTTATGGTGATCTGTGATCAGTGATGTTTGATGTTACTACTGCAATGGTTTTGTGGTGCAACAAACAATGCCCATGTAACATAGTGAAATTAATTGATGAATGTATGTGTTATGACTGCTTCATTGGCCAGTGATCATCCATCTCTCTTCCTTTCCTTAGGCCTCCCAATTCCCTGAAACACAACAATACTGAAATTAGGCCAGTTAATAACATCACAATGACCTCTAAGAGTAAAAGTGAAAGGAAGAGTCACACATCTTTTCCTTCAAATCAAAGGCCAGAAATGACTAAGATTAGTGAGGAAGGCATTTTGAAAGCCCACATAGGCCAAAAGGCCTGTTGAGTCAAACATTTAGCCAAATGGTGAATGCAAAGAAAGATTACTTGAAGAAAATCAAAATTGCTATGCCAGTGAGCACGCAAATTATGTGTGTGTGTGTGTGTGTGTGTATCTATCTATCTATCTATCTATCTATCTATCTATCTATCTATCTATCTATCTATCATCTATCTAGATAGATAGATAGATAGATAGATAGATAGATAGATAGATCCTAATATCATTTTAAATTAAATAGCCAGCTTCTTATTGGTCATTCATTCTATCCATGGAACTTTTCTAAGAGTGGACTTTATAGGTCTTGCTCTGGTCTTTCCCAAGGAGTAGAGATGACCATTTCGTAGCTACAATCCAAGTAAGGAAATATTTGCCTTGGTAGATGTTTGCTATGTTGACTTTCAGTTCTTATTCAACATACCATTTTAATCTATGTTGTCCAATGCCTTTGCAGTTGTATTTTGGGCATTGGAAACTGCCTTGTTGTTCTTACAAATATGGTATCATTTTACAGTTTCAATTTTAACTAAAAATTACAAATTCAGCCAGGCGGGATGGCTCACGCCTGTAATCCCAGCACTTTGGGAGGCCAAGGTGGGCGGATCACCTGAGGTCGGGAGTTCAAGACCAGCCTGACAAACATGGAGAAACCCCTTCTCTACCAAAAATACAAAACTAGCTGGGTGTGGTGGTGCAGGCCTGTAATCCCAGCTATTCGGGACGCTGAGGCAGGAGAATCGCTTGAACCTGGGAGGCGGAGGTTGCAGTGAGCCAAGATGGCACCACTGCACTCCAGCCTGGGCGACAAGAATGAAACTCTGTCTCAAAAAAAAAAATACAAATTCAATTATGGACGTGGACCAGACACATTACACAAACATTTCCCCTTTTTGCATCTGTATCAAGTTAAAAGAATCCAGAAAACTACTTCCCACTAAAAGAAATAAGCAAATAAACCAAACCAAAGCAAATACCAATTCCACATGTGGTTCGGGAATAGGCAGACTCCAAAAGAAACAAAATAATGTTCAAGTTATGCATATAAGTAAATCTACACTGGCCAGTAGCTATTTACAAAGTTACACGTTTATGTAGTAAAAGAAGTGTGCAAATAGTGGTCACAGAATTAGTAACATATATTTTGAATAAAACATTGACAGTCTCCCTGATTGTGTAGCATAGAAAGAAGTTTATGAAGCCAGAATGGAGAAAACATAACTCGTTTCAAAATTTCTTAATTAGACTCCTTAATGTGTATGTTTTCTAAATAATAGGTTAGTCCTTTATATGGGACCTAGCAAGGTGTAAGAACCTCATGAAAGAGCTGCAAAGAGCTCAGCTGCAGCTGCAGCTTGTCAACTCCTATGCGGCTGGAAACAAGTTTCTCTGTGGTGAACTGTTGGGTGGCCTTTAGGTTCTCATTCTGAAATAACAAACCAAAGTCGACATATTGGTCACTTCCTAAATTCCAAAGCCTGCGTAATGTCACTAAGTGTCAGTGAAGTGGAATTGAGCCTCTGTCTTAGCCTTTAGGCAAAACTGTCTACATTGCAAAGCTCTACGGTCAGTATCTGCTAATGGAACTTGGGCATAAAGAAAAAGAGACACAGGAGGTAAAAGGATGCCCTAACTCAGAATAATAAGACACATAAATACTCAAACAGGAGATGAAGAATCAGACCAGTAAAACTCTATCGGACTAACCAACTCACCTTCTAACATTTTGTGACTAAACACTTATTTGGTACACATTAAACACTTTATACATTCTCAAGTTCCAGTAGCCTGAAATAAATCTTAGAAAAAGAATCTTACAAAGGATTATTGCTAATATTTTATAATTTACCTCTAATTCTTTCATAGTGATGTATGTAGTCTATAATCGATGATATTTAATGATTATCTATAAAACCATTAACAATTTTTGAGTTTACTTTACGCCAGGCTCTGTGTTTGATTATTTTGTAACATTTACTTCATCTAATCTTCATAAACTCTATGATATTGATAGTAATAGTTCTTAAATTTCATAGTTGAAGACACAGGAGATTATCAAGGAAACATGCTCAGTCAACCAAGCAGTGGTCAAGCTGAGTCTCACTAACCTTTGTCTACCTCTACTTCTAACAGATTAAAATCTAGAGAGTCATTTTGCATAACTGTAAGAAAATTATAATTTATTTTGCCTCAATTCTGCTGGGAATTTTTAGTTTTTGTTCAAATTTAGATAGACAAATTACCACAGATACATTGAATGTAGGTTTATTATATAATAATTACAACATATTTACATAATGTATACATATGCATATATATGCATGCACACACACTTGACTATGTACTGACTGATCTTTCTTTTTCTTTTTTCTTTTTTCTTTTTTCTTTTTTTTTTTGAGATGGAATCTCACTCTGTTGCCCAGACTGGAGTGCAGTGGCGCGATCTCAGCTCACTGCAAGCTCCACCTCCCAGGTTCATGCCATTTTCCTGCCTCAGCCTCCCAAGTAGCTGGGACTACAGGTGCCTGCCAGCATGCCCAGCTAATTTTTTGTATTTTAGTTGAGACAGGGTTTCACCATGTTAACCAGGATGGTCTCGATCTCCTGACCTCATGATCCACCTGCCTCGGCCTCCCAAAGTGCTGGGATTACAGGCATGAGCCACCGCGCCTGGCCTGATCTTTCTTATAGAGGTAAAAATCCATATTTAGACAGATAATTAAACTAAGTTATCCCCGTAGTTTTGTATAACCTAGGGGTGGTTTTTAAAGTCCTAGTAAATTTTTAGTTACATCTTTTATTTCCTAGTTTCTCTATTTTCATGCTTCTGTCTTCTAAGGAGCATAATTTAATTCATAAAAGTATCTGTTTATATATAATGATATCTATTTATAGGTTTTATAATACTTCAGTATATAAATAATTCACTTGAAAAGGATGTTGGCACCAAAATGGATGGTCTTTTTTAAAACTTAGAATTTATTTGGATTTGTTTGAAGTTAGGTTTCATGGGAGGAAATGCTCTCATTATTTGTATAACATTTTTTTGCAATCTATCCGTGAGAGGTCTGAGTGTTAAATAAAAAAAATTTTCGGAGTTATTTGTATATATGCATATATTTGTGTATGAAACAAATACCAGCAAATACTTATTGACTATACCAATCTCATACATACCCTTGCATTCTCCCATGGCTGTCTAACTTCAAACCTGTGCCTTACAATGCATATCCATCTTTGCTTTAGGTACAGTTTCACCGCGGTTTTTAATCATCAAAAAAAACCACAAACAAATAAACAATAAAAAAAAAGAGGGTTTTGTTTTTGTTTTTGTTTTGAGACAGAGTCTCACTCTGTTGCCCAGGCTGGAGTGCAGTGGTACGATCTCAGCTCACTGCAACATCTGCGTCCCGGGTTCAAGCGATTCTCCAGCCTCAGCCTCCCGAGTAGCTGGGACTACAGGCGTGCCACCACGCCTGTCTAATTGTTGTATTCTTAGTAGAAATGGGGTTTTGCCACATTGGCCAGGCTGGTCTCGAACTCATGACCTCAGGTGATCCCCCTGCCTCGCCTCCCAGAGTGCTGGGATTACAGGTGTGAGCCACTGCGCCTGGTGCCCAGTGAGGTTCTTTATAAGAACAAAACTGTATGTAAACACTTACGGGACCAGGTGCGGTGGCTCATGCCTGTAATTCCAACACTTTGGGAGGCCAAGGTGGGAGCATGACTTGATCTCAGGAGTTCGGGACCAGCCTGGGCAACAAAGTGAGATCCTGTCTCTAAAAAAAAAAAAAAAAAAAAAAGCACCACAAGCTAAATAAAATGATGATTCAAAGACTATTTTGCATTCAAAACTAATTTCTAATCAATCCTTATCAGGTAATTGTTCTTTCTGTTTCTTCAATCTGCTAAATACAAGATGTCAAAAGTGAGTAGTTTCAAATGTTTGATTCTGCTTTTGGTAGATTGTAAACTTGAGTAGGTTACATAACCCCTTTAAGATTCTTTTCAATCATATGTAAAATGTAAAATGCAACTAAACAGTTTATTGGAAATATGTTCTGAGAATGGTTTAATGTATAAACATATAGGGTATTTAACACCTAATTAGTGCTCAAAACCATTAAGAAACATGTTGAGGCAGATAGGACATAAGCTATTCATTATTAGTTACAGTGAGTTTGCAGACTAAACTTTAAACTTTCATGGAAATCTCTGGATTCTGATATGACCCTGGCCCCCTATGAGACCTCAGTCATCAGTACACTTTATGTGTAACAGGTGTGGCTGACACATCACACCCTGTAGTACAGAATGTTTCCAACCACAGAGTTGCTGCTGCCTAAAACAACAGTTAACACCTACACTGGTCTTGGTGTGACCACAGGATGTTGGGGATAAAGTGGATGGGTAATGGGTAGAGGAAATGGCGTGTCTGGCGAAAACAGTAAGACGCTGTTGCAAACAATATTGGGAGCTGAAGCAATTTACCTGGGCAAAAAGCAGAAGACATCGCTTAGGGAGGGGAGAAGAGACCAGAACTGAGGTTTACAAGCATGGATGGGGCTGATCACTATCACTATAACTGCACTATTTTTGTTATTCCAGCAAGTGTAACCATAGGAGACATTACTAAACTTAGAACTATGACAATATTTACCTGTTAAGAGAAGAGGAGGGAATAGGAAAGAGTCAATCATAAAGAAAAAATAACATAAGAATCATAAAGCATTGATTGGACTATAAATACTAGTCATATTTTCTATGAGATTATTTTTAACTGGAATTTTCTTCTGATAATGTGCTTAGAGATAGTGTGTTTTGTAGGTGGAAATAACAGGCAGGTAAAGACACACAAAAAAAAACAACTTTAAGGTACCATGAAGAAAGATGTTAAATAATACTATGTGAAAAATTATCATGGTGACTATTGATACACAAAGGACTTATTTCATATTGGAAGCTTAAAGAAAGGAATGGTTTGCCCCTGAGTTATTTCTGAACCCTTATCATGACAGAATGGTGACTGTAACAGAAATTTTTGAGACTAGACATAAAAATGGTTCACATGAAAGGAAAAGAAAACTAGCATATGGCAAAAATAATTTCTAGAATAAACGTGACTTGACTGGCTACGGTTTTACAGACTTACGGTTTTTAAAAGAAGGAACCCGTTTTTATCGGTCACACGACTCTCTACTTAAATTTCAATTTTAACCACAACACAATCTAAAGGTAAGAATTTATTTTATAAATAGTAGCAAAGAATTTTGAAAATAAGGAAATGATATTTTACTCCAGGTTAATATGCAACATTGCTAGCATGGAACACTGGCAACATCAGTAGAGCCAGATAATGAAGAGAAATCTCACAGGAATAGGGCATAGATTGTTCTTTTATATATAGTTCTCTCATCATACATCTAAAAACTTTTAAGTGGAAACTAAATGATGTGTAGGATACAGAGACCCTAATTTCTTTTTTTTTTTTTTTTGGGGGGGATGGAGTTTCGCTCTTGTTGTCCAGGCTGGAGTGCAATGTCGCGATCTCGGCTCACTGCAACCTCCGCCTCCCAGGTTCAAGCAATTCTCCTGCCTCAGCCTCCTGAGTAGCTGGGATTACAGGCATGCACCACCACGCCCGGCTAATTTTGTATTTTTAGTAGAGACGGGATTTCTCCATGTTGAGGCTGGTCTCGAACTCCTGACCTCAGGTGATCTGCCCGCCTTGGCCTCCCAAAGTGCTGGGATTACAGGCGTGAGCCACTGTGCCTGGCCCAGAGACCCTAATTTCTTATCTGGAATTTGTGGAAAGAAATGTATTTTAAAATTTATTAGTTTTTATTTTAAAATATATGTGTTTATACATACATGAATTAACAGCCTCATTGGCATTTGATGATTCACCCTATAACCCAGCACATTAATATTTCCACAGCAAAATGTATAAAACAAAAACTATGATTAGCTAAGTTCAGGTTTTGGAACCAAACTAATGAAAACATTTTGTTTATAGAGATTTGGTTTTTAGCCTTATGGGTAAAGAATTGGGGACTTATCTCCTGTGTCAGTATGTGGATTAAAGTATACTCAATTCTTTGTTCAAAACACCTATTCCTCCCTTTCTGAGCCCCTGCACATGTGGTTTCATACTGATAATTTATCTGAGTGATTTTACACACACGTTATAATAAACCTATGTATAGATTGGACAAGATAAGTTGAATCTCTTCACAGAATATTGTGTTAACAAGTCTTTTGTTGTTGTTGTTGTTGTTGTTGTTGTTGTTGTTATTGTTGTTTTTTGAGACAGAGTTTTGCTCTTGTCACCCAGTCTGTAGTGCACTGGCGCGATCTGGGCTCACTGCAACCTCCACCTCCCAGTTCAAGTGATTCTCCTGCCTCAGCCTCCTGGATAGCTGGGGTTACAAGTGCCCACCACCATGCCCAGCTATTTTTTTTTTTTTTTTGTATTTTTAGTAGAGATGAGATTTCACCATGTTGGCCAGGCTGGTCTCGAACTCCTGACCTCAGGTGATCCGCCCACCTCGGCCTCCCAAAGTGTTGGGATTACAGGCGTGAGTCACCATGCCCAGCCAGCAAGTCTTACTTTTGATTGAGTATGAGAAGTATCTCTCCCAAAATATTATGGTTCTATGCGTTGATACATTTGGTTTCTTCCGCTCTGTCAGTCACTTTTCTCTTTGTCCTCCCTGGTTTTCCCCTGTTCTGCTTGTTTCTTGGGGTGCTGATTCCTGCAACACATGTTTCACCGCCTGCATAGCTAACCAGCTTCCAGGTAGGTGCAGTCAATGGAGCTGCTGGGTTGAGATTTGGAAGGTAGGAAGAGGGAAGAAGCCTGTTATTTTGTCTTTCCCCTCTCTGCTTCAGGCTTTATCTCCTGCAGTGACCACACATGCTATGTACTGGTCTGTTTTATTTAATTTTAATATTTATTTTATTGTGATAGGAGTACAACATGAGATCTCTATTAACAAATTTTGGAATGTACAATACAATATTGTTAAGTCTAGGCGCAATGTTGCACAGCAGATCTCTAGAGCTTACTCATTTTGCATTGCTAAAACCTTATCCCCATTTTCCGCTCCTCACTGTCCCTGGTAACCACTATTCTGCTCCTTGCTTCTACGAATTAGACTATTTTAGATACCTCATACAAGTGGAATCGTGTTTCTGTCCTTCCCTCATGCTATGTTGTTTGAACTGCTGCCAAATAGCAACTGCCTCGTGGCAGGCACCAGCCACTGGGGTGCCAGTCCCCATCCAGTGGTTCTGGTAAACCCACCTGCTCCCTCGTTTCCTCTAGCTCTGAGAATAATACCAGCTTTCTGTTTTGCCCATATCTGAATCGTCTTCTTTCTCCTGATTGACTCTTAGATTTCTCCAACTGTTTGGTAAATACCCTCCTGTATTAACTTCCCTCTATGTAATGACTTGGCACAGAATCTGTTTTCCTGCCTGGACATTCACGAATACATCAACCTACTTTCAATAATATCTACTACACTCTTGTTTCCCTGACAATTTCTCTGTCTTTATTTCTGCCTATTTCTGCTCAGTCCCTCCCTCTGATCTAGCCCTAATGCTACTTCTCAAACAAACCATTCAGTCTTATGGTTTAGAGACTGTCCACTATTTGAACAGTTCCTTGCTCAAATATTTTAGAGGCTCTCTACTGTCAAATGTCATTCATTTGACGTTACTCAAATGACACCTCCTTTGGGATGCCTTCCTTGAACACATCTTCTGACTTTGTACCCACATCATTATGTATGCTCCACAATATTGCTTACAACAGAGCAAGAAGCCAAAGTTCAGTCACAGGACCAATAACTTAAAGCCAAAATATAAAGTGGCTTACCATTTTAAACATAATACTATATATGAACTTTATAGTAATTGTATTTTTATTTGCCATGCGCGGTGGCTCACACCTGTAATCCCAGCACTTTGGGAGGCTGAGGTGGGTGGATCATCTGAGGTCAGGAGTTCGAGACCAGCCTGACCAACATGGAGAAACCCCATCTCTACTAAAAATACAAAATTAGCCGGGCATGGTAGTGCATGCCTGTAATCCCAGCTACTCAGGAAGGCTGAGGCAAGAGAATTACTTGAACCCGGGAGGAGGAGGTTGTGGTGAGCCGAGATCACGCCATTACACCCCAGCCTGGGCAATAAGAGCGAAACTCGGTCTCAAAAAATATATATATATATATACATATATATATATATATATATACATATATATGTTTTTATTTGATATTTGTAACTTTATGGAGAATGTATTTTATTATATAATGCTGACATCAAACAAAATTATAGGCAATGTTAGAGAAATCAAATATTTATATTTTTATAAAAATAATGAATAGAAGAGTGGCATATAATCATCAGAGTACTTTATTCTCAAATTCACAAAAATGATAAACCAGAAGATTAAAAGTAAAAGAGATTAGTGGTTATTGGTATTTTTAACAGAATTCAGATTAAAAGGCTACATTTGTATGAGAATTATTGTTTCTCAAGATTCCAGAATTCCATTTATGTAACCAAAACAATTAGAATAATTCAAATACTGCCTGTGTAAGTTTACAACCAAAGTTTCCCTCAATTTCCCTCTAAACTGGATATGTAGTCTTGCTCTTCACCTGCTTCCCCGGAGTCTCCAATTATGTAGGTAATTCCCAGATAATTGTCTCTTAGTCATGTTCAGTCACAGGAATGTGTCATTTCAGGAATTCAAATTCCTAAATCTATATAATAACAAAATTTTTGAATTTTATGCAAAGCTAAAATTTTTCTTTTTCCTTTGGCTCTAACTGAACTCAGATGAGAAAATCAGCACAGAAAAAGGTAGTGTAGATGACTTCTCTCTTTGTCTCAGGAGAGAATCTCAGGCAGTTCTTGGACACATCCCTACAGAACCCTGCAACTACAGCTCCTGACATGGGCAATGAACCTGCACTTGCGTGTTGTGTGGTTTTGATTCTGCCTCACCCTCAAACCAGGTGTCTCATATTTTCTGTTAGAGCTCTATATCCCACCTATCACTCTTCATGCATGGCAGCTGTTTTAGTATGCTATTGCTGCTGTAACAAATAAGCACAAATTTAGTGAGAAAAACAACAAAAATTATTCTCTTACAGTTTTAGAGGGTTGGAGTCTGAAAAGTCTTATGGAGCTAATATCAAGGTTACAGCAGGGCTGAATCTGTTCCTCTCCTCATCCAGCTTCTCATGTCTGCCAGCGTTCCCTCACTTGTGGTTTTGTCTTTCCAGCTTCTGTTCCCATGATGGCACTGCCTCCTCCTTTTCTGTACTCAAATCTCCCTCTGCATCCCTTTTATAAGGATACTTGGGGTTACATTTTAAGCTGACTTTGATAATCCAAAATAATCCTTCAATCTCAATATCCTCAATCACTTCTCACTTCTCCTAAGTATCTCTTGCCCTATAAGGTAGCATTCACAGCTTCCAATGATGATGACCTGGATATACTTGGAGCCATTATTCAGCCTACTATGGAATCTAGGATGAGTCCAGGTTGTTCCCTGCTCTCATTTGGACACGTTTTACCTAAGAAACATTCACACATAGTTTATTATGTGGATGTGCAACGGGTTCCCAGCGGATCTTTCACAACTCTACCACCACAGGCTTCTGGGGGCAGGATTCTCAACACCTGTGTTTCAAACCACACCTCACCTCCATTCGCCATGCTTTTTTGCTGCATTCTGTGCAGCTGAGCTCTGACAACTGTATCACACAGTCTTCCTCACCCTCTGGCTTCTGTCTGTTTTCAACCATTGGAAAGCATTGGTAGGAGAAGAGAAGCTGGGATGAGAAAGTGGAAAAATTATATAATTCTCTAGCTCCTTCCTCATTTTCAGGTCCTGGAAATGGTTAGAATCTGTCCTGAACTCTTGGTATCTTCTGATACTCAACGATGGAGCATGGCGTGAACATCGTCCTGCTGCCCTACAAAATATTGTCTAGATGATGGGTAGCTAAAAAATCTATTTGCAATTAATAATAAAGAAATAAAAACTAGGTTCTGATTAAGTATTCTGCTGTATATTTTCCTAGAATATTGGCTACTTAAATATTTTCCATATAATTATTAAATAAATATTTATTCTGATATGGCCCATCTCTATTCTGATATAGCCCATGTTGAATTTTTTCTTCAGAAAGGAAAAGAGATTTTTCTCCTGCATTTAATCCAGTGATTATTTTTCATTTAAACATCAGGCATCTGGTTAATACACTGTAGGTGTGCAAAAAGTGTTGCTGACACATCCTTTCACCATACATTCCTCTGTACAGAACACTTCCAACCACAGTGTTGCTAGCCCTTGAAAGAACATTTAGCACCTAGACCACCGATGTTACTGTAATGATTCTTGGTAATTCTAACTTGGGTCATGGGAAAGGAGAAAGACATTTCTGATGAAAAATAATAAAATTCTACTGCAAGAGACATTGAAAGTCAAATCTGTGTATCAGGCCCAGAAGCAGTAGGTTTCACTTAACAGAGGAGAAGGAAATCAAAACTGAGATTTGCAAGCCTGGATGTGGGTGACCACTATTAACTATCACATTAGCGTCATTATCATTTGGACAAGCAGGACCACAGGTAACAACATTAGCTTCAGAATCATGAAAGGATTTTTTGTTGGAAGAGGAATGAGGGAGGAATGTAGAGACAGATAATAATGTGAAATAACATAAGGCAAGAAAAATTTTGATGTAATGAGAATAAGAAATAATGTGAGGATGGAAAAATTATTGATACAAGTTATACATATGATTATGTAAGTGTTATAATCATGTCCTGAACATGCATTATTTGAGATTTTGTCTCAATTGGATATATTTAGGTAATGTAATTTGTGAACAGAAATAATGGGCAAGTGCATGCATATAAAGAAAACCCCTGAATACCTGTCATACTGCCTATTTATATAAATCAGAATCCTTTACAATCTTGAACTCATTCTGCTTAGAAAAATAAAATGTGATTTCATAATAAGATTTCCAGAAAACACATTCAGGCATTTATATTAGAGAAACAGGAAGCTAGACCATTTTAAAAATCATTTTTCTGAAACTGTAAGTGACTAAAACAGCCATGAATACTATGCAGCCATATAAAAAGAATGAGATCATACCTTTTGCAGCAACATGGATGAAGCTGGAGGACATTATCCTAAGCAAACTAACACAGAAACAGAAAACGAAATACTGCATGTTCTCACTTATAAATGGGAGCTAAACATTGAGTACATGTGGACACAAAGAAGGGAACAATAGTAACCAAGACCTGCTTGAGGGTGGAGAGTAGAAGGAGGGTGAGGATCAAAAAACTCCCTGTTGGGTACTATGCTTATTGCCTGGGTAATGAAATAACCTGTAAACCAAATCCCAAGAATACTGAATTTACCCATGTAACAAGCCTGCACAGGTACCCCCTAAACCTAAAATTTAAAAAAAAAAAAAACTGATGCTAACATGTTCTTACAAAAAAAAAAAGAATTGTAAAACACAATGAAAATAGCATACATATCTGAGAAGCCATTTAACATATTTAACATTCCCTTTAAGAATGAATATGCCTCTGTGCAAATTTGCTATATCTAATTCTCCCAGGTAAGAAAGTTGTCCATACAGGAAAAAACAAAACAAAACAAAACAAAAACAGCCATGATTTTTACTACATGTTAAAAGAAGCGACATTTTCTTAGTAATCAGTAGCAAAAAAACTTTACTTAAGTGGCAGTTTTGGGAAGGATATAATTTAAAACTAAAGACTTACTTTGCAAATAGCAGTAAGTGTTTTTAAATCAATGGTTACCATTAAACACAGCTTATATAGTATACACAAGTTAAGCAATAGTGTCAGAAAATAAATAGGAATCAAGACAGCACTAGTTCAGGGACTGTTCTTGAATTCATAATATGTGGACCAAGAAGAGATGAGGAAGGTAGAGTCAGAAATTGCTTTTGTGTAATTTTGAGGAGGCCATACCAAAGCTTAACAATACCAGATGCCTATAGATGGTAGGGAGCATGGAAGTCTACCAAATACTTTAAATATTAGCCTTATAAGCAGCTTTTTTGATAAGACGGGCACCATTTTCAGACTGTAAATGGCTTGGAAACCTGAACACCTGACACGGATTATTTTCACAGGTCAAATGGAATGGCTTGAGTTGGCTGATAAGACTGGAATAGTAATACTATCACCTAGGAAAGCGCACACAGAGTGAGGCTCAACTGATAGCTACAAGAGAGGGTCAAATATCCATTGTAGTTAATCTGCCAAAAGTGGGTAGGGGCAATGCCCTGTGCAATGTGGTCTCCTCCTCCAGAAACCAATAGGATCATCTTAGGCAGGAGCCACAAGTCTGGCATGCAGTGGAAGCCTCTGCATCAGAAACAGTCCTTCACTCTGTGCCAGTCTATGATGGTCGCTGTGTTGTCACGTCCAGAATAACGATAAATCCAGGCAGCACTGGTAGAGATCAGAGAGTGCACAGACTTTAAACCTTTCACAAAATTTAACCCGAAAGGAATCACAGATGTAGATGTGATTCTCTACATTCTCTAATGAGACCAGTTGGAATTAAGCTGTTGATTGAGTCTGCACTAACTGATCAATATTTTCTGTAATCTAAAACTTTTCTAAAACATAAAGTCTATTAATTTTTAAAAATCAGAGGGACTAATTGAAGTAAAATCATAAAATAAATAAAAATATATAATTTCTAAATAATATATTACAGTTAAGATTGTATTCAAATACATTTTAATCATGATTCTCAGAATCACCTGTGAAATATTTTTATACAATTTTAGAAAAGAAATAAGTGAAGTAAAAAAATCATTTTATATAGGCTGTTTGCATATCATAACATAATCAATTAATGGCAGAACTGAGTCCCAAATTCACAAATTCAGCTTCCAAATTCTACTCTCCTTCATTCTTTTCCACCATGAAGTGGGAAAATAATAATAAACTCAGTAAAAAACACCACCATCTATCCAAAACCAAAATAGCAGCTGATTTATTTAGGAACTAAGTTCTCCCCTATAATAAAAATTAAAATGACTATCAAATAAGGAGTTAATAACGTTTGTTTATATTTTTCCCTTTTCCACTTCCTCCTTGCCTTTCTTATCTCAGTGAATATATTAAAGGTCTAAATATTTCATGCAAGAATTAGAACCAGTAGTGGGGATACAGTTAAATGGGTGAGTCTCAGTGAGTCTACAGTTCCATGTACAGTGCGTGTTGGAGATAGATCAGAAACCCACCTCTACCTTTGGAACATCAAATATCTAAAAAAAGAAAAAAAAAAACTCTGTGAGGCCAACATTTGCCTTTGTATTTATTTCATTCATTCTGCTTAATTTCTTCTTCAGGCTTGACTTTTATTTTCTCATTTGTTGCTACTGCCATGCCCTAACCACACAAAACTAGACTTAATGGTGAGTCACCTGAATGATTTTGTTTCCACTCATTTCTTATTTTCCATTACATATGCCTAATTAACTGTGGCATGCAGCTAAATTAAATTTCATCTTCTCTTGTCACTAAGTATGCAGAAAAAAATAATTAAAATTTTTAAAAAGAAACTTCATCTTCTCTTTTTCTGTATCCAGATTGCATATTCTGATGATAGAGGTCAAACTGCCTGGTGCTAATTCATATCAGGCTCTCAAATTTCACCTTGATTATCACTGGAAATTGACCATTATTTTACTTTTTTTTTTGTCAAATTTTATGGTGGCACATGCCTGTAATCCCAGCTACTCGGGAGGCTGAGGCAGGAGAATCACTTGAACCTGGGAGGGTAAGGTTGTGAGTGAGCAGAGATCATGCCATTGCACTCCAGCCTGGGCAACAAGAGGGAAACTCCGTCTCAAAATAAAAAAAGAAAAAGAAAAATTTCTTATTCTCAATACCAAGATGTTTTGTTGTTATTTTCAAATTTTGATCACCGCCCTTAAACCATCTCTCTTACAGGAAGTGAGCAAAGGCCAAAAGGATAGAGACTAAAAGGCTGTGATAAACAGAAAACGTCAAAGGCTACCCTAGAGAAATTTATAACCATTTAAACCCATATACCCACCTAGTCACTAAATATCCAAACAAACAAAGCACAAGAACAGAAAACATATTACAGTTTTAAGTATAGATTACAAGTGCAGTGAAATGGTAATTTATGAAATACAGAGAACATCCAAGGCAACATGATTTATAATTGTCCTGAAAAGAAAGCAATTAAATGTCCATCAAAGTTAGAGTAAATAAACTGATTGAGAGTATATCATACAAAGAAATTACATACAAAAGTAAACTACAGCTGTCCACAGCAACACAGATAACTCTAATAAATACACAATAAAACAATGCAAAAAAATGTACAGTTTCATTCTATTCACATAAACAAAATTAAAATAAGCAAAAAAGCTACTAAGAATATGTGTGAAAGGAGGAAGAAAATCAGAAGAATGGTCAATTCTAGGAGGAAGCATTGTAATAAGGAGGATCAATGCAGGAAACACTCTGGGGTGTGGTAATACCTATTTTTACTTAACTCTTATCATTATTCATTAATCTCCACATAAATGTTTTCTGTCCTTTCCTGTATGTTTGTCATATTTCAGAGGGAAAAATATTAATTGATTTCATTATCTAATTGGTAATTTTATTATCATAAAAGTTTATCTTAAAAAGAGTGGAGGATATACAAATGCAGTTTTGCATATTATCTCACTTGATATTAGAGGTATGACTAAAATAACATTCCATTGTAACTGTGAACTTTGAATACCTGGTTTCTCAAGTAACTCAACAATTCCCGCAACACCTAACCCTAACTACATGCTTCGGATAAGGTAAACTTAAACTAAATCAGCTTCCCCCGATGGTTGAAAGGAACATTTTCTTCCTGAAATAGTATCTCTGGAGCCAGACATCATGTGGATTTGCAGGTTGCGTTAACACCACCACTGGTTAAAAAGATCAGCAGGTCAAGATTTCATTTTAAAATAGTCTAAATTAGTAATATTTCTTGTCATCTAGCAGGAAAAAATACAAACTTAATTTGTAATGTTCTCTAGAACAACCCATTTCATCCCAAGCTTAATGATTTACCATGAATAAATTAGTGAGAAAGATGAGACACTCAGAGCTAGAAACAAATAAAAAACTAAGCACATAAGCAAAGTACCTTAAAAAGAAACAGTAGGAACAAAAAAGACAGCAGATACAAAATAACAGCTAGGCACAGTGGCTCACGCCTGTAATCTCAGCATTTTGGGAGGCTGAGGTAGGCAGATCACCTGAGTTCAGGAGTTGGAGACCAGCCTGACCAACATGGTGAAACCCCATCTCTACTAAAAATACAAAAATTAGCTGGGTATGGTGGCAGGTGCCTGTAATCCCAGCTACTCAGGAGGCTGAGGCAGGAGAATCGCTTGAACCCAGGAGGTGGAGGTTGCAGTGAGTAGAGATCACCCATTGCACTCCAGCCTGAGTGACAGAGCAAGACTCCATCTCCAAAAAAAAAAAGAAAAAGATACAAAACAAACATTACATCAATAATCAGACATATGGTATAAATTAATTATATTTACCATGGTTAAGGGAACATAAGACAAATTTGGAAATGTGTTTAGAAAACAAAAAACTCTTTAAAATACATAAATTTATGGATTTGTAAAAGAACTAAATATAATTTTTTGAAAGACAAAATAATAATTGGATATATTTAATGTCTACTTAGACATAGATGAAGAGAGAATTAATAAATTGAACTACATTTCTGAAGTCATTTTTCAAAACACAGCCCATAGAGACAAAAAGACAGTATGAAAAAGAAATTAAACATATGGCAGTTTAGACAAATGCCTCCAGGTAGCATAATTTTTTTTTTTTTTTTGAGACGGAGTCTCGCTCTGTCGCCCAGGCTGGAGTGCAGTGGCGCAATCTCGGCTCACTGCAAGCTCCGCCTCCAGGATTCACGCCATTGTCCTGCCTCAGCCTCTCCTAGTAGCTGGGACTACCGGCGCCCGCCACCACGCCCGGCTAATTTTTTGTATTTTTAGTAGAGACGGGGTTTCACTGTGGTCTCGATCTCCTGACCTCGTGATCCGCCCGCCTCGGCCTCCCAAAGTGCTGGGATTACAAGCGTGAGCCACCGCGCCCGGCCGCATAATTTAATCTAATTGTGTTAAAGGGTTATATTAAAATTGTGATATACTACTGTTGAATTGAAGCTTTTATTATTATTAAAAGACCCATCTTCTTACTACATTTTTCCTTAAAGTGTGTTTTGTCAGATATCAGGAGCTATGATACTTTAGTTTGATTAATGTTTGCATTATATAAATGTTGATCTTCTATTTTCAACCATTTCACATCCTTATCTACTAGATGTAATTTTTGTAAATAACCTGTAACATTTACAAAAAAATTTTTTTTTTGAAATGGAGTTTCGATCTGTCACCCAGGCTGGAGTGCAATGGCATGATATCAGCTCACTACAGCCTCGCCTCCCGGGTTCAAGCGATTCTCCTGCCTCAGCCTCCTGAGTAGCTGGGATTAAAGGCATGCACCGCCACACCCCAGCTAATTTTGTGTTTTTAGTAGAGACGAGGTTTCACCATGCTGGTCAGACTGGTCTCGAACTCCTCACCTCAGATGATCCACCTGCCTTGGCCTCCCAAAGTGCTGGGATTACAAACATAAGCCACAACGCCCAGCCAACATTAAAAAATATTTAAGAACCCATTGTGATAATTTTAAATTTGTTTTCCTGGAACATTTACAGAGTTTACCTTCACTGTTGATGTGTCTGATTTTTTATAATTTACATAAATTTATGCTTTCACCTTGTCCTTGCCTGATCTCACATCTCTCCCCCCACTCCACCCACCTTTAAAACTTCTTTTGAATGTACTTATTTTTCTCAATCTATTTTTTCTTCTGTAATTTTTGAAATCATACTTTCATCATTTTACTACTCACTCTAGAATTTAATCCATGTGTATGTGAATTATTAATATCTGAAGCTGATCATCATCTTTGCACTCTTTCAAAACAACTTAAGACCCAACGATGCTCCATAGTCTGCCAATGAAATTATATGCTTTTGTTATGAAGTTTATTTCTATCCATCAAAGGAGCGGGCAGTTGACCTGTGGTTACTGTGGTGTGTATATCTCAGAGCACACATTAGACTGTAAAAGAAATTTCACATATGCACACTTTAGTCCTTTCAATGATAAAAACAAATATGCTCATCAGAAACAGTAACACAAAAATAGAAAACCACATATGAAAAATACAAATTTAACAGGTTAATGACCAAAATATTACTACATTACAATCTTTTCAAGTCAGACACATAATCTTATTCTATTACAAACACACATATAATTATAGAATTCTTTCTACCAAAATATAAAGTTGTATTATGTAATAATTTTACTTTTTTCCACTTCATGTATCATGGAAAATTATCCACATAAATACCTGAAAAGCTATCTCATCTATGTTTAATGACTGTATAAATTTTATTATAGAAATAAGTAATAATTGTTTTCATTATTTAATTTAACAGTTATTTTACTTTTTAAAGTGAAACATCCATTGGTCATTTGAAAAATTAGATAAAGCTATTAATAATTATGTTAGAGATTATATTGAGGGAATAGGGTTGTATGTTGTGTTCAACTGAATCATTTACAATGAGCATAAATATTTACAATCACGAAAAAGGTATTTCTGAAAATCAGTATCTGTTACAATCATTCAAATGCAATGTCATTTATTTATATTACATTATTTAGTCTATTGTTTTCTCATTTTAAAAAAATAGCAGTCAAGGCTTTATGGTTAATATTTAAAATTTTATCTTTAGAAATAAAAAAGTGGTTCATCGTACATAAAAGAAAAAACAAATTTAATTTGTAAGAGTACATTATCTTTAATTTTCTTAAGTCAAAAACATAGTTTACATATTAGCCTTAGTGTAAACATCCTCTCTGATGTCGCAATATTAAGACTTCTGTTGCCTTGGTCCCATCTCATTCTGACCCGGTGCTCATTGGCCCTTACAATTTAATCTGAACAATGGAACCAGAGACATCAGCACTGTCCAGGCTCTCTCATGATCTTCATCCTTCGCCAGCGGTATTTCATGAAATAAATACAGGTAAAACCAGATTCTGCTGTTATTGCTAAATCATCTCTTCTTTTGATGAGAAAATAATATTAAAAATAATGAGCTCATAACCAGGTATTTTTAGAGGAGGATTTGAAACTCTTTTGTCTTTATAAATGAGTTTAAGATTTTCTAATTAAAGGGGACTTAAATCTCAGAAGATTATAGTTTGGTAAGTAAATATTTACAATTGCACTAGGTTTAATATTATTTAGGGGACTGTTATTGACTTTTGGTGAATGTCATTGACTTTTGGTGTCTATGAGTTCTGCTTCACTTGTACTGAAGGAATACATGCAATATGCTGTGGAATGAATTTATTTAGTGAGAATTAGCGGCTTGTCAAGCTCCTTTCATTAGGATTAAATTCAACTATTAGAAGAAGCAGAAATAGACATTTAAATTAATTTGAATATTTCTACTCTTGCTTCTATTTCCAATTTTACTGCAGATGCTAATGCCCATTATATTCTTACAATTACTATTCTACACCACTGGTATTATTACTACTACTAAAGAAAAACACATATTGAGTGGTTAATATGTTTCAAGCACTATGCTATCGACTTTATATACATTAACTTAATCTCTACAATGTATCTATAAATGATTATTGTATTGTTACCTGTATATTACAGACAAGGAACTAAGAATTTTTTAAAAGAGTAAGAATTTACCACATTTCACACAGCAAAAAAAAAATGGAGCCAATTTTAAATCTTTCTTATGATTATAAAATGTGACAATTTGTATCACATATAATATGCCATTTAATTATATGTTTATGTATCATATAAGTATGTGTATATACATATATCTGGATTATAGTTGTTGGATGCTTTTTTATCTTTTTTAGAGTTTTCTGAGGAAAGTATAATATACTCAGACCTCAAAGTTCATTGTTCTTCAAATATCCAGAATGGAAAAATAACAAAAACTTTGAAAACAAAAGGTAAAAACCATTTAAAACTCTAGATTCACTTTTTGGCTTAAATATTTTAATGAACTAATCATGAAAACAAATATTCTTGGGCTAATGTTTGAATCAGGATTTGTTTCTTGTCCCTACACTTTTTAATAGATCATAGTAACCTACAGTGCTCTGTTAAGAGCAAATGAGAATGGTCAGCGAGGCAGCAATGGCCGCGATGACTTAGAATGGCGTACCAAGATCACGGAAAAAGAATGTTTCATACACAATTTCCTGGTTTGATATTTTAATTTTGAAAAAGTTAAGTGTCTTTTTAGTGCTTCGGTATTTCTACAAACAGAGGATGTGAGATACCTCATGATGAACATGATGAATGAACTTTTTTTTTTTTTTTTTTTTTTTTTGAGACGGGGTCTCGCTCTTTCGCCCAGCCCGGAGTGCAGTGGCGCAATCTCGGCTCACTGCAAGCTCCGCCTCCCGGGTTCACGCCATTCTCCTGCCTCAGCCTCCCGAGTAGCTGGGACTACAGGCGCCCGCCATTGCACCCGGCTAATTTTTTGTATTTTTAGTAGAGACGGGGTTTCAGAACTTTTATCAAAACGGTCACAGAATACCTGTCTAGCCAACAGCAAAAGTTGGAGTTTTGTTCTTAACCTAGTTCTATTACAAAGATGAAAGATATAGTTAAAAAAAAAAAATTAGGGAGAGGGGGCAGCTGTGGTGGCTCACGCCTCTAATCCCAGCTCTTTGGGAGACCAAGGCAGGCGGATCACCTGAGGTCAGGAGTTCGAGACCAGCCTGGCCAACATGGTGAAACCTCGTCTCTGCTAGCCGGGCATGGTGGTATGCACCTGTAATCTCAGCTACTCAGGAGGCTGAGGCAGGAGAATCACTTGAAACTGGGAGGCAGAGGTTGCAATGAGCCAAGATCACGCCACTGCACTCCAGGCTGGGCGACACGGTGAGACTCTGTCTCAAAAAAAAAAAAAAAAAAATTATGGGAAGGAAATGAACTAAATCCACAGTAGGACTTCTGAAGTGCTCTTTAGTAGCCTTTGGAAGAGTTCTTTACTAGGGCAACTTCTTAGTTCATAAACAGCTCGTATCTACACCAAAATGTCAATATCTTCCCACGATGCACCTAAATCTGCAAAATAATTTTTAGAATTACTCCCCACGGGCTGAGGTATATTTTCCCACAGCATGGTACTCCCATGAACTTACATTTTAGACCAATTCAAGTGGGTTAAATACTCTTGGTGAAAGTTCTTTTTAGTATCAACTCCTGAATCTGGTTTCCATTGATTACATTAGCCAACTTCTCTCTTTTTGAACAGTGTCTCCATGGTGCATTATTGCTGTGATATTTGCCTTCCTTTATTTAATCGCTCTGGTAACAGTTGCAGCTATGATAGCCAAGAGTAAGTATTTTTTAGAGCAATTTCATTAATTTTTTAATTACTAAAATATAATTTTAAATAGCCTTTAAATTTGGTTCTAAGGTTTTCATCAAGATATTTTTCTCATTTGTTATTTTAATTAGATACGAGTAATTTTATCAATTCAGTTTTTTGAGTTATCAGCAATGGCATAGGCCCCGGTGTCCTCATAAAAAGACGTTAGTGGATAGCTGAGTAGTTTGATAGAAACGGAAAATAGTACCAGTATTCTATATTTTATTATATTGTTATTGACATTAGATTCATAAGCTGTGAGATGTAATAAAATGTGAAAATATTTATAGATGTTATTGGTTTGGCAGTTAAAAGTTAACTTATTATGGCATTAAGTTCAGATCATTTGAAAGAGCAATTTAATAGAGGCAATAGAAGATGGTGGGTACAGAATCATCAAAAAATGAAAGAAAATGATCAAGATATCAAACTGAGTCTGCATATTGCTTGCACTAAATTTGTCTTAATATTATAAAAAATATAACCTTTTAAAGTAATAAATTTATCAAATACTCAGTGCTATAAGAAAACTAGAAACATGAAGAAGTTCTTTTAATCTAGAAAGTTAAGATGAATTTGATTCATTAAAAAAAGAAAAACGACCCCAAACATATGGAGGCATAAATAGATATAAACCAATTCTAATCTCAAAGTGAACTATTTTAGTATAGAAAAGAATATGTAACTTTTAGTAATAAACATAAACTTTTTTGAAATGTATGATTTCCTATGAAGATACGTACTATGATAAAATGACTCGGGAAAAAAGAGACAATTTGAACAAATATTACTACATGATGCAGAAAAAATAAGTAAGCTAATCAAAGATGTGCCTCTAAATAGATACCTGGCTGATAATTTTTAAAGAATGAATTTGAGGCTGAGCATGGTGGCTCACGCCTGCAATCCCAGCACTTCGGGAGGCCGAGGCAGGAAGATCATCTGAGGTCAGGAGTTCGAGATCAGTCTGGCCAACATGGTGAAATCCTGTCTCTACTAAAAACAGAAAAATTAGCTGGGCATGGTGGCGGCCACCTGTAATCCCAGCTACTCGGGAGGCTGAGGCAGGAGAATTGCTTGAACCTGGGAGGTGAAGGTTGCAGTGAGCCAAACTCACACCACTGCACTCCAGCCAGAGCGACAGAGTGAGACTCCATCTCAAAAAAAAAAAAAAAAAAAAAAAGAACTAAAATATATCTTAATAACAGAAAATGACTACTAGATAAGCTGTTCAGTATCTACCAAAGGATGAAAGATTCTCACCCCACCCCACCTAAAATCAGTAAAATTAGTTTAGGATTATTTCTACATACAGGAAAATATTTTAGGACAATATTCCTTACAAACAGAAAAACAAAAATCCTACATAAAAGAGCCAACATAATACATCACTGTTATAATAATAAAATTCTGGTTTAACTTGGGGATAAAAATTTGTTCACTTATCAAGAGATGTTTCAATAGGAGAAAAGGAAATAAATACAAACATATTTAACTTAAGAATATTTATAAGAACCTTCAGCAAATATTATCTTTCATAGTGAAACATTATAATCATTTTCAATAAAATCAGGAAGACAAGGATGACTGCTATAACTATTAGTATTCGGCCGGGCGCGGTGGCTCACGCCTGTAATCCCAGCACTTTGGGAGGCCGAGGCGGGCGGATCACGAGGTCAGGAGATCGAGACCATCCTGGCTAACACGGTGAAACCCCGTCTCTACTAAAAATACAAAAAATTAGCCGGGCGAGGTGGCAGGCGCCTGTAGTCCCAGTTACGCAGGAGGCTGAGGCAGGAGAATGGCGTGAACCCCGGGGGGTGGAGCCTGCAGTGAGCCGAGATTGCGCCACTGCACTCCAGCCTGGGTGAAAGAGCAAGACTCCGTCTCAAAAAAAAAAAAAAAACTATTAGTATTCAACATTTTTTTGCACGTCTTCGGCAAGGAAAAGCCACAATGTAAGAAAACCTAGTTAGACATAATATAAACTGGAATTGAAATTAACAACTGCAATTATATGCAGATGATGTGCTTTCTTATCCAGATGGTTAAAAAAGAAACTACTGGAAAGAAACAAAATAAAAAGAACAGTTCAATAAGTAAACTCAATCCAAAATTAAAATAGCTTTCTTATATACCAGCAAGATCTAATATCCAACTTCCAGGTCCACTTTTCAAGCCTCTTATTTGACATTTCTTCTTAGATATCTTTAAAAACGCCTGATACATTACTTTCAAACACTTTGTATTCCCAGCCCTGGTCCTTACTAGGATCAAGAAAAAGATCACATACTTTAATACTGTTAGCTTACTCTGCATCTGTTGACCGAATGTCTAGTGAGGTGACGCTAGGGGCCATCTGTGTTATCTCACAGCCACTGAATATCTCGGCTCACTGAGCCAGTGTAATTCTCCACATCTGCACTCCTACCCATCTAATCTGAGGCAATAATCTCCCTCTCTGTCTACTCCATAAACCCTCAAGTGATATTACTATGCCTACCCCTGATTCTTTCTAATCGATTTCCAGAATTGTGTCTTCAAAATGCAAATTTTATAAACTCACTTACCTTTACTGATTAGTTCCTTAACACTGTGGATTCAGTGTAAATTTTAAAAGCCTGAACATGGTTTACAAGGTCCTTCCATACTTGGTCCACAGCTCCCTTCCCCAGCTAGAAGCACACCCTTTCTCCCGAACCAGCCTCCAGCCACCGTTGTTGTCTTTTAGTCCATTGAATGTAACACGGTTAGTGTGATCGCATAACTATCGTGCAAACAAGGATAACTGTCAGAATGACAGCAGATCATATTAACAATTACTCTGGGACAACAGGCATAAATCAGGATTTCTCTGGGAAAATTTGTGTGAATTGTAACTTTAGCCACGGTCCTTCTTGCTACAGAGCGTGTGCACAGACTGCTCTTCTTTTATTCTGTGACAGGTAAAAGGAGAAGTCTAATTATTCTCTTATAATTAGGCCAAATTTCTCTGTTATGATATCTTATGTACCAGTCATTTGTAGCGTTTTCCAGTCTCACGTGTAAAATTATTTCTGTGATTATGTACTCAATGGCTGACTTCTGCTAGATTATCTCCATGAGAACAGAGCCTTTGTCTTTATTTGCTCAACATTTTACCTTCTGCTTTTGAATAGTCTGTTGACACATTGTAAATATTTAGTGAAATTTTTTTACTAAATAAACTGATATACCTAATAATGTATATGGCATATATATGAGACTATAATACTTTATTAAAAGGCATAAAGAAGGTCATTAGTGAAGACATTATTATAAATTGAATATATATTAAATGTACCTTGGTGGGAAGATGAACACTGAGATGGTAATACTGTTCTAAATTCATTCAGCACTTATGTAATTTCAATGCAAGTGTATTTTCATGATAAATCAGTTCATTGTAAACTATACATAAAAGTAAAATTTTATGAGATTAATAAAATACATACTGAAATATATTAACACAAGATGTAAGGATCTAGCCTTTCTAGAAATAAAGCTGTGAGTGATTTCACATGATACTTTTATAAAGTAAATGTATCAAAATAAAAGAAAGGAACCTAATAATAAAGTCATGCAAATATGTACAAATAATATATAATAAAGTCATATGCACCTGTGTACAAATAATGTGTGCATATATATGTGTATGCATATATATGTGTATGCATATATATATAAAATAAGATAGAGTAGGCTCTTCACAATGACAGATATCTAACAATAGGTATGGAAAAATATTTTTTTAAGAATATAAAAACTAAAAAATAATTTCTAGGTAGATTACAGTGTTAAAAATAAGAGACCAGAAAAAAGTAGTTGAAACAGTTTGAATATATATTCAAATCCATATAATATTATCAAAAGTATAACAATCAAATAAATACAAAGAATTTTTTTAAAAGATGAGCCAAGGATACATAAGTAGGAAAAATGTCCAACTTCAAAGGTAATCATGGAAATGAGAATGAATTTTAAAATACATCCTTTGCCCATTGAATTGACAAAAATAATACTTTTCCTCATAGGTTAATGTGTGGAGAATGGACCCTCACATGTAAATTTGATGTATGAAACTGTCAAGTTGTATTTCATTTATATTTTACATTTACTTATACTTTAAAAATAAGAAAAATGTATGTACACATACAAACACATACACATGTATAAATTTACCCAATTAAGTCAGAAAGACATGCAATAATCTATTAATGTGAAAGCAAGGGTTAGTATGGAAGCAATCAATAATCTGTTGCTATGGAAACAAGAAAGAAGTAAATTTATTCATAAGCATGCAAAAAAATGGAAAAAGGTCAAAAAACATATATACACAGCATTTTACAGTCATCTTTTTTTTTTTTTTTTGCTGATGTAAATAGTGTCAGAGGGACCATGAAGGGAGGTGTTTTTCACTTTTTACAGTATATATTCAGTTTCTTTTGTAAAGTAAATTCATATGTTACTTGTTTAAAAGAGAAAATAATTGAAAGAGGAAATTATGCTCCATAAATGAAGAAGCTGTACAGTGACATGTCAGACACAAGGTAGTAAATATCAGATGTAGCGGTATGGCCTAGGCCTAAGAATCTTTTTTTTCTTTTTTTTCGAGAGGGAGTCTCACTCTGTCACCCAGGCTAGAGTGCAGTGGCATGATCTTGGCTCATTGCAACCTCCGCCTTCTGAGTTCAAGTGATTCTCCTGCCTCAGCCTCCCAAGTAGCTGGGCTTACAGGTGCGTGCCACCATGCCTGGCTAATTTTTGTATTTTTAATAGATACAGGGTTTCACCATGTTGGCCAGACTGGTCTCGAACTCCTGACCTCAGGTGATCCACCCGCCTCGGCCTCCCAAAGTGCTGGGATTACAGGCGTGAGACGTCGCGCCCCACCGTATGGCCTAAGATTCTAATGGATACTCCTCTGTAATGATGTTGTGCTGTTTCAGCCCATATATATATATATGTTGAAATATATTAACAAGAGAGGTAGGGATGTAGCCCTTCTAGAAATAAGGCTGTGAGTAATTTCACATGATAAGTTTATGAAGTAAATATATCAAAATAAAAGGAAGGAGTCTAATAATAAAGTCATATGTCTCTGTGTACAAATAATGTGTGCATATATATGTGCATGTCTATATG
Organism: Hylobates moloch; assembly: GCF_009828535.3. Lineage (NCBI taxonomy): Eukaryota > Metazoa > Chordata > Mammalia > Primates > Hylobatidae > Hylobates > Hylobates moloch. The sequence continues at coordinate 9,509,276 of NW_026652283.1, read as the reverse complement.
ATACAATAGGTTCTTCAAAATGACAGATATTTAACAATAGATTTTGAAAAATATTTTTTAAAAGTAAAAAATTATTTCTAGGTAGATTATGGTACTAAAAATAACAGGTAAAATATAAGTAAATACGTGTGTGTGTGTTTGCGTGTGTGTGTACATATATAGAGAGAGGGTATTATTCAGCCTTTAAAAAAGGAAATCTTGCCATTTTGAAAACATGGATGACCTTGGAAGACATTATGCTTAGTGAAATAAGCCAGACACAGAAAATATTGCATGATATCACTTATATGTGGAATCTCTTTTTTTTAAGTGGAACTTAGAGAAACAGAGAGTAGAATGGTGGATTCCAGAGTCTAGGCAGTAGAAGAAATGGAGAGATACTGGTCAAAGATACAAACTTTCAGTTAAAAGATGAATAAAGTCTAGAGATTTAATGTTCACCATGGTAATTACAGTTAGCAATAATGTATTGGACTCTTGAAATTAGCTAAGAGAGTAGATCTTAAGTGTTCTCACTACACACACACACACACACACATACACACACAAGATAACTATGTGAGGTGATGGACATAGTAAGTTGCTTGTGGGAATTATTATACAGGTCTACTTATACCAAAATACCACATTGTACACCCTAAATACACACAATTTTTGTCAGTCATACTTAAATAAAGCTGGAAAATAATACAATTCGATAAATTAATTACCACTCCTTATAGAAGACTATTTTATTGCTAGAGCGAAGCTGTGTTTTGTAGCAATTGGACATACTACTTTGATAATTACACCTTGGTAATGTTTGAGAACACTGGCATAGTTTGAGTGTAGTGAATACTTACCTTTAAATGAAATAAAATATAAATTGGTAAAATATCCTGATAAACAGAAGCTTTTCCCTCTGTTTTACTATTATCAAACTTTGTCCTAATAACCAAAAGGGGGGAGAGAAACAGTTGAACCATTAGAAGTAGTTCCCTGCATCAAATAAGCTAATCCTATCTGTGAATTACCAATTAGAAGGGAAACCTTCAGTGGATAATAAGGGCTTAGCATAAATGAACCAGAAATCATTAAATATATTACAGAAATGGAGGAGGAAATGCTAAATAAACAAGAATATTCTTGGGTGGAAAAATAATTCATGCATGGCTTGCTTATGCAGTGATGCCTTAAGACTTAGCTTGATTATTTGGTTTCTCATTAGTTCATTTTGAACAAGATAGGGAAGTGGTTGTTTCACGTTCAATTAAGATCATGTCCATGACTAGCCATCCTATGAGAATATATTTAAAATATGGACTAACCCAATTTGGGAACAAAATGGAAAATTGCAAATTTGAACAAATGGAAAACTGGCGACAATATTTTCTTCTTTTTCCATTAAATCATCATAAGAAAAATACTCAACTTCAATACTCTGGGTCTGGCGAGGGAACGATTCAGCAATACTTATGACATTTATTTCCATGAGTCTAGCAATGCATCTGGTACTCAGGCTGAAATAACATGGTTCAGATAACTTAAAATCATGGGGACATGAGTTTGTACAGGACTAAACTGAAGCCTTGTGGGTAAAATATTATAAGATTTTGTTACTGGACAGGGATCAGATCTGATCTCAGTAAAGCAGAAATGCAGACAGATTTCTTCTACAATTCATGTCAAGTCTCCCAAATCTTTTATACGTGACCACGGACCATTAAGACTAAAATTAATTCAAATTAGGGATATTCATTCTTATTTTAAAAATTCAAATTGTGCCATCTCTAGTGCCAGATTCATAAAAATATTATAAAACACATCGATGCAAAATCATGTAGTTTAAAGATTTCATATATGAAGGTAGTTAGAAATATAACTGATTTTAAAAAGTACAATTGTGTAAATGTACAATTTGGTATAATTTTAATGTTAATGAATTAGAATTCTAGCATATAAATAATTCATAGCCTCTGAAGATGATTGAAAGGGTACCATTATTCAAGGTATACTTTGGGGGTGTTTACTCTGGAGGCAATTTGTGGAAAATATTGGAAAGTGAAAACTAGAGAAAGAGAATTTGTGTAATATTAAAATAGCTCAGCATAAAAATAATGACAATCATAGGTTGTTTTTTCCTGACTGCCTGGGTTAACTAACTGCTTAGAATAACGTCAATCATATATACAAACATGTGCTTATTAAATCACCCGTCATTGACTCATAAACATATTTCATAAGTAAAAGTTCATACCTTAATATAAATTGCAAATGATAATTTACAATTTGTTCTTCATTCAATTAAAACAATGAATGCATAAATTGTGTTTAAGAAATTTTGGATATCTGTTTTATTTGCCATCCCAAATGTTTGAAAGTGATAATAGTATTTTCTTTTGCAAATATTGTGAATTTCAGTTAATTGTCTTGAAGGGATCCTGAATAAGGAAACCATTGAGACTGCACAATGCAACATACTATCACAAAACAAAGGTAAGTATTGGTTTACAATGGGAATGTTGGTATCTATCACACATAAGCTGTTAAAATCTAGATGTATTTTGTAAATATATGTAAATATATATTAGGTAAATATTCACTTCGTAAATATAAGACCAAAGTTAGTTAACAATGGTGTACTTGTCAGAAAAACTCTCGTATATCAGGACTTCTCTTGAAGTTAGGGAGGACAATTGAAAACATTAATGCAAAAATTATAATTCACTGCATGACCGTAGGGGACAAAGTTATCTTCTAGCATGTACTTTTCGTTTGTCAAGGTAATTGGTCTTCCTCTGAAGAAAACTGACATTTTATATCTACTGAAAATAAAATCTTGGCATCAAGGAAATTTGTTCTGAAGCATTGAGCTCCAGTCCCATCAAGACAAATAACGAAAAATTGGAAGTGTATCGTGTGATATTCATTCTTACATTTTCTTACACATCAGATAATCATAAATAGAGAATTTTTAACATATCGTGTTCATTTAAGCATGCTAAACTCAACATTTTATAAATTGGAGACATCTCAATCAAACTCAAAAGATAAAAATATGACCTTAAAATGCTTTTAGATTTTAAATATATTTGCATACAGAAGTAAATGCAAATATAAGAAATTTCAAATGTTGGCTAATAATGGGGGAAAAAATCACATAGACATAGAAACTAAAGGGAATCTGGTCACAAGTGGCAACTAAAAAAGAGCTAATATTTGTTGATTGCTTCAAATATTCCTGGTACTACATCAATGATTGTGGGCATTAACTCATGTGTTTTCCCATTAATCTTATGATACAAGCACTATCATTGCCATTGTTGTATTCATAAGAAAACCAAGACCCAGAGAGAATGATACTTTTTTTCTGGGTATCAGAAATAGTAAGAATTAGAAGCTTAAACTATGATTTAATCCAGAAGAGTCTAACTCTAAAGATCAGGAACATAGTCATTATGCTATGCTTTGCTGACCCAAGAACAAAAAATCATAATGAATCAAATTGCAAGAATATTGCTTCTTTGTAAATAGTCAGAGCTGCTTATACAAGCAGATTTACATTTTTCTACCCTGGATGTATCTTCTAAAGAGAAACAGTGAGAAAAAGAATAATAGCTCTTCATAAGGACTATTTTGACACTAATTATTGTTTGGAATGTGAATAAAAGACATTAACAGCAGTAATGTTTCCCCCCAGTAAATCCTAGCAAGCCTAAAGAATATAGATGTCTTTTATATTTTAGTTCCCCTCTACTATGTGACTATTACTTCTATATTATTTCTTCTTTTTCATTGTGTTGAAGTTCTGTTATTGCCTTTAATAAAGACTTCAATTGATCAATGATGGTAAATTTATGGCATATATGCTGAAAATTTCCATACAGTATTCTTAGAAGGCGCTCTTCATAATTGCAACATCCTTCCCTACTGAGCTAGACTTCACTTTGGATAACATTCAACAGAGCATACGAGAGAGTCTCTTCCAATTGCATTACTCTCATTTCACCTACATACGGTGCTTCAAAGTGAACTTATATATACACATCAGCAATGAGCTCTTTCAGCAAGAGCAAGCAAAAAATGCACATAAAGAGCAATGAATTTGCTTAGGCAATCATTCCTAATGGTCTATTACCTCAAAATTTGTTTTTTGGGGTTTTTTTTTTGTTGTCGTTGTTGTTTGAGATGGAGTCTTACTCTGTTGCCCAGGCTGGAGTGCAGTGGCGCTATCTCAGCTCACTGCAAGCTCCACCTCCCGGGTTCACGCCGTTCTCCTGCCTCAGCCTCCCAAGTAGCTGGGACTACAGGTGCCCACCACTATGCCAGGCTAATTTCTTTGTATTTTTTAGTAGAGATGGGGTTTCACCATATTAGCCAGGAAGGTCTCCATCTCCTGACCTCGTGATCTGCCTGCCTCGGACTCCCAAAGTGCTGGGATTACAGGCATGAGCCACCGCCCCCGGCCCAATGTTTTTTGTATTTTTAGTAGAGACGGGGTGTCACCACTTTTGTCAGGCTGGTCTCGAACTCCTGACCTCGTGACCCACCCGCCTCGGCCTCCCAAAGTGCTGGGATTACAGGCGTGAGCCACCGCGCCCGGCCCAAAATTTGTTTTTATAAATCACAATTTCCCCATAATCTAGAGTAGAAAAGATAATATCTGAATTTTCTACAACTGATAGAAAATATCAAACTACATACTATCAAAGGCTTATGAACTCCAGTAGGGTGAATAAAATGACAAGTTAGGTGTATCATATATAACTTGAAAAAAAAAGACAAACAGAAACTTAAAGGTAGGAAGAGAAGCAAAGTTTACTTTCAAAGGAGCAACAATTATAATGGAAGCTAACCTATACAAAGAAAAAGAAAATGAAGGCTATATGATTACTGATTGACAACAACTGCCATACTAAAATTCTATTCTCAGAGGCAATTATCTAAACAGATGGGAATGATATGAGCATCTAGTTATACTCCATAGGTAAAAGAAAGACCATTTAAGCAGAGCAAAAACAATTTATTATATCTTTGTATCTGTATTAAGAAAGTATACTAGGCCGGGCACGGTGGCTCACGCCTGTAATCCCAGCACTGTGGGAGGCCGAGGCGGGCGGATCACAAGGTCAGGAGACCCGAGACCATCCTGCCTAACACGGTGAAACCCCGTCTCTACTAAAACTACAAAAAAAAAAAAAAATTAGCCGGGCGAGGTGGTGGGCGCCTGTAGTCCCAGCTACTCGGGAGACTGAGGCAGGAGAATGGCGTGAACCCCGGGCGGCGGAGCCTGCACTGAGCCGGGATCGCGCCACTGCACTCCAGCCTGGGCGACAGCGAGACTTCGTCTCAAAAAAAATAAAAAGTTTACTAGAAGAATATCTTTTTTTTTTTTTTTTTGTTTGATGGAGTCTCACTCTGTCGCCCAGGCTAGAGTGCAGTAGCATGAACTCAGCTCACTGCAACCTCCGCTTCCTTGGTTCAAGCAATTCTCCTGCCTCAGCCTCCCAAGTATCTGGGATTACAGGCATGTGCCACCACGCCTGGCTAATTTTTGTATTTCTAGTAAAGATGGGGTTTCACCATGTTGGCCAGGCTGATCTCAAACTCCTAACTTCAGGTGATCCGTCTGCCTCGACCTTTCAAAGTGCTGGGATTACAGGCGTGAGCCACCGGGCCCAGCCCAGAATATTCTTTCAGTTTAAGAAAATGATCTCAGATGAGACGTGAAAGACTCAGGATAAAAGACAATGAAATAGGTAAATACAGGTGTAAGTCTAAATGAATAGCAATTATATGAAACCATAAATAATGTCTACTACTTTAATTGCATAAAACTAAAGTTTACTACATTACATACACTTACATTAAAGAGTTGCATTTTAACTCAAAAGAGTAATAAATAGAACTAAAAAGCTCTAAATTTCTTATAATGGCTGGGAAGATGTAAATTAACTATGTATATTGGACATTAATAAGTCAAGGATGAATATTATGACTTTCAGAAAATGACCAAAATAATAGCAAAATATTCTATGTAACTATGATGATGATGGAGGAATTCATCTTAAAAATTGTCAATCACTAGAACAATATTTAATTAAGCCAATAAGAAGAATATATATTAGAATCATTCTTAGAATTTTATGCTGAGGCCGGGCGTGGTGGCTCACGCTTGTAATCCCAGCACTTTGGGAGGCCGAGGCGGGTGGATCACGAGGTCAGGAGATCGAGACCACGGTGAAACCCCGTCTCTACTAAAAAGACAAAAAAAAAAAATTAGCCGGGCGTGGTGGCGGGCGCCTGTAGTCCCAGCTACTCGGAGAGGCTGAGGCAGGAGAATGGCGTGAACCCGGGAGGCGGAGCTTGCAGTGAGCCGAGATTGCACCACTGCACTCCAGCCTGGGTGACAGACCCAGACTCCGTCTCAAAAAAAAAAACAAAAAACAAAAATTAGCCCAGTGTGATGGTGCGCACCTGTGGTCCCAGTGACTTGGGGGGCTGAAGCAAGAAGGTAGTTTGAGCCTGGGAGGTTGAGGCTGCAGTGAGCCAAGATCACGCCACTGCACTCCAGCCTGGGTGACAAAGTAAGAACTTGTCTCCAAAAAAGAAAAGAAAGAAAGAAAGTAGAAATGATTATCCCAGAACACCTTGACAGTCCACCTGTGGTAATTTTCTTCTAGAATAGATTACTATGGTGAAACCAAGCAATGAAATTTAGCATTGGACAAAATGTTTTAAGAAAGAGAAGATGGGGCTGAGCACAGTGGCTCACGCCTATAATCCCAACACTTTGGAAGGCTGAGGCAGGCGGATCACCTCAGGTCAGGAGTTCAAGTCCAGCCTGGCCATCATGGTGAAACCCCATCTCTACTAAAAATACAAAAATTAGCTGGGAGTGATGGCAGGCACTTGTAATTCCAGCTACTTAGGAGGCTGAGGCAGGAGAATCGCCTGAACCCAGGAAGTGGAGGTTACAGTGAACCGAGATTGTGCTACTGCACTCCAGCCTGGGCAACAGAGTGAAACTCTGTCTCAAAAACGAATGAACAAACAAAAGAAAGAGAGACAGAGAGAAAAGAAGAAAGGAAAGGAAAGAAAGAAAGAGAAAAAGAAAGAAAGGAAAAACAAAGAGAAAGGAAAGAAAGAAAGAAAGAAGAAAGAGAGAGAGAAAGAAAGAGAGAGAAAGAAAGAGAGAGAGAAAGAAAGAAAGAAAGAAAGAGAAAGAAAGAAAGAAAGAAGAAAGAGAGAGAAAGAAAGGAGGGAGGGAGGGAGGAAGGAAGGAAGGAAGGAAGGAAGGAAGGAAGGAAGGAAGGAAGGAGGAAGGAAGGAAGGAAGGAAGGAAGGAAGGAAGGAAGGAAGGAAGGAAGGAAATAAATGCTGGTGCCAAATTGGTATCATCCCCAGAGAGCAAGTCACACCTTTAGTCACACCTTTTGCCTGGACAGAAGAAGCAGTTCTCCTCCATCTTTATGGTACCTGGGCTTATTAGAACCCGTGCTCCTAGAGATTAATTATACAAGTTCGTTTGCTATATAATAGATTCTCTTACTTTGGAGATTTAATCTGTCCTTGATTCTTTTCCCCATCCTTGGCCACCGGCCCATTAGAAGCCTCATCTCACGATACTGTATAAATATTTTCTTGTCTTTTTTGTTAAATTAAGCTAAAACTTAAGTGACCACATACAACAAAAGATAAAGGAAAAGTCTTTGGTGAAAGTTATCCCCTCAGTTTGGCTTTTTAGAATTCTTGAGCTTTTTGAACATCTTAACAACAATAAGGTAAGCACCCAAGACTCCCATCCAAGGTTTTGAAGGCCCAAGTAGCTGGACGAACTGGAAAAACCCAGGGCCAAGATATCATAAATATGATCTTTAACCTACCCATTTTTATCCTTGGTTAGGTCAGATTCACACAAGTCTAAGTGAAAGAATCATTATAATCATGTTCTGGATAAAAAGTCTCATAAATTTAGACCCCAATGGGCTGGGTTTGTCTTATCTCACCAACTAAATTTCAACACATTTTGTTTGTTGAACTAAAATATGCTAGGCTGTTCTGGACAGGATGTTTCTGGTTCTGTGATATGTTCTCCACATATAATAACTCATTAGGTCAGTGAATGTACTTTTTAAAAATATGACTCTGATTGTCTCTTTCTTAATAGTCATATTTATTAAATTTCATTCTCATTGAGATTCAAATTAAATTATCTGCTAAGAATAACTTCTAAGAATGTGGACACTTTCTACCTGTTTCTCAATTTGTATATAGAAAAACTTTAAAGGGGAAGTTCCTTCTAGAGAGGTATGGTTATTTAACAAATATTATGTGTGTGTCTGCTAGCCTAGTGCGGGACACATATTTGTAAAGCAGTGAAATTATTCAGTGAATAAAAAACGGCCGGATGCAGTGGCTCACACTTGTAATCCCAGCACTTTGGGAGGCCGAGGCAGGCAAATCACCTGAGGTCAGGAGTTCAAGACCAGCCTGACCAACACGGAGAAACCCCGTCTCTACTAAAAATACAAAATTAGCTGGGTGTGGTGGCACATGCCTGTAATCTTAGCTACTCGGGAAGCTGAGGCAGGAGAATCACTTGAACCCAGGAGGCAGAGGTTGCGGTGAGCTGAGATCACACCACTGCACTCCAGCCTAGGCAACAAAGAGCAAAAACTCCATCTCAAAAAAAAAAAGAAAGAAAAAAGAAAAACAGACATGTTCTCTGGCCTCATGGAAACTATATTCTAATAAAAGAAATTATAAAATTTAAAAGTTAAAAAGCAAACTCAAAATAATACAAGTTCCAATATGTGTTGTAAATGAAACAAAGAGTGTTTGAGATTGACAGCAACAGTGGAGGGGCCCTAGAAACTTTAACTGGATGATCAGAGATTGTAATATTCATGCAGGATTTTTCTTGGCCCTTTTGTCGGACTCCCAGCAGGAGTGCCCCGTCTCCTCGGCCCACCATGCCCCACCCCTTGAGGGAGGTAGCACATAAGCAAATGAGTATGGATCTGGCCAGCCACTCCAAGCACCAATACAGGAGCAAGCTCCATGCAAAGCCCATGTCCAGACCAGGCATGTTGCCTTGAGGGGAACATGGCGGCACCCAGGCATGGGTGCCTGTGATCCCAAAGCCCCAGAGGGGGTGTGAGTGTGCTAATTTGCTCTTTTAGTTCCACCATCCACAGCCCGATAAACGGCTGTGTGTTAGCAGCTCAGTTGGCCACTGACCCTGTAGCTGCCAGTGGGGTGGCTGCCCTCCACTTGCAAGGGCAAAGGGCCAGTGTGACAGCTTCCACCTGCAATTAGTGGGTCCCAAGCTTTTGTTGAGCATCCAAGAAGAATGAGGTCACACTCGACAACTGAAGAATGGTAAGAGCAGAGAATTTTATTGAGCGATGAAAACAGTTCTCAGTGGAGGGGGGAGCTGGAGAGGGTCCAGATCATCTTTCCCTGAAGTCAAGCTGTCTCCTCCCCGAAGTCAGGCTGTCTCCCCTCCATCGACAGGGGCCTTTATAGGAACAGGATGGGGGCAGGGTGGGCCATAAGTAGTACTGGAAAAAGCAACATTCAATTGGTTAAAAGGCATTATTCAGAAAGAACCAATCAGAAGAGAGCCATCAAACAGGAATGGAAGTTCTCACTCTGGTCTGCGGGTTTCAGGCTGTTTTTGACTTGAAGGTAAGCTTTCCCCAGGGACCCATCCCTGTCTGTCTAGGATTTCTCTGCCTCCTGCCTCTATTAAATTTAAGTTACGACAAAGCATGAGAAGGAGCTGCCTATACAGAGCTAAGAGAGGAGTAGTTCAGTGGAAGATACCAGGTATGTGCACAGCCCTGAGACGGAAAGAATTTAATGCCATTCAAGAAACTAATAAAAGGCCAGTGTGGTTTGTGATTAATTAGTGACAGGGCAATTGACATGTGACACTGGAAGATGGGGAGATAAACAGAGGACTGCTTACATGCACAACCTGTAGTAAATTTGAACATTATAAACAGTATTACTCAGATGTATATTCTATGGCAACAGAGTTCTATTATTATCATTCTATTTGCCTGTTTTCCCCCTAAGACAATACCAATCTAACTTCTAGTCTTTTTTTATCCTCAGAAGAGACTTAATCTCCCAAATAAACAAGGAATGTTTGAGAAAAGATGTTCCAGAAATGCTGACTTCCTTTTCCTTTTCCTGCCTCACCCTCCTCTATCCACTTTTTCTTTAGACAGTGTCTTGCTCTGTCACCCAAGCTGGAGTGCAGTGGTGCAATCTCAGCTCACTATAACCTCCACCCCCCGGGTTCAAGCAATTCCCCTGCATCAACCTCCTGAGAAGCTGAGACTGCAAGCATGCTCCACCACACCTAGGTAGTTTTTGTATTTTTAGTAGAGAAGGGGTTTCACCATGTTGCCCTGTCTGGTCTCGAACTCCTGGCCTCAAGCAATCTGCCCACTTTGGCCTCCCAAAGTTCTGGGATTGCATGTGAGCCACCACACCCAGCCCACTGTTACCTTTTGGAACAGAAGAAATATATCTATTTGTCTAAAACAGAAATGTTATTATTTCATCTAGATGCTGAAAGAGACACGAGAGTCAACAAAAATGTGCAATGCACCTTCCTCCTTTGGGGGAAGATTTAAAAAGAAAAATCGACAATGAACAAGCTTACTTCTTATTTTTTCTCTATTGTTAAAATTCTGTGGTTTTGTTTACAAAAAAGTGACACTATTATTAATAACAGATTGATTGAAAAGGAAAATAATTGCAGCCAGTGAGGGTTAAGGCTGCTGTGTTATTAAGTGGATCTGGCCTGCCACCTAGTGGCCATAAGTACAATGACCGCACTCGTTTTGGAAATGAAGCCTCCCTGAACTGTGAAAGAGTAGGAGGGAAGAATTAGAGGTGGGAGCTGCCTTGCAAACTAGCTTAGCAATGTCTTTCAGTCGGATCAAAATAGGAGACAGATGACAGAAGACAGGTGGCTTATTTTCTTAAAGATGTACAAAGAAGCCTTATGCTATAACCTCCACTCATATGTAGCATGATATAGTTTGGCTTTGTGTCCCCACCCAAATCTCGTCTTGAATTGTAATCCCATAATCCCCACGTCATGGGAGGGACCCATGGGGGCGGTTTCCCCCATGCTGTTCTCCTGACAGTAAGTGAGTTCTTATGAGAGCTGATGGGTTTATAGGCGACTGGCATTTCCTCTCCTGGCACTCATTTTCTCTCTTGCCAGCCTGAGAAGAATGCACCTTCTGCCACGATTGTAAGCTTCCTGAGGCCTCCCCAGCCACGTGGAACTATGATTCAATTAGACCTCTTTTCTTTTTAAATTATCCAGTCTCGAATATTTCTTCATAGCAGTGTGAAAATAGACTAATACAGTAAATTGGTATTGAGGAAGTGAGGCACTGCTATAAGGATACCCGGAAATGTAGAAGGGAAGCGACTTTGGAACTGGGTAGCAGGCAGACATTGGAACAGTTTGGAGGGTTCAGGAGAAGACGAGAAGATGTGGCAAAGTTTGGAACTTCTGAGAGACTTGTTGAATGGTTTTGACCAAAATGCTGATAGCGATATGGACAATGAAGTCCAGGCTGAGGTGGCCTCGGATGGAGATGAGGAACTTGTTGGGAACTGGAGCAAAGATGACTCTTGCTATGCTTTAGTAAAGAGACTGGTGGTGTTTTGCCCCTGCCATAGAGATCTGTGGAACTTTGAACTTGAGAGACATGATTTAGGGTATCTAGCAGAAGAAATTTCTAAGCAGCAAACTGTTCAAAAGGAAGTGGAGCATAAAAGTTTGGAAAATTTGCAGCCTGAACATGCAATTTAAAAAAAAAAACATTTTCTGGAGAGAAATTCAAGCCAGCCGTCTCTTCTAATAATTCAAAAATTAGCCAGGCATGGTGACACACGTGCCTGTAATTCCAGCTACTAGGAAGGCTGAGGCACAAGAATCACTTGAACCCCAGAGGTGGAGGTTGCAGTGAGCCAATATTGTGCCACTGCACTCCAGCTTGGGCAACAGAGTGAAACTGTGTCTCAGAAAATACATACATATATACATACATATATACATAGATAAATAAAATTTTAAAAACTCAAAGGATGATTTTTTAACTTCTCCTTGGATAAGCCCCAATAAATCTGTTCTACAAAAAAAACACCTGAATCATGGTCCCCAGGTCTTCATTCCTTGTTAGGCCTAGGTATGCTGGATTGTAGACTTATTTTTATACTGATTATTAATTTCTCTCATTCATAACACTTTAGTAGTCTCAAGATTCCATTTGCATAGATAAAACTGTGCTTAAAATGCTGTTTTCTGTACAGTAAGTCCTCACTTAACATCAATAGATTCTTGGTAACTATGACTTTAGGCAAAATAATGTGTAATGAAACTAATTTGATCATAGGCTAATTGATATAAACAAGAGTTACTTTCCCACAGCATGTTTCTGGTCAGAAAAGACCCAATCATTTCTTTTTTTTTTTTTTTCTTTGAGACAGAGTCTCACTCTGTTGCTCAGGCTAGAGTGCAGTGGCATGATCTCGGCTCACTGCAACCTCTGCCTCCCAAGTCCAAACGATTCTCCTGCCTCAGCCTCCCAAGTAGCTGGGATTACAGGTGCCCGCCACCATGCCTGGCTAATTTTTGTATTTTTAGTAAAGATGGGATTTCACCATGTTGGCCAGGCTGGTCTCGAACTCCTGACCTCAGGTGACCCACCCGCCTCAGCCTCCCAAAGTGCTGGGATTACAGGCGTGAGCCACTGCACCCGGCCAAGCCCCAAACACTTCTAATATTTAACATTGAAATAAATGTGAGTTATACCTACATTTAAGAAAGATTAATAAAAACAAGTAAGATAACTGTTTACCCAATTTATGGTGAATTAGTGAGTGACACTGGTCCTAGTAGTGGCAGTGGGTTAAATCAAGGAGCAAATGTTTGGCTGGGCGCGGTGGCTCACGCCTGTAATCCCAGCACTTTGGGAGGCGAGGCGGGCAGATCAGGAGATCAGGAGATTGAGACCATCCTGGCCAACACGGTGAAACACCGTCTCTACCAAAAATAGAAAAAATTAGCCGGGCGTGGTGGCGGGCGCCTGTAGTTCCAGCTACTCCAGGAGGCTGAGACAGGAGAATGGCGTGAACCCGAGAGACGGAGCTTGCAGTGAGCCGAGATCGTGCCACTGCACTCCAGCCTGGGCGACAGAGCGAGACTCCGTCTCAAAAAAAAAAAAAAAAAAAAAGGAGTAAACGTTTGCAAAGTGAAAATTGTCAGGAGCACTTTCTCCCACCATGGAGTTCAACAAGCAATAAAAAATACGGTGAGCTCTTGGAGCACTTTTAGACCACATCATTTATTGTCCGGTATTTGTATGATTAGCATATACTTTACAAATTTTTATTTTACAATCATCGTATTCATTTATTCATTCATTCATTCATTTTCCAACTCACTTATTCCAGCTCAGGGTCCTGGGTGGTCAAGGCTCTTCTCAGCAACTCCGGGTGTATGTAAGGTGGGAACTCGTCCTGGCCTGGACACCATTCCATCAGTGAGCACACTTATGCACCCACATACGCTCAGACTGGGACCATGTAGGCACGCCAATTCACCAAATGTGCGTAACTTTGAGATGTGGGAGGAGGCGCACACAGACTGGGAAGAATGTGCAGACTCCACACAGACAGGAACCCTCCCAGGTTGCAATTTTTTTTTCTCAACAGCATAACAAGACCTCGAATGAAATGATATTATTCGAGAACCTGCTGTAACTGTATGTTAGTCACCGTTTTAGAGCCATGGAACATGTTCTTCTGGAGATAAATGACAAACCTTTACATATATAACTCTAGGTGTGTCAGATAGTAGTGAGTGTTACAGAAAACAGTGAAGCAAGTAGCCGGGCGCGGTGGCTCACGCCTGTAATCCCAGCACTTTGGGAGGCCGAGGCGAGCGGTTCACTAGGTCAGGGGTTTGAGAACAGACTGACCAACATGGTGAAACCCCGTCTCTACCAAAATACAAAAATTAGCTGGGCATCGTGGTAGATGCCTATAATCCCAGCTACTTGGGAGGCTGAGGCAGAAGAATCGCTTGA
>NW_026652283.1:9494735-9495068 GCF_009828535.3 Hylobates moloch | reverse complement strand
AAAAAAAAAAAAAAAGATATCAGCTAGGCGTGGTGGCTCACGCCTGTAATCCCAACACTTTGGGAGACCAGGGCAGGAAGGTCACTTGAGGCCAGGAGTTCGAGACCAGCCTGGCAAACATGGTGAAACCCCATCTCTACCCAAAATACAAAAATTAGCTAGGCGTGGGAGTACACCTGCAATCCCAGCTACTGAAGAGGCTGAGGGAGGAGAATTGCTTGAACCCGGCAGGCGGAGTTTGCAGTGAGCCGAGATTGCACCATTGCACTCTAGCCTGGGCGACAGAGCGATATTCTGTCACAAGACAACAAACTACCAGAAAAAAAAAAAAAA